>NW_023425551.1:49406907-50006907 GCF_014108245.1 Pipistrellus kuhlii | reverse complement strand
CAAATGTCCTGGCATTGACTTTCTAGTTCTTGCTGATACCATGCATGGTAGAGCAAATGCATGGGAGTATTGACAAGACAGGAGGGACAAGCATTGCGCCTGTGTATGCCCACAGCTTTGGGAGGCCAGTGAGGGAGGCCAGTGAGGGTGGGATGCAAGGAGTGCCATCTTTTCCCACTCTGTTGCAGTCTCTGCTGGCTCCCTTCTCTGGCAGGGATGTCCCAAGGGCTGACTCTATGATAACCAGATATTCTCCCCACCCCAGGCTGAAGGCTCCCCCTTCCACACTCTCCTGCTGGCCCAATTCTCCGGAGGGCTGGAAAGGGCCCTCTGGTGGTAAGGGGGAGAAGTACTGAGGGTGCTGCCTATCCTGGAAGCTGGGCAGCTGGAGGCCTAGTGAGTCAAGGTTCACTGCCTCCAGTTGTGTGTAGAGTGCCAGGGACAAAACTGGTTCCAGTGTTTTAAGCAGGAATTTCTGGTCTGGGTGTCTGTCTGTACAAATGACTGATCTGAAAAAGCCAAAGGGCTCAGCCAGGGACAGGCTTGCTAAATGGGTCAGGCCAGGTTGGAAGACATTGTGCATCACTACTTACCCAATCCACGTGGTGAATACTTAGAGCACATTCCTGTAACTGTTGCAGATCTCTGCATTCATTTGTCCTCACCAGCTTGTCCTTACTGCTTAACTTTCTAGGACTAGGGGCAATGTGGAACAAAGCAAGAATGATTTAACTCAGGGGGCAACTCATAAGGATGAAGACAGATTTTCACCTTCCTATAATTAAGATGGCTCTACGGGCAACATTTTTTTTTTCTTTTCTTTTCTTCTTGCCTCACCATAGACCTTCTGGATTGGAAAACAGGGGAGGGTCCTGATGACCCATAAGTTAAATAAATGTTCAAACATGACTCTTTTAGTGTTTTTTTTTCTTTTTCAATTTTAATTTTTAATATTCTTTTGTATTGGTTTCAGGTGTACAGCATAATGGTTAGACAATCATATACTTTACAAAGTGTTCTGATATTTCTAGTACCCACCTGGCACCATTCATAGTTATCACAGTATTATTGACTATATTCCCTATGCTGTACTTTACATCCCAAAACTATTCTGCAACTATCAATTTGTAATTCTTCACCTCTTTCACTCAGTTCCTCAAACCCCCTCCCCTCTGGCAACCATCAGTTCACTCTCTGAGTCTGAGACCCTTTAAATTTGTTTGTTTATTTTGTTCATTGATTGAAAGAAACAAACAGGAAGGGAAGAGCCTTTGATAGACACACCCTGTGAGCACCTAAGTACTTGCTGAATGCCCGAGTCTATAGAGAAAATTGGGGAGGAACAATCAAGGAAGGCAAATGGGGGCCAGACCAGGGTAGAGCCATCTAGGCAGGATTGAGCCAAAACTTGATTTCCGACATCCCCCAAGGATCCCGGATTGTGAGAGGGTGCAGGCTAGGCTGAGGAATCCCACCATTGCATGATTGGGACTGGGGAAGAACACGGGAAGTTGGCCAGCCTGTTAGAGACCTCTGGAGGGCTCCAGTGCATGTCTGTCTCATCTAGCTCAGTCCTGATCAGCTGGACCACAGAAGCAAGCTAACCTATTGGTTGGAGCATCTGCCCTCTGGTGGTCAGTGCACGTCATAGCATCTGGTTGAGCGGCCTTAGCATATCATTAACATATTACACCTTGATTGGTTGAAAGACTGACTGGTTGACCGGACACTTAGCATATTAGGCTTTTATTATATAGGATGTTTGTTGATTTATAAAAATACAATTCTCCGGGTCTGGTGTGGCCAGGCCCGGAGCAGCCAGGTCTGGTGCGGCCAGGCCTGAAGCAGCGGTTGCCAGGCTGGGAGCGGCCAGGCCCGGAACAGCAGCTGCCAGGCTGGGAGCGGCCAGGCCCGGAGCGGCCGGGCCCGAAGCAGCCGGGCCCAGAGCAGCCGGGTTGGGTGCGGCCAGGCCCGGAGCAGCAGCAGCCAGACTGGGAGCAGCCAGGCCCGGAGCAGCAGCAGCCAAGTCCAGAGCAACTAGGTTGGGAGCAGCAGTGACCAGACCCGGAGCAGCTGGTTGTGGAATGAACCAGAGCAACAGAGGCCAGGCCCGGAGCAGCCAGGCCAGGAACAGCTCGCTCCTCACCTGCCCCTGCCCCACGGCTGCCTCTCAGACATGGCTGGAAACTTTTGTGGGAACTTGAGGGTCTGCTGAATCAAGTGATGAAGGCTTAGATCTGGATGTGTTGAGTTAGTGTAGCGCTGGGGTGTTGATCTGTGAGTGCCTTGGGTGGGGCCTGGATGAGGCTGGTTGACCTATTTGGAAATGTCTTTTGTGTGAAGTGTATCATTGGGCATGTGGAGGTATTATTGATATGAGAAAACGCAAAGTAACTGATTTACTATCTGAAAAGGGATTTACTATCGGGGAAAGGGAGGGAGGAAGAGACTGAACATAAACTGTGCACCTATGGGTGAGGACAGTGGGGGATGGGGAGGGGGCGGGGGTTGGGGTGGGAACCTGGTGGAGGGGGGAAGAAATGAGGAACCTTTGTAACAATATGAACAATAAAGATTGATTTAAAAAAGTACGATTTTATTGATTTTTTTTCTTTTATAAAGAGGGAGGGAGAAGGAAAGAGAGAGAGAAACATTGATCGATTGCCTCCTGCACACACCCTGCCAGGGATGGAGTCCAGCTTGGGCACATGCCCCGGCCGGGAACTGAACCGTCAACCTTGCAGGCATTGGATGATGCTCAACCAACTGAGCCACACTGATCAGGACTGAACAGCCTGATTTAAATAACACCGTGCTTCTCTTCAGAAGAGGTGTGCCACCCCAGTACCAGCTGGTGAGTAGACTCCAAGTGGGAAAGTGGGAATGTGAGTAAAAATAAAGGGGAGATAATGATAAAAAAAAAAACACACAAAAATTCCTTTTATGGTGTCTCGCTCTGTGAGCTGATTTTGACATTTGTGAACCATCAGAAGCCAAGAATTGCTTTCCCCCGGAACCATACATGCCAAGAATTTCCAAGAAGATGATATATTTTTTTAGAATAACATTCAGGCCAATCTGTATCACTTTCTAGATGAAAAAACTGATCCCAGAAAGTAAACAACTTGACCAATAATGTATTGCATTTTATTTTCAGAGTGGAAACTAGGATGTAGGCCTTCTAACTCAATCATTCTAGGCCTCTTTTTAAAAATAATTGTATTGTCCTGACCAGTTTGTTTCAGTGGGTAGAACATTGTGGACTGAAGAGACCCAGGTTTGATTCTAGTCAAGGGCATGTACTTTGGTTGCGGGCACATCCCCAGGAAGGGGTGTGTAGGAGGCAGCTGATCTATGTTTCTCTCTTATCGATGTTTCTACCTCTCTATCCCTCTCTCTTCCTCTCTGTAAAAGATCAATAAAATATATTTTAAAAAATAATTGTATTGATTTTTAAGAGTCACTAAGTCTCCTTTTTCCTAGACAAGAATAATGTCTAACTTGATCCAAAAATTTCAGAAGTGAGATCTAATCCTTAAAAAATGTTAATAACTGATATAACATAATTACATAAATAATTATGTAAAAGTGACTGGCCTTTCATGCCTGTCTATTCTTATAGCCTTTGAATTATAATTCAGATCCTCACCTGAATGTTCATCAATTTCCATTGTTGCATAATTAAGTGTATTGACTTTGGAGTTATTCAGATCTGAATTTGAATCTTGGCTCTGCCATGCACTATGTGATTTTGTTCATATTGTTTAATCTCTCTAAGCCTTGGTTTCCTTACCTACAAAATGGGAATAATAAAACCTTGCATGATTGTTCTGAAGAGTTAACAGGCTGGAGTTTGAAAGTGTTTAGCATAATGCCAGACATTTAGTAAGTCCTTAGTGAATATGTTATTTTTGTTATTGATTTGCAAGAAAACTTTAGTCTGATCTGCCCCCTCTTCTAAAGAGGCAGTAATGGAAAAAGAGTGGTATTTGAGCCAACTACTGGAATTTGAATCTTGGATCCAGCACTTAACTACTTGTGTGGTCTTGGAAATGTTATTTAACTATTCCATGCTTCAGTTCTTGCCCCCGTATTATAAATGAAGACACTCTACCTGATTTGCAGGGTCATTGTGGTAAATGAATGAGTTGTTTATATATAAAAATTGTTTGGTATAGTGCATGACACTGCATAAATACTCAATAAATATTAGTTTAACATATTATTATAAATATTTCTGTACCTATTGGCCTTGAGATTTTTCTGATTTTGAAGAGAAGGTCCTTTTCTCTGGCTAAGGGTGAACTTTCCTTTTTGTCTATTTCTGTGTATTTTTATTGGCCTATACTTTCAAGTCTGTCATTTCTTCTCTTCCTTTTTTCTTCTTAAGGCTGAAAGAATCCTTTGCCCAATAATCAGAAATTAACCAATTATGCATGAAAGAAATGATCAATAGTAGAGGAACAACAATGCTGGCAATATGTCAGACGTTTAGAGCAAGTCTGGAAAAAAAAAAACTAGAGGAAATATTAGGAGATATTAAAAGATGAGTTAATGATCTAGACAAAATAAAAACTATGCTAAAATTTCTTGAAATTAGTCCAATTTTCCAGGTATGAAAAAGAAATAATAATATAGCCAATAATATATCTTTTTTTTTTTGCCAAAGATACGTTCTTTTATTTGTTCCTTTCTACCTTCTGTATATTCAATAATCATTTCTAAAATTCTCAATTTGATGTATTTATCTACTGATCCCATCCTGTTCATGTTAGTACTCTCTCTGTGTCAAGTTTCTGGAGCGTTTCCACCTCCCTGTCTTTGTGTGCACTGTAGCCGCTTTAACTGCTGCTCTGCTCACAGCCCTTCCCCAGTTCTGCCTGATGGCTGGGTTCTGGTTTTACAAAGATGTTCATACCTCCTCCAAGGAACCCAGAAAAGAGGGGCTGCATTCCCAGCTCTGGGCGTCAATCCTGACTGGCCAAAGGCCAACTTGGTCTTCTCATTATCTGCCAATGATTGGGTTAGGCCCCGGGTATATATCTTAATTCTGGCAAATGAAACATGAAGGGAACTCTGCTGGGGACCTCTAGGAAATGTATTGTTGTTCTTAAAAATAAATTCATGGTAAAAAGCAGTGCCTATTCTTCTGGGTATGGTCTGAATTTAATGTCATGAACTCCAGCAGCTTTCCTGCAACCTTGAGGATTGGGGATCGGGCCTAAACCGGCAGATGGACATCCCTTGAGGGGTTCTGGATTGGAAAGGGTGCAGGCTAGGCAGAGGGGACGACTCCCCCACCCCAGTGCATAAATTTCATGCACTGGGCCTCTAGTTAGTAAATAATAATACAAGAATAAACTCTGTGTTTCACGTGCTCAAAACTGAAAACCGACTTTTGCCCACTCCTGTATTTAAGCCAAGCTGAGTTGTATGTCATCTCATGTCTTATATGTAGTTGGAAGCATCCTAAATAATATAAAAGCCCTCATTCTGCTTAGAGAAAGACATCTCTCTAGACCTCATACCTTCAAGTTCTACTACTTCTGTGAAGCTGGCCAAAGAGTCTCAACTTAGAGGAACTACTTTATTCACTTAGTTTTGCCCTCTCTCTCTCTCTCTCTCTCTCTCTCTCTCTCTCTCTCTCTCTCTCTCTCTGACTATAAGACATTCCCATTTTATTGCACACCATCTGGAAAACACATCTCACTGATATTCTCATTATACAAATGAGTAAACAGAAGCCTAGAAATGTCCTAAGATTCAACCAAAGTTTTACTGCTCTTTGATGCACTTTTATGTACACAAGTGAGCTTCTCACCCCAGAATGTGTGATTTCAATGACTAGGATATATCTATTCCCCTAGTTTTTCCCTTCTACTTGCCTTGAGATTTGGATCAGGTGACAAAGAGGGAAATGTCAATATGAAATACTTTCAAGACCAATTCAAGTGAAATCAGGTAAGAGCGTACTTGCCAGGGGGATCTACAAACTAGTTTTACATCATCATACTTTAGAGTAGGGGTGTCGAACTCAATCAGAGAAGGGGCCAAAATCTAAAATCCAGCCTAAATCGCGGGCTGAATGGTTTACTGAACAGTCATAAACTGTCATTGTGATGGAAACGCAGCGGAGTGCAGTGATGACAGCGCGGTGCGGGCCACATTGCAAGGCCTGGCAGGACGGATTTGGCCCGCGAGCCTTGTGTTTGACACATGTGCTTTAGAGTCACAACATGAACATTGGGAATGTAAACTATTAACCAAAGCAAAGACTAAGGGAAATGAGGAGCAACTCTATTCTAATTTTGACAGTAGGGTAGATGTTCTAATGTCAACAATTTGATTAACCTTGTTTTCCTCATCTATAAATGGCTTTGCTCTCTAAATCATACTTTCTCCTTGTTATTTGAAAAATCACAATAAATGGAAGGGGAATTGTGAAGCAAGAAAAATAAGTGTGAAATGCCTTGGTCACTACTAAACCTTAAATCAAACACCAGCATCCCATAGGACTCTCAACTTGCTCAAATTCATCAAACTATTGAAATTTGCTCAGAAGAGAAGTCACTGCTCTTTTTCAATCAAAGTATAAATATGCAGAGGAAGTAATGATTATATTTTAGTTGCGTTAATTTGCCTTATATTTAGCACAGTAGATGTCCCTGAATGAGGAGACTGAATATGTTCCTAAACTCTGAAATCATGACATGAAAATTATGTCATGAGGCCAATCATTGCTAGAGTTGGGAAGGAAGCCCAGTAGGTCCTGGGTTCCCAGAGCAGAAGTAGGAGTCTTGGCTGTTGACACACCTAGTTGCAAGAGAAAAGGAAAGACTATCACTAATGAGTGAATTGTGATACACAATGATGTAGGTTAGCCAAATATATGATAAAATAAAACAGGGTTTATACTTTAGTTAGAAAATTCAGTTGAGACCGGTTTGGTTCAGTGGATAGAGTGTTGGCCTGCAGACTGGAGGGTCCCAGGTTCAATTCTAGTCAAGGGCATGTACCTTGGTTGTGGGCACATCCCTGATAGCTGGTCGATGTCTCTCATCGATGTTTCAAGCTCTCTGTCCCTCTCCCTTCCTCTCTGTAAAAAAACAATGAAATATATATATTTTTAAAAATCAATTTCAAAAGTCAACCATGGATCTTGCCAATCTTTCATTTTCCTTATTTTCCACTATTCATACGTCAGAAATATCAAAAGAAAAATGGATATTCCTATAATTCAGGCACTTTTCCCATACCCTTTCCTGTCTTACACACTCCAGACTCACATCTATATTGATAATTCTTCTATTATCTTCCTTTATTTAAACTTAAAAAAACATTTAAATTCTTCTATAGATCTAACTTTTTAAAAACGTTTTCATTGAATTTATTCGGTTGACATTGGTTACTAGAATTATATAGGTTTCAGGTGTACAATTTTAACTTTTTCTTTATTCTTTCTTCCTGTCTTAGATAGTAAAGGTCATAGCTCATCTATTTTGTTACAAGGAGAATTTCTCACTTAAATTTTCCCTTGGTAATTATAATTACTATTGCTAAGGAATGTCCATGGTCCACCATGCAGAGCTCTCCAAAACAGTGAAGAAACAGAATAAACTCTGGAGCATAATAGCATTTATGTTTGTGACTTCTATCCTCCATTATTTAGATTACCCTTCACATTGCATCATCTGTCCTCAATTTACTTCTCTAGCTTCGTTTCCTCATTACTCCCACTTCCCACCTAGCACCTTACATGCTACAAGTCACAAACTCTCTTGCTGATACTCACACTGGTTCCTCTGATGGACACTCCTCCCTAACCCCAGAAACTATTTCTCCTTAAAGGTCCAGTTTATGTTGCCTCTCTTAAAAATCTTCCCTTGATTTGGGCTCTTTGTTGGTCCCATCACTCAGTCAGTAGCTTCTTCTCAATATTTTATAGCTTTTTGAGTATGCCACCATATGGTAATAATTAATGGCTTATTTATTTGTCTCTCCTGCTGGATTGTTAATTCCTTAATTCCATAACCTTAGTTCATGCTATCTAGGCCTTCCTGTGGCCTAGAACAGAGCTTGGCACAAGGCATATACTCAGTTCGGCTATGAAAGTCAGTGCAGCTGTTTGAAATGATGTCCAATATGTTGCCACACACATAGGTCAACAAGACATTACACCAGGTCACAGCCACAACTTGTTTAGGTGTGACATTTTTTGGCCTGATCCCTATTCTTTGGGCTGCCAGTTGCAATAGCTCCTTGCCTTTTTTTTTTTTTTTTTTTTTAATCTGACTTTGGATCTCTTTATTCTCAATTTTCTCTAACTATGAAACTTATCTGATCTCAAAGCCTAGATGCCTGCTTTAAAAGTTCATTTAATTGCCACCATTTAATAAAAAATATACCACTTTTTAATCTGGCAAAAAGATGCAAATGTCAACATATTTATCATACTAACATATTTGGATTTCTAAAACAAACATGTTTATATTTTATGGAATATGTCTGTGTGTATACATGCTCACATGTATATTCAGGTATATGTATACAGATATAAGTATACTAGTACACATGTATTATAAAATATGGTTTCTATGTCCAGTTCCTAAACCCTTATTGAGCTTTGAATAGATGTTGAAGCTCTTAAACCCAAATTGAGCTTTGAATAGACGTTGAAGTTTCACTCTCACAATCTGAAATAAATTTGAATCATTCATAAAAAACCTAAAGCTTAAAAGTTTTTAAAAATGAAGTTCATGCCTGTTATTATGCCTGTAGGCACCCTTCATTGAGACATTCTTTAAAATGTCTCATTCTTTGAGAGAATTGGAATAGTGAGGACACAAGCAAATAGATTATTGTTAAAGGTTAGGTTGGGACAGTGAGGGCTTAAGCTATGACAGTGGACTAGGAATGCAGAAAATGGATTCAATCGCTAAAAGGTAAATCAATAAAATGGTTCATTTCATCGGGGAAGGTGGAAAAGGGAAAGGGAAATTGCAGGTTTCTGCCTTGGACAGGGTTTAAGGGAATAAGGAACACAGAGCAACATGAAATAAGAAGCCAGATGTACGAGCAGCTACCTCTTGGGAATAGCTTTGTGTCAGAAACAGCCAGAGCACAGCTGCTCTGAGTCCATATATTCTTCTGAATTCTGCTCGACTACACCAACTGTCAGGGCAGGTTCCTTCTCAAACCCTACCAATTATGCTGTCGGGTCCAAGTCCCTCTGCCAGGGACTGGACCTTCTTGGGGGAAGGTGGTGGATGGAGAAGCCATGAGAAGTTGCGGGTGTATATAAAAAGCCTTTATTGTATAATAGAAACCAGTGGCCATATAGCCATCAGACCAAACAATCCTTCATAGCAAAGTCCCATACAAGTAGCCACACACCGGCTAATAGACCATACATCTTTCCTATAAAGCAGCAGTGGTCTCTGTACCCATAGCTATTATCTGAGCAGTTGCATGCTGTCTCTGTGCTCACAGACTCACATAGCAGCAGCACCTGAGCTCTCTGCCTTAGTAGCTTCTCCAGTCTTTCCAGCCTCTCCTGCACACACAGTAGCTCCATCCTCTGGGCCTGCCTTTTCTCCTCAGCCTCTCCTGCACTCCTTGCTTCACATCGCAGCAGCACCAGTACACTGGCTTGTCAGTACCATGCATTAGATTACTTAGTAGACCCATGGTCGGCAAACTGCAGCTCATGAGCCACATGTGGCTCTTTGGCCCCTTGAGTGTGGCTCTTCCACAAAATACCACGTCCTGGACGAGTCTATTTTAAAGAAGTGGCATTAGAAGAAATTTAAGTTTAAAAAATTTGGCTTTCAAAAGAAATTTCAATCGTTGTACTGTTAATATTTGGCTCTGTTGACTACTAATGAGTTTGCCGACCACTGACGTAGACAAAAGAGGCCAGTTGCCAACAGTGACATCCATCATTTGGCTACAGAAAGGTACTTGTGCACAGTGTACTGTGAGATTGTAGTCCTTGCACCTGCTTATGCTCTCTGAGCCTTGAACATTCTGATTAAGACATCCATGTTGGGAGCGGCCTAGCCATCTGGCACATTAATAACAGGCCTGTCATGCTCTGAGTTGCCTTGACTGTCCGGCGACTCTGACATGGTTCCCACACTATGTTTGAAAGTTCAAGTCAGCTTTACGATTATTTAAAGTCAAGATCCTGAAAACACTACTTTAAACTGCTCTTCTAATCAGACAGCAGGAAAATGGATCATATTTCTCTGGTCAGGCTATGCTTTTCACACTTAGGCCCTTGGACACGGCTTCATTGCTTGAATCAGAGGCCGGGGCTCCTGTGCTTGGATCCAGCCATTCTGAATGGCAGTGTGCTGTGCTGCGTTGGTATTTGTGCTGGTTACCATTAAGAGAGCGACCACCGGGACTGGTAATACACCAAACTGCTGAAAACATCACTGGACAGTTGATTTATTTCTTCAAGTTCCATGTTTTAAATTCCTAGCTCCTATTCCTGATCAACCATTTTGCAAACATAGGTCACACAAAAAGTCAGAGTGTATGAATGACCAATCAAAAGATAATGTAAAACAAACAAACAAACAAACAAATAAAAAACATAACTTCTATGGCTGAAAACCTTCTTATAAGTGAGCTTTTCTTTAAAAAAAAAGTTTTTATTGGTTTAGAGAGAGAGGAAAAAAGAGGGAGAGAGTGACAGAAACATCAATGAGAGAGAAACATCAATATTGATTGGCTGCATGCCTCCCACTGGGGCTGGAAACCTGGAGCATATGCCCTGACAGGGAATTGAACCAGCAGCCTCTTGGTGCCTGGGTCAACACTCAACCACTGAGCCACACAGGCCAGGCTGAAAACCTCTTTAAAGAAAGACTTTATTGAACCCTATGCTAACCAGATAAGGGCTAGATCCTTGGGCATGAGGTCTAAACCAGCAGCAGCAAGGCTACACGGAGCAGGCAGCTTATCCACCATCCTGAAGCTGGCAAGTGCTTTTATTAATATACATTATGTTTTGGAGAAGAAAGATATAAGTTGTTTTGAAAGAATTTACATTGGCTACAGGTAAGGAGGGTGGGAGAAGGTGAAGCGGGGGCAGTTCTATGATAGGAGCACAGTCTGCAACAAAAAAAATATTTACTACTTTTGATTGGTGAAGGTCAACAGCCCTGCAAGGTCATGCATATACAGGCAATGTTAAGTCTCATGGTTGGCTAATAGAAGCCTGGAATTGATTTAAAGCTGCAGCATATATTTAATAATGTGGCAGCCTTTTGTTAATTGGTACACAGCTATTAACTAGCTAATTATTCTTGTCTTTCTCACTCTCCAGCTGCTGCAATGTAAGAATATCTCAGAATTTTTCTCTTGTTAATAGTAATAGCTAAAATGTGTTGAGCACATTAATCATCATAACATCTCATGGAGATAAAAACTAATGTACACTATGACCATTTTGCAGATAAGGAAACTGAATCACAAATTTCCCTGATGTCATTTGCTAGTAAGTGGTTCCAACTATACAGACTGAGACCAGATCCTTAACTATTATACTCAATGTAATAAATATGACACCCTTCTAAAAATGAAAATGCCATGCCCTAACCAGTTTGGCTCAGTGGATAGAGAGTCGACCTGCGGATTGGGGGGGGGGGTCCCAGGTTTGATTCCGGTCAAGGGCATGTGCCTTGGTTGCAGGCACATCCCCAGTAGGGATTGTGCAAGAGGCAGCTGATTGATGTTTCTCTCTCATTAATGTTTCTAACTCTCTATCCCTCTCCCTTCCTCTCTGTAAAAAAAAAAATCAATAAAATATATTAAAAAAAAAAAATGAAAAAGCCAAACAAATTCAAGAAAAGGAAAACTCAGCGTACGTTGGGCAAGAGGCAGCGAGTAAGTCGTAGTATAGCTGGTGACAGAACTACATTATTTACAAAACTCCAAGATCTGTTTTATTATTCCAGAATCATTAATCAAACCCAAGCTTTAATTATAATCAGTTTGCTTAATATTTGTCCATTTGGGGATTAGCTTGTCTTTCACTGAAGGTTGAAGTGTTACTTATAAAGATTGTGGATCTATTGCCTGTTACCGATGCATGGTGAGAACCAGAAGGAAGTTCAGGCAGGAGCTCCAATAAACTAAAAATGATAGCCCATAAATCATGCCTTTGGATGCTGCACCATGTTCTCAGGCCCTTACTCTGAAATAATGTCAGGCTAACCTGCCCTCCCTGGAACCACGCTGGGCATGAAATACATGTAATGGTCCTGGTTCACCAAAGAGGTGGTTTTAGCACTGAAAGTGCCACATCCTGGGAGACTTCTTCGTACGGGGCAATGGATGGGACCTGGGCACCTGGCCAGTTGGTGTCCCTTGCACCATAGCCTGATTTGACTCTACAGATAAAGGTGAACCAAGTCCTTGTGAAATGCCAGGAAGTGTTTCTTTGGAGCCTTTGCTTTGTATTTATTATTCTTCAGTGTTTATCACTCCCCCTCCCCCCCACACACACCCTGGATACAGGATTAAGCCCCCAGCTTTCTTGGTCTTTCTAGTTACTGAGTCTCTCCCTCAACCCAATCAAAGATCTGGGATCATCATTTGCATTTCAAAACTCATTCATAGTAACAGGCAAATTCTCCCAGTGTGGGTTTTAAGCCCTTTATTCTCAATTCTGAAAGACATTTCGGGGAATTTGGGCAGGTGTGTTAGGCAATTTTGTAAGGGTAGGTGTGCCCTTATGCATGAAATAGCACTCGAATCTTTAAGACTCTTAAGGGGAGAGGTTCCGAATAGATTGGACACACTCAGTTGCCTCTCTACAGTATTCCACTTCTTTACCCACGCTTCCCACACCATCTTTCCATGACCTTGGCCCTCCTTTATGTTTGCAACTACAGGCCTAGATAGGCTCTCAGGACCTTAAGACAAATTCAGTGAGAGTCTTAAAGAACTGAAAATACAAGACACGAATATCCTATTTTTCCTTACTGAAATTTGCTTCAAATTTCAGGGCAAAATTGAATGGGCACAGGTAGATTTATTCCTGAAGATCTAGAATCAAGGAATCTCTTACACGATCAAGGGCTTTTCTTGTTTCTAGTGCTGTCTGGGTGCCTTTTTGCCCTTCTATTCTCAGAACCTTCTCTGTCAAGAGGAGGCAGAGTAGAGGACAAATGTCCCAGAATCCTGAAGAGCATGCATCTAAAGAGATAGACATGTCCAGGGGAATTTAAATTAACAGGAAGGTGGAGAAAGTGTCAAAAGCTTGGGAATTCTAGCTGTTAGGCAAGGTGGTGTTTAAAATGTGTGTTTGTAATGAAGATGCTGACAAACATGGGACATCAGAATATAATTGAAATGAGCTGAGCAAAATTGTAAAGTAGGCTCAGTATATGAAGGAATTCTAAGTATAATCGCTTGTGTGAGATGCTTATAGTTTTAAGGATAAATGGTATATGATTATGCAGCATAATAATCTCTCTACATATCATGTTGACTTGGTTGCTCTTTGTGATTAGAATAGTAAATTCTATTTGTGTGTGCTCTCTGTAAAATTTTTTTAAAAAAATATATTTTATTGGTTTTTTACAGAGAGGAAGGGAGAGAGATAGAGAGCTAGAAATGTCGATGAGAGTAACATCGACCAGCTGCCTCTTGCACACCCCCTACCGGGGATGTGCCCACAACCAAGGTACATACCCTTGACCAGATTTGAACCCGGGACCTTTCAGGCCACAGACCAACGCTCTACCACTGAGCCAAACCGGCTTCAGCTGAAATTTTATTTATGTATAATGGCCCCTTAATTACCACATGAAGCAGCAGAGCAGAAATTCCTTAGCATTTATTTTAAATATATCTGTAATGCTGGGCATTGTGCTGAACATTTTACAAGTAGGAATTTCTTTAAGCCTGATGATAATCCTTTGATATGCTATTATGAAACCCATTTTACATATAAGAAAATGAGACATAGGGAGGCGAATAACATAGACAAAGTGAAACAATAAATAAATAAATGGTGGCAGAAATAGGATTTGAACCCAGGCAGTTTGTCTCCAGTGTCTATGCTCGACTATTAATTTTGCCATTTCTAGAATTTTATATAAATGGAATCATGTTGTGTGTCATTAATAATTGATTTTAAAATGTAATTTTATTTTTAATAGTTTGAGCTTTTCCTTGAAAATCTTCTAAATAGCCTTAGTTGGTTTGGATCAGTGGATAGAGTGTTGGCCTGTGGACTGAAGATTCCAGGTTTAATTTCGATCAAGGGTATATTCCTGGGTTGTGGGCTTGATCCCCAGTAGGGGGCATGCAGGAGGCAGCCAATCAACGATTCTCTCTCATCATTGATGTTTCTTTCTCTCTCCCTCTCTCTTCTTCTCTGAAATCAATAAAAAAAAATATTTTAAAAAAGGAAAATCTTCAAAATAAATTATTTGTTCACTGAATTACCATAAGAGTATCATCCAATAGAGAAGCATCTCTTAATTGCCTTAGCAATTTATTTATGTATGTATATGTGTGTGTATTTTTGTGTGTTCCATTATTTAGCCTTTTATTGCATTTTATTTTCTTTAAAAAAAATATTTAAGCCTCAAAAATGATCCTTTTAAAGTGTCTTGTACAACCTGGTGTCCCACTGGGGCTTAGCTCTGGCTTTAAACACAGTAGGTGCTCAGTAAATACATAACTAAGTCAAACAGTTATTGCCAAAAATTCCAATCCAATTGCTTTATTGATCAAGGATGTGGTTGTGTAGTCCTGCCTACTTATGTTGCATTTCTAACCTGTAACCCATAACACTATCATAACAGAAGTAGGTCTGTGACAGCTTTGGGCTGAGCTTTCTGGAGCAATCCAAAGCAGTGGAAAGGCATCTTGCATCATTGTGGACCTGAAGCTCATACCCCATTTACTCCCTGCAGACTTGGCTGGTAATTAATTTTGCCTTCAGGAATGTCAGGATTAAGTCACAAAGATGGAAAAGACATGACCTCTTTTTTCTGAATTCACGGTTTACCAACCTCTCTGAATAATGATGACTTCTTTTGGAGAACATATACATCAATTACAAAGATGTCAGGACAGCGGTGTAGGCAATTGGTGCAGTTGTCTGGGGTGCAAGGATTGGCAAGGGCATATCTGGGTTGGCAAAGGGGAGTTTTCTCTTGAAGGCTGGTCCCTGAATTGAGCAGAGGGAATAAAGGAGAAGTGCTTGAGTTTACATAGCAAAAGGAACTGGAACTGGAATCCTCTGAGATTTACAGAAATCATAAATCTAGGGTGCCCTAGATAGGGTCATAATTTGTCCCTCATTCAAACTCACATTTATTCCACATGCACTTCAAAGAGAGGTCTAGGGGTTAGTGGGGGAAGAGCTTAGAGAAGCCTTTTGGAGGCATGGCCTGCCTGGCCTCTCTCCTCTAGGTCCTAAGCAGTTTAGCTCCGGCCCCAACTGTACACTCCAGAGACACATGGCAAATGCAGCGGCCAGCAGCAAATTGGACAACCACCCCAAAAGGTGGCTGAGGAATTACTCATCTTTTGCTATTCATACATGCCTCTTGGAGTCTCACTCTAGGCCCCAAGCAGATTATCAGTGTATTACCCCAGCCACACACATCTACTGCCTCAGAGGAGCACAGTGAGAAGGGGTGATTCTGGAAGATGTGTAGAGAAGGCCAAAATGTGCTCTCCCCACTCCTCAGTTACTTTCCTGAGCAAGGCTGTTTTATACTGAAGGCACTGGAGCACCTTGTTATGCCTGTGTGAACTGAGGTAGGTTACCCAAACTCTCTGAGCCTCAGTTTTAATTCATCACTTGTTATTAGGTCACTTCAATTTTCAGGAAGTGGCCGAAATCTCATGAAATCCAACAAACAATGAGAAGGAGTACAATTCCTAAAAGACTGGATCTCTCATTTAGGTTTCTGCCCTATTGCTTAAAACAGATCTTCAAGCCCAAACCGGTTTGGCTCAGTGGTAGAGAGTCGGTCTGCGGACTGAAAGGTTCCGGGTTCAATTCCGGTCAGAGGCATGTACGTTGGTTGCGGGCACATCCTCGGTAGTGGGTGTGCAAGAGGCAGCTGGTCGATGTTTCTCTCTCATCGATGTTTCTAGCTCTCTTTCTCTCTCTCTTCCTCTCTGTAAAAAATCAATAAAATAAATATTTAAAAAAAAACAACACAAAAAACACACACAGATCTTCAATTATACCTTAAGCATTAGATAAAGAGCTGATTTTTAGATGTATAAGAAATGCGTTGATATTTATTTTAAGCAATATAATAAACAATGGCATAATATATAATCTATATCTATAATAATAAAAGGATAATATGCTAATTAGACCGGATGTCTTCCGGACATCCTTCCTGACAAAGCTGGGGCTGGAGGGAAGCCAGCCCAGGTCCTGGGTGCTGGAGGCAAGCTGGTGCCAACAGCTGAGGGAAGGAAGGCCTATTCTTGCATGAATTTTCATGCTTTAGGCCTCTAGTCTACATTAATAAAAGAGAAAGATGCAAACTGACCACCAGACAATCAGGAGTGAGTATGCAAATTAACCCAACAATGATGGTGGGTTAATTTGCATACGCAGGCATGGAGTGAACACTGAAGAAGCCAAGCCTTGCTGCAGCTGGAATAGAGAAGCCTAACCCTGAGGCCTGGCTTCTCAGCTGCAGCCAGAACACAGAAGCCTAGCCTCGAGGCGTGGCTTTACCGCTGTGGCCGGGAGTGATGGCCTGGGTCCCGGGTGCTGGAGGAAAACTGGTGCCGGTAGCTTGGGGAAGGAAGGCCTATTGCATGAATCTTCATGCAACAGGCCTCTAGTATATGTATAAAAGCCTAGCGACCGGTCACTGACCGATGAGCACTGACCACCAGGGGTCAGACTCTCAATGCAGGAGCTGTCGCCAGGTGGTCAGTGCGCTCCCACAGCCAACCTCCCATGGTCTCTCCCCACAGCCTGCTGGCCCAATTGGGACTGGGTGAGACAGTTCCAATTGGCTCCATCACCGCCAGGCCAAGGGACCCCACCCATGCACAAAATCGTGCCCACATCTCTAGTGCAATATATAAGATAACATAACAATAAATTATAATATTATTCTATATAATAAAACCCTAATATGCAAATTGACCGAATGGCAGAACAACCAGCAGAACAACCAGTCACTATAATGCTCACTGACCACCAGGGGGCAGACGCTCTGCTGCAGGTGGATGGTAAGGAGCAAGGGACCCAGACTGGGAGAGACCCAGGTCTATTGCAGTCTGGGCTGCAAGAGGGATGTCTGACTGCTAGCTTAGGTCCAAACTCCCTTGGGATTGGGCCTAAGCTGACAGACGGATATCCCCTGAGGGGTCCCAGACTGTGAGAGGGCACAGGCCGGGCTGAGGGAACCCCCAACAGTACACGAATTTTGTGCATGGATAGGGTCCCTAGGCCTGGCTGGTGATCATGGCTGATCTGTGGGGCAACCAGCAGGGTGATCAGGGAAACTAGTGGGGTGATGGGGGGTGGGACCCCTTAGGGGATATCTGTCTGCTGGTCCCACTGCTGCTAGTGGTTGCCTCCCTCTGTGGGGTGATAAGCAGGGTGGTTCTGGGAGGGGAGGGGGGCCTGCTGGCACCTACCTTGGCTGGCCTGGGGCCTGCGGGCTGGGGGAAGCACCTGCATTAAGCATCTTCCCCCTGGTGGTCAGTGCACATCATAGCAACCAGTCGTTCCACTGGTCTTTCTACCATTCAGTCAATTTGCATATTAGATTTTTATTATATAGGATAAGTATTCTTATATTCTTTTATTATATAGGATTATTATTAATTATTGACAGGTATAATAAATATTGATACCCTACTCCCATGATACTATTGATATCTCTGTGTACAGTTAAAGGAGCAGCAGTTGGTTATGTGACCCTCAGCCTCCTACCAGTTGTTGTATTAGAGCAGGCTGGGCCATGCTGTGGTAATAAATCCTACTTGCTTAATCAAGCTGTCCTCCATGTCACAAGGTCTTGTGAAATGGATATCTAAACACATAGTTGTCAACTTGTCACCCAAAGAGAAGAGGAAACAGAAGAGTCATTGGGCTCAGGAATAGGATGTATCCCTTCTACACATTGTCCGTTGTCTAGAACTAGTTATAAGGCTCCACCTTGCTGTAAAGAGAGTGAGAGTGAGGCTTGCTCAGCCAGTAAGCAGTACGTTTCTCAGAACCAGATGGGTGTATAACAAGTACGACTCCAACCTAGATCTGCATTTGAGGTCACTTCTACCACGTCACCGCTTTTGCCAGAATGAGTTTTTTTTGTTTGTTTGTTTTTTTGCGTGCTTATCTCTGTTGAACACTATGTTTATCACTCTGAAGAGAAAGAGATCTTCTCTAGATCAATTCCATCAGCCAGCCTAAAGGTGGGCTGACACTGCAGTGTCTCTGGATGGTAACTGACCGTCCCTCATGCACATTCTGACCATTGCATGTGCAGTTTTACTTGTGAGTTAACTGCACTGAGGGAGTCAATGAGCTGGAGAATCCTTTGCTGTGGCTGAGTTTCCTTTGTGGAATGAAATCTTAGGCAAAGCTAAAAATCTATTGAGATGTGTAATCTGAGACACAGTCTACAAAAGTGTCATTGGGATCTTATGCAGAATTTATCCATGAAAAAGATATTTATAGTGTCACCTACTAAAGAAACCATTAAAGAGCCCATCTCTTTTATTCAGAACATGTGTGCCCTTCTCTCCCTTGGAATCTAGAATATTTAAAGCAGTCAGTGTCTTCAAACTAAAGGCTACACTGGTTAAACAGGGTGGGGGACCCAGATCCCCACTTGACTGGCCTTCTACATGGCACTAGAGTTAGCAGAACTTTGAAGATTACCATACTTAGTAATGTCTTTTTTTCCCTCTAGTATTTTCTGATTCTTTTCAACAAAAGCATTCCCTGCCTTGAGTTTATTAAAACTTGAGAGGATAGTCAGAATGGAAAATAAACCAATGGAAAGTTCTCTCTCTCTATTCAAGGCCTTGTTTCCATGCCACTACCTTCATTTACTTCTCCTTGACCATGAGCTAAAATAAATAATCAATATTTAATTTTCAACCTTTACACCACAGTCACCTAATGAGCCTGTTAAAAATGCAATGTGAATTCCCAGGCTCTATCCCAGGAGGAACTACTGATTTGGTAGGTCTCCAGTAGATGCTGGGATTCCATATCTTTTTTAAAAAAAATATCTTTATTGATTTCAGAGAGAAAGAAAGAGGGAGAGAGAGATAGAAACATCTATGATGAGAGAGGATCATTGATCAGCTGCCTCTACATGCCCCCCACTGGGAAATGAACTTAAAACCTGGACATGTGCCCCTACCGAAATCGAACCTGGGACCCTTTAGTCTTCAGTCCAATGGTCCATTCACGGAGCCAGACTGGCCAGGGTGGATTCCATATCTTATTGATAATGATGAACTAGTCAGGGACCACACTGAGAAACACTGCCATATTTTTAAGGGTGTGCTTTCTTTCTAGTTTGTGTTACATAGTATGTGGGTTGCATAATGGTGTTTGGAATGGCTTATCTATAGCTGTCCTAGCTTACACGTTTCCAATGAATGGACATTTCTGTGCACCAAGGTTTTTTTTGTTTTGTTTTGTTTTTTAATTGGAAAGGAGGTCTATGTTGGTTGGTGAACCACATACAGAAAAGGTAGTAGCAGTTACTATCCATCTCCCTACCCTCTCATCCCATGGACTCAGGAAGGACCTTATCAAGGTCCAGGAATGCTTCTCCCTCAGGCTGACAGACACTTTATTCAATAAATGTTTGTTAAATGAAAGAGAAAATAAATAAATGTTACTTTGGTCTGGGAAACCAGGCATATAAAAACTCTGAAACCAATTCCAAAATGAGTTTGAAGGGAATGAATTTGATTAAATGACTTATCCCCGTATGTGCTGTGTTCTTTTATTTGTAAATAGAATATTGTGGTGCCTGTCTAGTGTGTATTAATTTTTAAACAGCGGAGTATTTTAAGACTTTTGGATATGGACATTATATAAACATTTTGCATTAATATTTTCGCTTATATTTCTTTACAGATGGCTTCTAATTTAAATACTGTATATTTATATGCAAACTTATAAATAATAAGTTTGGAAATTGCTTCTTATATTTTTTTTGAAAAGTTACTTTAGCTATTATTTAATTCATACTTCTTCAGAGAATTTAAAGCTATTTGTGTTAAGCCTTGACTTGAATCCCATTTTCACCCTAATCTTGTTTTCTTATCTAAAAACTAGAGTTAATACCTCCTTCCTAGAAAAGTTGAGGATAAAATAAATGTCTGCAATATTTGGGGCTTGGCCTATTATTACTTTAAGAAGTAAAGGCAGATAAGCTGAAATTGCTGCCAAAAGATGAACTAATAAATTCATTTTGAAATTAGTTGGTTGCTTTAGAAATCTGAATCACAACCTTTCAAGAACACATGCAGTATGCAAATCATTGTACAATTGCATTCTGAAGAGCATAACCAAGTGGCAATAATTTTTATTGTCTCATGCCACCTGGTGCCTTGACCAGGTTACTACAAACCATAATTGTAAATTGTTTCTTGGTGTCTTTTTAAACCAGAGTTTATATTTATTAGATTTTTTTTCTGAACCAGGCACTGTATTAAACCTTTTATATGTGCCAATTATCTGATTAATTAATTAAACAAATATTCATTGAGCAACTTCCATGTACCAGTAATTTTTATGTATTATGTGGTTTTACCATCGTGACATCCCTCTCGGTGAGTTTTAATGTTCTCCCTATGAGACTCAGAGACGTTGTGATACACCCAATGTCAGACATACAGCCAGAGATAGAGGAACTGATATTTAAGTCAATTTCTATCACTGCCTGTATAGTATATAATAGTTAATTTACGCCAACTTATTTCTGTAGCTATTTTTCTTTTACAGGATGATGATGAAGGTGCTGCCAAAATAACAACTTTATCAATCAATTTTTAACACCAAATACTTAGGTTACTATCACACTATTTATGCAAGATCCTTGAGCACTGTAATCTCATTTCACCCCTATTCTTTGCCATACATTTTACATCTAAACATATCATACACTCTACAATACAATGTTATAATTTTTACTTTAAGTAATTATTTGTCTTTTGATGAGATTAAGAAATGAAAAAGTATGATAACATTTGTATTTATTCACCTATTTACCATTGATGGTTTCTTTTATCTTCTTCATTCTTTCTATCTGAATTTTCTTTCTTTAATTTCTGTTCTAGTAACTTGATTCTTATCTCCTTTTTTTTTCTCTTGGCCATTGTAGTTAAATGTTTGTTAATTTTCTTGATCTTTAAAAAAAAAACAAAAAAACCCCCACAGCTTTTGGTTTTATTGATTTTTTCTATTTTAAACCTCTTTTTCATTAATTTCTAATATATCTTTATTATTTCCTTCTTCCTGCTTGCTTTAGGTTTAGTTTGCTCTCTAATTTCCATTGCTTTAAAGTGGGAGACTGGTAGTTGATCAGACTGTTCTTGTTTTTTTTAAATAGGCATTAACAGATATAAATTTTTCTAAAAGTACTGCTCTAGTTTTATCCCATAAATTTGATATATTGTATTTTCACTTTCATTCATCTTAAAGTATTTTATAATTTTCCTTTTTATTTTTTTTTTACCCATTGGTTATTTGGGATTATGTTATTTATTTTCATATACTTAAGGGTTTCCAAAATTTCCTTGTTATTGATTTCTATTTTTATTTCATACTTTGTACTATTTCTATTCTTTTGAATATGTTGAGATATATTTTGTGGTCTAATATGTGGGATCCCTTAACACGACCTGCATGGTTCAGGGCCCACTCAGGAGATTTCTGAAGAAGGCCGCACACTAAAATGAAGAGAGAGACTGGAAAAGAGTAAATTTGGGAAAATGGGGGCCAGGCGGGAAGTCCACCTCTAGTGCGAAGACTAACCCCTCTCTGGCCTTTTACCATTCCTTTTATTGAGATTCTGAAACAAAGACATCTCTTAGGCGGGAAGTTCCAGCAACAGAAAATCAACTTACATTTACATATGATTAACAAATTAAAGTTGCCTCAACCACCACTATCTCAAATAGACAATGAGTTAATAGCTCTGACCATTCAGAGCCATCAAGCCTGCCTAGCTCTTTTTACATTTTATTACCAGTGACAATGTTAGATTTCGGTTCCAGCACTAATACATGGCGTATCCTGGAGAATGTTCCATGTGCACTTGAGAAGAATGCACAGTCTGCTGTGTTGTCAGGGGGAGAGACCATAGATGTCTGTTAGAAGCCTGAGGAAGGTCTTTCATGGTGACATTTTTGTGACTGGAGGGACCAGACATGCACCTTCCAGGCAGGATGACTGTATGGTCATTAGGTTTCCTTTTGGCTTTCACACACCAATTCCCCCATTAGTTGGTAGCAGCTCCTTGATGTATGTTTGAGTAATCTCTTTTACTTTGTATATAGTTGTGGTTTATAAGATGTCCACTTCTTTCTTAATTGAGACAGCAATGAGCCCTAGCTTGTTTGGCTCAGTGGATAAAGTGTCGCCCTGTGGACTGAAGCATCCCAGGTTAGATTCCAGTCAAGGGCACATGCCTGGGTTACTGGCTTGATCCCCAGTGGGGGGTATGCAAGAGGCAGCCAATCAATGATTCTCTCTCATCATTAGTGTTTCCATCTCTCCCTCCCTCTCCCTTCCTCTCTGAAATCAATAAAAAAATCTATCTATCTATCTATCTATCTATCTATCTATCTATCTATCTATATCTATCTTTCTATTTATCTATAAAAGCCTAAGAGACTGAACAATTGAACAACCAATTTTTTTGGGTGCCAGAAGAAGAGAGAGAGCAAGATATTGAAAACCTATTTGAAGAAATAATGACAGATAACTCCCCACACCTGGTGAAAGAAATAGACTTACAACTCCAGGAAGCACAGAGAACCCCAAACAAGAGGAATCCAAAAAGGACCACACCAAGACACAACTTAATTAAAATGCCAAGAGAAAAAGACAAAGAGAAAATATTAAAAGCAGAAAGAGAAAAACAGTTAGTTACCTACAAGGGAGCACCCATACGATGATCAGCTGATTTCTCAACAGAAACTATGCAGGCCAGAGGGAGTGTTAAGAAATATTCCAAGTGATGAATAGCAAGAACCTACAACAAAGATTACTCTACTCAGCAAAGCTATCATTTAGAATTGAAGGTCAGATAAAGAGCTTCACAGATAAGAACAAGCTAAAGAAGTTCATCACCACCAAACTATTTTATATGAAATGCTGAAGGGTATTGTCTAAGAAGAGAAAGAAGAAAAAGGTAAAGATAAAAAAAAAATTATGAACAACAAATACATATCTATCAACAAATGAATCTAAAAATCAAGTGAATAAAAAGTCTGATGAATATAATAGGATCAGAGGCATAGAAAGGGAGTGGACTGACAGTTCTCGGGGGAGAGGTGTGTGTGGGGTGTGGGAAGAACCTGAACAAAAACTGAACATCTATGGATGAAGATAATGGGGGTGGGGGGGTAAGGGCATGGGGTAAGGTGGGAACTGGGTGGAGGGAGGCTATGGGGAGAAAAAAGAGGAACAACTGTAATAATCTGAACAATAAAGACTTATTAAAAAGAAAAAAAAAAAGCAGATGCTCTACCCTAGGCCTAAAGAATAAGAATTTTTCAGTGTAGAGTCTAGGAAACCTGATATTTGAAGAAATTTCTCAGGGACTATTTTACAAAATACATTTGAGAAACATGGTATAATGGCATAGGTTCTTAAATTTTAAAAATGTGTATTAGAATGATTTAAGATATTTAAACTGAGGTTAGTCATTTACTTTCTCTGATCCTATCTTCTCATCCACAAAATGAGGATAGTAAGAACTTGCTCATGAAACTGTTATGAAATATTGAATATGTATGTAAAAAATTTTCATGTTGACTCAATAGAAAACAGTTGCATCATTTGTAGGTGTTTAGATTCCAAAACTCTAATGTCTAAGTTAAAATTTATGAGCAGCCAAAACTGTGATTAAAAATAATTTAATAGACAATAATAACATTTGGCCACATTTATGCATCATGTTGTGGATAAATATACTGTCTTTCAGTAATTATACAACTAAGAATTTCCCTGATGAGTTAGAACAGATTAGAACAGCTGAACACCATGTAATGTAACTAGCTTGTGCTTAGAAGTCATGTACTATTAAAAAAACAAAAACACTACATTCGCATGCTCTATGTCCAACAAGAGTGCGTGGGGGATAGTATCATTCCAGGAACAGGCTGATGACTGCTGTAATGTCTGGAATGCCGCTAGCCTAAAGAACTGGCCAGCAGTTCTTAAATTCTACCACTCAGTAGTAGCTGTCTAAATTTGTGCTTAAATTCATTGACAAATCAAATCACATTGGCCTGCCTGCCTAATTTCATGTGACTGGGACGTGCAATCTGCCCAAGATCTCAGAAGTAGAAGGAATGGAAATACTTGTGAGTGTCACTAATATTTACTATATGGGGCCTGGTTGTCAATAGGTGATTCCAATGTGAAGTCAGGGTTGCACATCACTGGTCGAGGGTTTGTATTTTTCAATGGAGGAGGGGGAAGAATTACCTCTTCTCCTGCAAGTTTCATGTTAATTTGTGTGTGCATGATATGACATAGGCCAACTTCTACTTTGCCTGTGCCTTGGGTGGCTTTACATGGTGCAGAGAACAAATGGTCATGAGTCATTGTTGATGACCACTTGCTCCTGTTCTCTTACCTCCTTAAAAAAAAAAAAAAAAAAAAAAAAAAAAAAATATATATATATATATATATATATATATATATATATATATATATATATATATATATATCGATTTCAGAGAGGAAGGGAGTGGAAGGAATAGAAACATCAATGATGAGAGAGAATTTTTTATCTGCTGCCACCTGCATGCCCCCTACTGGGGAAACCAGGCATGTGCCCTGACTGGGAATTCAGCTGTCTCCTCCTGGTTCATAGGTCCATGCTCAGCCACTGAGCAACACCGGCTGGGCTGTTCTCTTACCTGCTTTTCCACACTGGCCATCATCAAGCATTCCCAATATCCTTGCAAAGTTTCTGATGCCTTCAGGAGTGCTAGCTGTTCAAAGTTTTGAAATAAGATAAATGAATAAAAATCACAACAGAAAAGAAATGGAGGTGAGTTAACATATAATTCTCAAAAATTTCTTTTCATCCCAATTATATGTAAGCCACAACGTTAATTAGGCTTTTAGAAACCTGGAAATACTCACAAATTATCTTGGGAAAAAAGAAAAAAAAATCACTACTGCCCGGCTGGCATGTATTTTTATTTACAGATAAGAAGCTCTTTCTGAAACATTATACAATCGGGAAGATATAAATATTCGGAGCAGAGTTCTGAGCCATCATTTGTATATAATCCTTCCACCAGGCTGAATACAAATGCCAGATAACGTCACTTTGAAGGATGCCCTGTCTGCAGTGACTGCTCCTAGGTTTTCTGTCCACGTAGGATGGTTCAGGTTCTTAAAACGTTGACCACAGGGTACCTCAAGCCCCTGCAGGAGACTAGAGGCCGGAGAGAAGTTGCCTGGATGCTTGGGAAGCAGAGAAAGAGGGATAATTCACATGCTGAATGGTACAGGTGACAGACCCATGGGTTGGCTTAAAAAAAAAGTTCATTAAAACATAGTGCCTTGCTCATGCATGTTCTCAAGACACACTAGTGAATAGTAGAATCAGAATCTTAAAATTAGAAAAATATTAAACAGCTCCTAAATGAAGCATGAATCCTCTCAAGAAGCTCCTCCAATATTGTTCATCCACCGTGTACTTGACCGTCTCCACTGACAGATAATTCATTATTTACCAAGAGAGTCTATTTAGGAAGAAGTTCTTTATACTGAGTTGGATTTCCTTCTTCTGTTTCTTGTTCTTCCCTCTGGAACTAAACAACAAACTTAATCCCTTTTCCACAAGAGAGCCTATCAAGCATTTAAAGAGAACTTTAAAAATCAAACATATTAGATTTGTAGACCAAGTATCTTGTTTATATACTAGTAACTCCTCCAAAAATATTAGAATATCATATTGAAAGAAATCTATTAGACAGTATATAAAAATTCTTGAATAATGCAAGCATCTCCAGAAAGTTCATAAAAGCCTCCAGTTGTGTTCTACCACTGAGTTTTTGGCTGTTGTGGGTTGAGTTGTATGCATCCCTCAGAAGGTATGTTAACTCTAACCCAGCCACTGACACTTAGAGCCTCAGAATGTGACCTTATTGGGAAATAGAGTTGTGTATGTAATTAGTTAAGTTAGGATGAGATCATACAGGAGCAGGCTGGGTTCCTAATTCAACAAGGCTGATGTCCTTATAAGATGATACCAGAGACAAGAAAGAAAGAAGAGTAAGAACATCATGTGATGACAAAGGGAGAGACAGCTGCAAGCTGAAGAATACCAAAGATTGCCCACTAACCAGCAGAAAATAGGAAGAGGCAGAGAAGGGTTCCTCCACAGGTTTCAGAGGGAGCATGACTTTACCTTTCATTTTGGACATATAAGCCTCCAGAATTATGGGACAATATACTTCTGTACACAGAGGTACCTCGTTATAGCAGCCCAATGAAACTAATATGCTGGCTTTGACTATAATTTGGACTTTCTTTTCAGAAGGATCCCAACAGGATCATTCCATGTAGTAATCAGCAAAGAAAGGAGAATCATGAGTTCTTCCAACTAAATATTCCCAGTCCTGAATTGAAACCAATTTCAAACAGAATCTGTGAACTAACATGCATGCTGTCAAACACATGCTGTAGGGCATAATTCTTCTAACCCACATATTTAGGTGTACAAATGTAACTTCTTTATTTTTCCATAACTGGATTTTTAAACAGAAGCTTTGCTGATATATAATTTTTATGGCATTAAATTCACATTTTTGTGTTTTTATTTTTTATATAATTTTCACAAAGTTGTGTAACCATTACCATGGTTTAATTTTAGTACATTTCCCTCACTCCCCCAAAGAATTCCATACCAAGTAACAGTCACTCCCCATTGCATCTTTACCCCAGACCCTGGCAACCACTAATTGATTTTCTGTTTCCATTGATTTGACTTTTCTGGGCATTTTGCATAAATGGAGTTGTAAAATAACCCGTCTCCTGTGACTGGCTTCTTTCACTTAGCATAATGTTTTCAAGGTTCATTGATGTAACATTACCCCATTAATTTTACTACTAAGTAATATTTCATCATATTGATATATTATATTTTACTCATCCACATCTGTAGATGGAGATTTGAATTGTTTCCATCTTTCGGCTACTTTATAAACAATGCGGCTATGAACATTTGTGTACAGATTTTTGTGTGTACATAGTTTTAATTTCTCCTGGGTGTGTACTTAAGAGTGGAATTTCTGGGTCATATGATAAATCTATTTAACATCCATAGAAGTTATAAGCTCTTTTCCACAGCAGCTGCACCATTTTATATTCCCATTAGCAATGTACAAGGGTTTCAATTGCTCCGTATCCTAACCAACACTTGTTATAGATGTCTTATTTTGGCTATCTTAGTGAATGTGAAGTGTCATCTCATCGTGGTTTTGATTTGCATTTCTCTAATGATGTTGAACACATTTTCATGTGTTTATTGGCCACTTGCATATTTTCTTTAGAGAAATGTCTATTCAAAACCTTGCCCATTTAAAACAATGGACTTTACTTTTAAAGCATTTTTCCTAAACCTTGATACCATATCTGCATCTCTCAGCATATGAGAGAAGCATTTTTCTGTTCCAAATGCCATGTCATGGCCATAAGTTGGAGGACCTGTGATACTCTTTCAGGTCCATCTACAAATAAAGATGCCTACAGTTCTGTTTTATGGCTCTACTTTTATGGAAGGTGGGAAAAACTGGCCCTTAAATTAGCATGCTCTTCATAAACTTTTGTTTAACTCATACATTTTGTACCCTAAATCATTCAGGTTCTTGAGGTTTAGTACTCAGAAACCAGTCTTTAAAGGCCAAGCTATTTTCTCTAAAAATTGTCTCTGCCATTGGCTTAAAGATCTATTTTGTAATTCAAGGGCAAGAATTTGACTCTTATGTTACTTGCCTCCTGATGTCTCTGCTTGAGTTTGAATCGGAACAGGTAACAAGATATAAGGATAAGATATTACAAGATATTATGTTGCTACTAGAGGCCCGGTGCAGAAATTTGTGCATAGGGTGGAGACAGGGGGTATGGGGGATGTCCCTCAGCCCAGCCTGCATCCTCTCACAATCCAGAACTGCTGACTAGTAACCATTCGCCTGCTGGTTGCCTGATAGCCCCCTAACCACTCCCCTGCTGGCCTGATTGACACGTAACTACTCCCCTGTTGGCCCAATAACCTCCAACTGCCCTCCTCTGCAGGCCTGGCACCCCCCCTCTCCCCACAGCCCTCTCCTGCTGGCCATCTTGTGACACAAGGACATGAGGGTCAATTTGCATATTATTTCTTTATTATATAGGATATGAAAGGGTATCCAAAAGCTGAGTCTAAACAGGTACATGTTGCACAGGTAGTGAAACTCAGTGACAGATAGTGAGCTAAGAGTTATTCTGAAGAGTGAACAGCAATTTTGCCTATCTTTCTAAATTACATTTCCAAAATTTCCTGAAAATGACAGTTTCCCAACCTAATACCAATGAAATGTGGCCAGGGTGGGTCCCACGTTAATTACGTACATACATTTCCAAGGTACTAGGCAGATGGTGTGGTGGAGATTGCGAAAAAATAAAACTAAAAAGTGATTTGTCAGGCAGACAAATCTGTTGGTACTCTCCATGCTGTGCTTGACTGCATATAGTTGGCCGTGAAACTTCTTAACGAGCATATGAAGACCTTCAACATTTTTGATCTGTCCTTTCCCACCCTCCTATCTTTATCTGACGGAAACACTTTCACTCTAGTTTCTGGCATATTTTACTACGACTTGTAAATTCACGGACAGGGAAAGCATCCTTTAAAACATCTGGATTTTGAAAAGGGAAGTTTACCAAACCGATTATTTTAAATGTAAATTAATGACACGAATCCTTCAGGTTTTTAGGCTAATTACAATACAGCAGTCATTTTTTCCCGCCCCCTGCACCTGGGCAAAAAATGTACCAAATATCTCTATTAATTGGATTTTTCGGAATGATATCCAAGTATATCTCTTTAAACTGCCATCTAAACAAAAACAATATTCTATAGAGGATGATTAAACCTTCAAGGAAGGTTTGTAACTCAAGACCAATAACGAATGCCCATCAGCAACCTTTCAACCCCTTCCTTCTAGGAGGATCTAGAGAGAAAGAATAGGAGAGAACCAACAGGGGTTACACTTCAGAAAGAAAGTATAAATGTTAAAAGGGAAAAAGCCATCGACACTGACAAGTGACACTGGAAAAGAACAAACCCGGGGACGGGGTGGCCCATTGCAGGACCGCGTCCCCGAGCAGCCCAGCCGGCCCAGCTGACTTCGGGGAGGCTCCGCTGGGAGGGGGACCATGTCATGGGCTCTCACGCCCAGGCCCGCTTCCGCGTGCGTGCGTGCCGCGGGCCCACGCCGCTTGGCTTTGCTCCTTGCCTTTCCCACCTCCGAATGCCGAGCTCCGATTGGCTCGCTTCACGGAACCGCCCCTTCGGCCGCACCAATGGGGGAGCTGCCCTGGGGCTCCGCCCCCCCCTGCGGCCGGTGTGCGGCGGCGCAACTCGCAAACCCGGCGGCGGCGGCGGCGTGCGGGGATGGCTGCTGTAACGGCGAGTGCGGGCCGCCTGTGGAGGCTGCGTGCGGCCAGGGCCGAGGGCCCCTGGCGCGGGCTGTGCGGCGCGGGGCTGCTGCGGGGCTTCCTGCAGCCCGCCTCGGCCGGCGGGGAGGCGGCCCCGCGGCGGCAGGTGGCTCACTTCACTTTCCAGCCCGACCCGGAGTCCCAGGAGCACGGTGAGCGAGGAGAGGCTGCCCTGGGCTTGGAACCGCAGCCCTGCCTGCCCCCTGGAGCCTCGCCCTGCCTTTGGGTCCGGTGATGGGGGTCTCCTCCTGGCTCTGATTTTGTGACAGCTGAACTCTTGGGAGGAGACCTTCTGCACCCTCGACACGGGTGGGAGCCTGGGAGGGCCCGAGGGTGAAGGGGTGTCGCCCAGGGTTCACCCCCTTTCTTTGCTCCCCATCCTTGCTTCTTCTCTCTTCCCTGGCCTCAGGTATTATGGTCCTGCTTGCCCAGGCCTGGGCCACTCACCACAGGCTGCCGTGTTTCCAAAGGAAGATTGATGTTTATTTCTTCCTTTGGCAGATTTAGAGCAAACAGAGGAAGTCATTGGGTTGATTTTTCCAAGGTCACAGAGTAGGTGCTTTCTGGAGATGGGAAAGGATCCAGGCTTCCTAGCTAAGTCTAGTCCCGAGCCCTGGGCTGCGCTGGGCTGCAGGTGGAGGGAGGAGGGAGGCACCCAGAGCTGCCCGAGGTAGAAAGGACCTAAAGCACACCCCACAGTCCGGACAGGACTTGTACGATTTATTCTGCAAGTTCCGTGTAATCTTCAGACATCCAGTGTATGTCATCAGAATATCAGAAACAAAACGGTTACCTTTTCCTTGTCTAAAAACGTCTCTGGTGCTGCAGCTGAAAGTGTGTCTTTGTGAATAAGTCAGAAAGGACTTCGAGGGCTTACGATTGGCAGGCACGCCTTTGACGCTTAGGACAACCTTAAAGAGGCTGGTAATGTCGAAATCCCCATTTTCAGTTAGGCTATTTGAGGTCTTGAGATAGTTTGCCCAAGGTTACGAAGATACATTAGTGGAATTAAAGTTCTCCATTTTTTATTGTAGTCTCAATACAAATATAGTCTGCACTATTTAATCGAAAGCATCTCCCATGTTGTTATATAGTTTTTGTAATCGTCCTTTAGAAGACATGTGCTCTGGAGTAGGAACACTGATTGCATGGCTACAAATCCTGGTCCGTGAATCAGATTGTCCTAGGTTCTGTCTAGGCCCTGGTACCTGTAACTTTGGACTCATCACTTACCCTCCGTAAGCCTCTATTTCTTTATAAGTAAAGAGTTAATAATAATACCTACTTCAGAGGGTTTTGTTATGAGGACTAAATTAAGCATGGTATACTTAACACAGTCTCTGACTACACTCAGCAATAAGTGGAAACTTTAAATAATTACCATTATGCTTTAGATAGTACACTTTTGCAGTGTTATACATAATGCATTTAGAAACATTTCATGTGCCATTCATGTAACATTATTTCTTAAGGATAAAATCCCGGGGAGGATATTTCTGACTTGAAGAAGGAACACTTTAATGGATTTTATTGCATAGCTCAGATTTCCATTTTACACTTCCATTGGTATGTATGAGGGTGAGTGTTGGGTATCATGCTAAAATCCCAGGTGTACTGTGATACTGTGATTTATAATAAAGAATACATATTCAGTCTTTGTTCCACTACTGGCACTGAGCTACTGAAACCTGAAATTTCTTGTGATGGAGCAATAAAGGTGTCTTGTTATGTTAATGTTGACTTTTGCAAAGTCCCTAAGTCTCTTAAGCAGGGGTCCTCAAACTTTTTAAAGTGGGGGCCAGATCACGGTCCCTCAGAGAGCTGGAGGGCCGGACTATATGAACTACTAATTCCTACTGTAACACCACAGCTGCGCTCACTGCCCAAAAAACCTGGCGGGCCGGATCAGACTCCTCTGCGGGCCGTAGTTTGAAGACGCCTGCAAGGATGGGAGCTGGTCTCTAGAGCAGTGTTTCCCAAAGTGTGGTATGTGTACCCCTAGGGGTACGGGAAGAGTTTGGTGGGGATACGCACTGCAACGTGCTTAGCTGCGCCTAATTCTACGTTATCCTGAGTACGAGGGGTACTCAGCGTTACGAAAATTATAGAAGGGGTACACACATGTCAAAAGTTTGGGAAACACTGAGGATTAGAGCATTGACCTGCACACAGAAGAGTCTCAGGTTCAATCCCTGGCCCTGGTTGGGGGCATTCAGGCAACTGATAGATGTGTCTCTCTCACAACGATGTTTCTTTTTTTGTTGTTGTTTTTTAAATTTAAATTCTTTATTGTTGAAAATATTACTTAATGACCCCCTCCCCCCATATTGATGTTTCTTCCTCCCTCCCTGCTTCCCTTTCTACCTCCCTCCCTCTCTTCCTCTCACTCTATCTAAAAATCAATGGAAAATATCCTGGGGAGAGGATTTATGACAACAAAAAATGCAAACAAAAGCCCAAGATACCCAAGTGGAGAACTGCTGTTGGATATGTTGATGTAAGAACACCCAAACCTGTAGATAATTTTTATAAAAATTTATTTTATCCAAAAAAGATATACAGGGAAGCAAGATACCGACAGACGATGAGTGCTTTGGAGAATAATAGTTTGCAGTTGCTTTTCTGCATTTGAGATTAAAGAGGGAACTAAGGAATATTACATAAAGGTGGGAGAAAGCAACATGATGGGAATTACAGGAGAGTTAAGATTATGTGCTCTCTTGCATGCTTTAGAACAGTGCTTTTCAACCTTTTTCATCTCATGGCACACATAAACTAATACTAAAATTCTATGACACACTAAAAAATGTGTTATATTTTTTGTCAGTCTGACAAAATAGGTATAATTTTTATTGATTCACACTGGATGACTATTGTGTTGGCTTTTTTTTTTTTTAATAATCTAAGGGAAAAAGAAGTCAGTGCATGTTTTGCATAGTCAGGTATTGCATGTTTTAAAAGATCTTGAGACACATTAGTTGAAAATCGATGCTTTGGAAGGAGGGGTTTGAAAAGAATAATATTAGAAGGTGAGGTCTGAAGAGCATTTCAAAGACATATGAACTTAGGTGCACCAAAACAACAGCCAGGGCTTGCTTAAGGCCAAAAGTTATATGCCTGGGCTGTGACTGCCCACCATCACCTTCCCCTTTAGGAATTATGATCAGATCACCTTTGCAAAGAACCTTTTTTATTCACTTACAGATATAAAATCAGGAGCTCAGAGGAGAGATCTGGGTTATAGATATCCATTTGGGAGTTACCGGTATGTAGATGCGCTTAAAAAACAGTTAGAAATTGAGTAGAGAAGGAGCCAGCAAAACAAAAGGAAGTGACATCGCTTATCATATCATTATTGAAGTTACCAGGAGTCCTGAGAGGGGCAGCCTCGGGGCTCTAGTCACTGTCTCTTCAACTTTAAGAAACTTAGGGCCTCCCTATTTGGTTACCCCATCACTCTCCTTGCCAGCCTGTGTTTACTTTCTTCGTTTGACTGGATATGCAATATACACTGGCACCTTAAAAGACATTTGTGTTTACAGATCCTTCATTTACATTTTAATATCAAATGTTTTTGTCCCTAATATTGGACTCTCTCTGAAACGTTCTATATGGGATATATAGTATGTTTAATAGAGCTTAGAATGGGGCAGAGCACCTAGCACATAGAAAGGGATTTCTGGACAGTAGGGTATTTAGAGAGGTGGAAGAGGTTTTGTTGGGGGAAAACAGGTAGTTTCTTAGGCATCTTCTCATTTCACAGTGGGGTTAGTGTCACTGTAAGCCACTGAAATAGTCATTCATCATGCTTCATAAGCACATACTGATGGTCATGTATGTGGTAGGCACTGTGTGAAATGCTGAGATTTCTAAGGAATAGAGTGAGACTGTGTTATAATACCCAGGTCTCCAACAAGGACTAAGCAGCTCAGAGTGCTGGCAGAACCCTCATTTTTCTGAAACTAGACCCTAATTTTCCATATCATAGCTGTGTATTATTTATTTAGGGTCTAACTACAAATATACTTACTGTTGACATGCCCTACTCTTGACCTTATTTATTTCTGAAGACTGCTCCTAGGGACCCATTTGCCTCTTTTGTCTTAAGTGGTCTGGCTCTGTGGAAGGCTTCTCTCTCCCTTCAACACTACTGCCTACTGGAGGTATTCAAAATAATTGAATACTCCATCATCCTGTTATAGCAATATCCCTTCTCCCTGCCTTTCCTGCAGTCTCTTTGAATTGTGACTTTGGTAGATTTTTTACCCCCTTCTCCATTCCCACTTCTTTAAGTGGTTTTTAACAATTTGATTTGTGTATATTTTGTCTTTATGGAAACAGCTGCTTGTATTTATTTGTTCAGTTATTGACCATATGCCAGACACTTATAAACACAGCATATATAGCCGAAACCGGTTTGGCTCAATGGATAGAGCGTTGGCTTGGGGACTGAAAGGTCCCAGGTTTGATTCCGGTCAAGGGCATGTACCTTGGTTGCGGGCATATCCCCAGTAGGGGGTGTGCAAGAGGCAGCTGATCGATGACTCTCTCTCATCGATGTTTCTAACTCTCTATCTCTCCCTTCCTCTCTGTACAAAATCAATAAAATATATTTTAAAAAAATAAATCTTAAAAAAAAAAATAAACACAGCATATAACTCTGGTCAAAGGCAGATAAAAATCCCTGACCGCTTAGAGCTCATGTTCTATTGTGTCCCTTCCATTCCACCCGCATGCCACTTATCTGTTTAGCAGTGATGATCATTATTCATGATGCGCTGAATAGCAATTTTAATGGTGTTCACAGACTACCTTTCTTCCTTTTCCTTTTCCTTTTTTTTTAAAAACTTTCTATTGATTTCAGAGAGAAAGGAAGAGGGAGGCAGAGATTAAAAACATCAATGACAAGAGAGAATCATTGATCTATTGCCGCCTGCATTCTCCACACTGGGGAATGAGCCCGCAACCTGGGCATGTGCCTTGACCTGGAATCCAACTGTGACCTCCTGGTTCATAGGATGACACTCATTCATTGAGCTATGCCAGCCAGGCCTTTTTTCTTTTAAAAAGTCTTGCCAGTGGCACAACTTTCGTTAGATGTGCTAGAGGTGCACTTATCTTATTATGAGGGAACACAGGCATATTTTATGAATGGTCTTTGACATAACCTATCCTATATAACAAAAGCCTAAGATGCAAATTATTCCCTCTACTGGGAGTTCGACTGCTTACTATGAGGTGTGCTGACCATCAGGGGGTGGTGCAGAACATGGCGGGTGTCAGTGACACAGCGCTGGCAGCAGGTGCAATGGAGATGCTGCCCTCCCTGATGGGCCCTGATGAGAGTGGGGCAGCAGAGGGATGGTGGAGCAGGTGAGCAGGTGGCACCAGGCCAAGGTGGGGGTATGAGCGTGGCCTGATCGCCCCGAAGATCACCCCGCAGGTGGCGACCAGCATCCATTACAGAGAAAGGGCAAACAAATAGCAATATTAAAATATTTCTTCCAAGTATTTTCCTTTCAATGTGCATAAATTTGTGCACTGGGCCTCTAGTAGGAGAATAAATAGTTATAAGGAAATTAAATACTTAAAATGATCTTACCTATGAATAACTTGTGATTTCTTCCTGACCCATTTACAAAGCATACTACAACTTTAAAAAGAATTGAAAGTAGATGTTGCTGTATTAAAAATTGTCATTTAATAATATGTTGATAGTTGCCAGGTGGGAGGATGTTGGAGCAGATGGGTGGAAAAGATAAAGGGATTAAGAAGTTCAAATTGGTTGCTATGAAATAGTCATGGGAATGCAAAATATAGTCAGTAATATTTTAATAACAATGTATTGGGGTGATCACTTCTTCAGTTATATAGATGTTTAATCACTGGGTTGAATACCTGAAACTAATATAATATTATATTATACAACTTTAAAAATAAGTTATTTAAAAAATTTTAAAAGTTGTCTGCCCTGGCCAGGTAGCCCTGTGTTTAGAATGTTCCAATACTCCAAGGTTGTGGATTCAGTCTTCAGTCAGGACACATACAAGGATCAATGAATGAATGCATATTAAGTGGAACAACAAATATTTCTCTCTCCCTCAAAAAATCAGTAAAATATTGACATTTAAAACTTTTAAAAGCATTTGGTAGAATAGCAGTTAATCCCAAACCCTAAAATTTTGAATTTATTTGAAAAAAAGTATTCAGGAGTGAAAGTTTATGTGCTTACATGGAAATATAACCTTTAAATAACCTTGTAAATTATTTTCATATGAGTAAATTCTTTGTGGTTATCAAGCAGTACTTTCCAAGTTTCCTTGATATGATTTCTATTGTTAAAATCTTTGCTTTATTCCCACTGGAAATTTGCTGAGCAGCAATGAAGCATTCAATATTAATTCTAATGGTCAGCAGACTTGAAATAGATAGAAGCTTAGATGTTTAGGCATTTTTCATCTTCCTAGGTATTACCTATGAAAATCCTAATTGGCAAATAAAAATCTTGCTTTAGGAAATGTCTGAAATAGGAGAAAGAATGGGAATGCCATGGTGTTTGGAGAAAAAAAATTTAACCTAAACAATTGTAATCTGATGCTGGGCACTAATAAGTACTTTAAATAATTTTTATAGCCTGGAGAAGGATTTAAAGAAACTGTTAAATTATATAGCCTTAGCCTGAAGAAAAATAAATTATGGATGTGGTATGATTATTTTTTCTTTGACATAGTTGATAAAACAATATTTTCTTTAATAAATTCCTGTTATCTCTATCAAAAATAAGAGTAGAAACAGGCCTTTATTTTGGGCAGGAGGGCAGCAGGGAAGATCTGATTGGGGATCGTCAAGACCTGCAGTCTGTGCATTTAGCAGTATTGATGGGGTTAGAGTAGATAGAGAAACAGTAGGCGGTATGTCAGTAGATAATAGAAGATTCAAGATGTCATAGATCGGAGCCTGCCATGGAAAACATTTTTTCTAGGAAAAGAAGTGAGTGACCAGTGTCTGATGGCTAGAGGGCTGAAGGCAACAGCAATAGCTGCTGTGACCCAAAGTGGGAATTAGAACCTGGATTTTGGAACAGACCAGGCTACTGAGGAGCACAGAGATTAGAGGGGGCAGTAGTCAGGGTAGGCAGCAGGTGTTGAAGGGATTTGATACCAGCATAGATATGGGCTAAAGTGAGCACCAGTGCATAGATGCACACTAAAATGAAGACTGGGCCTGTGGATCAGAGAAGATTTAGGCAGAAGCCATTCTCTGCTCTGAATAGTGGTTTTGGAAAGGAGTTGACCCAAAGTTATAGGATGACTGTGGTCACTGGGCAGCATCAAAGCTTAAATCATAGCTCTGAAGTCATAATGTTTTTGAAATTTTACATTTGGAACTTTATCAAATAAAGCTTTGTACCCTTCAGAATAGTGCCCAGACCAAGTTGAAGGTCATGGACAAAGTCCAGAATCTAAGAATAAATAACTAATATTTACTCAGCAGTCACTATATCTGGCATCATTCTTTGTGCTTTACATGTATTATCCATTTAATCCATGCACATGTGTCAAACACAAGGCCCTTGGGCCAAATCCGTCCCGCCAGGCCTTGCAATGTGGCCCGCACCTCGCTGTCATCACTGCACTCCACTGCGTTTCCATCACAATGACAGTTTATGACTGTTCAGTAAACCATTCGGCCCGCGATTTAGGCTGGATTTTAGATTTTGGCCCCTTCTCTGATTGAGTTCGACACCCCTAATTTTAGAGAGATAGAGGTTGGCTTGCAGAGATTCTGTTTGGAGCAATAAGATAATAGGAAGAACCAAGTGTGTGGTTTGTGTAGTCCTGGAGTTCTGTATTCTCCAAACACCAGCAGTTCTGGGTACTGAAGTTTATTGTTAATCTTCTTCATTGTTTTATGGCCCATGACCATTTGCTTTCATTGGCATAATTAACACATGCCACTGTGGTCACGTACATTCTTATGGCTTATGTTCCCAACATCCCTTAGGGCATATTCCCAGGCTACTCTCACTCTGGTTGGTAACTTTCCTGACTTTGCTAAGCCTGTATTTATTTTCAACATACATTTGGCCACTTGACTATATGCCTTCTTCCTTTTTTTATACTTGTTTTTTTTGATTGTTTAATATGTGTAAACTTTGCCTCTTCACCAGCCTTCTAGAAGTCTGTGTTGCTTTTGTATCTTCTATAGAGCCATCATAATTTTAAATAATACAATAAATTAATGTAATGTGTTCTCTACCTTCTTTTTTTTTACTTTGATTTTAATCAAGTTTTAATCCTTAAAAGGAGTTATTTTTATATATTTTATTATGTATGAAATGTGACTTAAAATTTTTATTTTTATAGGACAAACTCAGAAAATGAACCTTTTCCAGGCAATAACAAGTGCTTTGGATAACTCACTGGCTAAAGATCCTACTGCAGGTAAACTTCCTTTGTGCTTCTTGTGGTTCCTGGGTTACTTCAGAATTGAAGATTTACTGGAAATATTTGTATGGAGGTCAGTGGTTAACTTTACACTAGTATGTACCTGAAATTTATAAAACACCTGACCAAATGGTTAAGGTTCCATAGTGTAATCATGATGTTAACATGTTTTAATCCACTCATTATGAATTAGTTCTCATTTATCTTTAACATCATCAAATTAACTTTCTCTCATGGTATGTATGATACTATATTAACACCTTCTGATTAATACCTACTGTGTACTATGTTTCTCTAGCACAGTGGTTGGCAAACCACAGCTCACAAGCTGTATGTGGCTCTTTGGCCCCTGGAGTGTCCTAATGCTGCTTCTTCAAAATAGACTCATCCAGGCCGAAACTGACTTCTGTGCATGGGCCACGAAGTTTCAGTTGCACTGTACGTGAGCACCCACATGTGGTATTTTGTGGAAGAGCCACACTCAAGGGGCCAAAGAGCCACATGTGGCTTGAGAGCCATAGTTTGCCGACCACTGCTTTAGCATATAGGAAAAACTAGAAAGTACCACTTTGTTCAGCCATCCTTCCTATATAGTAAAAGCCTAATATGCTAAGTGTCGTCCATTCAATCAATTGAAGTGTAATATGCTAATGATATGCTAAGGCTGCTCAACTGCTTGATATGACATGCACTGACCACCAGGAGGCAGATGCTCTGACTGGTAGGTTAGCTTGTTACTGGGGGTGCAGCCAATCAGAACTGAACGAGACGGGCCAGGCATGCTCTGGAGCCCTCCTGCAGTCCCTCCTGGCTGGCCAACCTCCTGTGTCCCTCCCTGGCCCTGATCGTGCACTGGTGGGGTCCCTCAGGTGGCTGCGAGCGCGGTGGGGTGGGCAGGTGGGCGGGGCGTGCTGCCACCACTGCCGCTGCTCACCCTGCCCTGCCTGCCGCAGTGGGAGAGGTGGAGGGCAGGAGAGGTGGCTATGGGGGAGGGAAGCCCACTGGAAGCCCTGTTGTTGCAAGAATCTTTCTGCAACGGGGCCCTAGTTATTAAATAAAACATGTTCTTTAAACATTGTTTTTCAGTAATATTTGGTGAAGATGTTGCCTTTGGTGGAGTCTTTAGATGTACCGTTGGCTTGCGAGACAAGTATGGTAAGTTAATATCTTGACATATGAACAATATTCTTGTAGAACTTTGACTTAAAGATCTTGAGAATATAAAATATACCTGTTATATTATTGCTATATTCTTATTGTATGAAGGGGCTTCTTTTTCATTCCCATAGCCACCCATAGAATCCTTTGGCCTAGATTTCTCCAAGTGTAGCATCCCTTTGATCTGGTTCATGTTACACATTATAGATTTCAAAATAATCTTCATTAAATGTATTGCTTATCACCTCATTCATATGTCCAGAAATCTTTGATATTGTTGCTGCTTGACTTAGTCCATTTCACTTCCATTGCCTCTAATTTAAGATTCTACCCTATTGGTCTCTGTTAATACAGTTCATCTTTCATCTTTTATTACCTGCACTAGAGGCCCGGTGCACAAAAATGTGTGCATGGGGCAGGGATGTGTGTGTGTGTCCCTCAGTCCAGCCTGCACCCTCTCCAATCTGGGACCCCTCAAGGGATGTCTGCTGTCCGTTTAAGCCAGATCCTGGTAGATATCCCTTTCACAATCCAGGACTGCTGGCTCCCAACTGTTTGCCTGCCTAATTGCCCCTAACCACTTCTGCCTGCCAGCCTGATCACCCCCTAACTACTCCCCTGCCAGCCTGATTGATGCCTAACTGCTGCCCTGCTGGCCTGATTGCCCCTAAGTACCCTTCCCTGCCAGCCTGGCCACCCCTAACTGCCTTCCCCTGCAGGCCTGGTCCCTCCCAAATACCTTCCCCTGCAGGCCTGGTACCTCCTAAATGCCCTCCACTGCCGGCCTGGTTGCCCCTAACTGCTCTCCCCTGCTGGCCTGGTCATCTCAACTGCCCTCCCCTGCAGACTTGGTCACTCCCAACTGCCCTCCCTTACAGGCCTGGTCCCTCCCAATTGCCCTCCCATGCTGGCCTGATTGCTCACAATTGCCCTCCCCTGCAGGCCATATTGCGGTGGCCATCTTGTGTCCACATGGGGGCCATCTTTGACCATATGGGGGTGGCCATCTTGTGTGTTGAAGTCATGGTCAATTTGCATATTACCTTTTTATTATATAGAATTAGGGTTCTTCAGAATATAGAAGTATTAGGATATATCTATATTTCTGTGTGTATATGTATATATGTATCTATAATTTATATATGTATTTGTATTCTCTCTCTCTCTCTCTCTCTCTCTCTCTCTCTCTCTATATATATATATATATATATATATATATATATATATATATATATATATATATCTCGACAGAGAGAGAGAGGGAGAGAAAAATACAGAGATTTACACACAATTGTGGGGACTGGCAAGTCTGAAATCTCCACGGCAAGCGAGCAGCTGGGAACCTAGGCCTGGTTTCTATATTGCAGTCTCTAGGACAAATTTCTTCTTCTGCAGTCTTTTCGCCTAAGGCCTTCCTGTGGCTGGTTGAGGTCCAGCTACATTATGAAGGGCAATCCTCTTTACTTAAATTCTGACTTAAATGTTAATCACATCGAAAATATACCTTCACGGCAATATATAGACTGGCATTCGATCAAACAACTGGGCATCATTGCTTTACCAAGTGAATACATAAAATGAACTATTACATTACCTTTCATCCCAGCTGATGGGTGTCTTTTGTAAGCATGTGATTCATTTCTGCCTCTTGCTTTCTTTCGTTTCATTTGACTCAGACTCTCAGAATGCACTGTGGCCCATCCCAGCCTTCCTACTCCTGATTTTTTATGTCAGGAATGTTTCACTGCCACCTATTGTGAGGGATGCCTTGCTATACTTTTGACCATTTATTTCTTCTCTCGGTTTTATCTAATCTGGCAAAGCAGTTAAGATGGGCTGGGGGAGTTGACATTTATCTTTCTTCTTACAATTGGCAATGCCCTGCAAGGCTTCTGTGTGCTAGCAGAGTAAAGGGTGAAGGTCTCTAAGAAACTTTTTCTAATTGTTTCTTCTTATTTCATTCTTCTGTGAATTCAGGAAACCATAGCACATTCCACATCACTTACCAGTTCTTCTCTCTTCTCTTTAATATCAGGTTGACTTCCTGGATCCTATCCCTCTGCTTTTGCCTAGCTGTCTGTTTCCAACAGCTGTTTAGAGTTTGACATAGTTGGGCCAGCCTCAACTGTCTCAGACTATTTAAGTTAATTCTAGCTAATTTAGACACCTAAAACTTTAGATCTTAAAAAAATGTAAAAGCCTTTCTACATTTAATTTAAAAAAGTAACGCATGTGCATTATAGACAATTTGGAAAATACCGAAAAGTTTATACTTTTCAGTATTTCCATCTTTATAGAAGATGGAAAAAATTGTCTGTACTTCTAGAGACAACCATGATGGGTCCTCTGTAAAGCTTCTTGACCCTCAAGAAGACCCAGATGCTACTTAATCACTGCTCAGATTTTGCATCTTGCAAGTAATGTTGTAATTGTCTTTCCACCAAATCTGTGTACCGGGCAACTTCTTAAAGGCAACAGGTATTTAAAATGTTTGTGTATTCCTAGCTCTTAACATAGTGTCGGTGAATATCAAGAAGTGACCTATGGCCTCAGAAAGGGGATTTGCTTATCTCTCTTTAATGATTTTTTGTTGGTCTGATTCTCTTTCTTAAAAAATGGTTAAGAAAAGGGAGAAACTAAGCCCATTGCTTTTAGAGGGCACTGCAGATTTATGTTTATATGACAAGGGGCTGAGCTAATGAACGGCTCTCTTGGCTTTATTGTCAGCAACTGCTGTGAATTTTCATAACAGCTTTAGGACTATGATTCCAGGTTGATCAATAGGAACAATTTAGTCACCACTACTTTCTCTAATGAGAGGAGGTGAGCTTCAGTGTCGGAAGTGAAGAATAAAGAAAATTAAGAAGAGAAATATGTTATTAAAAAGCTTTCTGCATATTAAAAAGTATCACTTGCCTTTTAAAAATACTCATCTGCCCTTTTGAGTGGGAATTTTCAGTTATATGGAAACATGTCTGTTTAGTGTTTTTTTCCCCAAAGTTAATTAATTAAAATATTATTTTGATATATTGAATGCATTGCATGAAATGACATAACAAAGATAGCATTAAATGACAGCAAAGGCAATGTTTTATGAGGAATTGATGAGCTCTCTGGGGAAGGCGGAGTGTGGAGTGGGAATCACAGTCAGTCAGTAGGTGGCAGCCTGCACTTTGAAATGAGACTGTCTGTGTTGGCATTTTACCAATGTTCTGGAACTGTGGAGAAACAGTTTAAATCCCATCGAGAGGGAGAATTTGAAGTATTAGGGTTACTGATATAATACTGTAAAGCTGTATACTACTTAATATAAAAAAGAAGGAATTGTATGAATAAGGACAATGCTATGAAAGAAGTAGATAGAATTCTGTTGTATTCCAGATAATCCAGGTGAGTGTGGGTTTAGAGCCACTAAACTGCTTTTCTCCTTTCTTGTCCTTTGATAGAACAAAATAATAGTCCTTTGAAAACCTAAAATTGAGTAGTATAACCTTATCAACACATTGCATACCAAATGGCAATTTTAAACTCAGCAAGGAGATCCCTTGATCTGGAGCAAACATTGGAACTTAGAGAATTCTAGGGAAGCATTGAATAGAAGAGGGCAATTAAAGGTAGTTGATTTTAGGGTGTGTGTGATTTTTATGCTGAATAACACACGTTCTTTCATTTCTGTTTGAGACAGATTCCACAAGCCATATGCAAAATCTGTCCTCAATAGAGCGTGTGTGTAGTTTAGTCAGATAAGACTTTGGTAGGTCAGGTTCAGGGTGTGTTTTTATTTAACATATTAGAGGCCTGGTGCACGAAAATTTGTGCACTGGAGTGGGGGTGAGGGTCCCTCAGCCCAGTCTGCGCCCTCTCACAGTTTGGGAGCCCTGAGGGGATGTCCTACTGACGGCTTAGCCACAGTCTGGCTCCCTCTGTGGGAGGGGATTGGGTGGGTGATCGGTATGGTGCTTCCCCCATCACCCTGCCACTGATGCTCTGCTGCTGCCAGCTTCTCTCTGTGGGAGGTGACCAGGCAGGCGGGCAATCAGGGGACAGTGCTGCCCCCATCACCCTGCTGCTGCTGCTGGCCTCCCTCCTTGGGAGGCAACCAGGTGGCCAATCAGGGGATAGCACCTACTGGTGTGGCCCTGCCCTCCCTGCCTCCCACCCCCCATCGCCCTGCCCGCCCCCATCGCCCCTCTGCTGACCCTGGTTGCTGCCTCCTCCTCCCTTCCCTCCCCCCATTGCCTGCCCATCCCTCTGTCTGCTGGCATGCACCTTGGCTGGTGCTGCCTGCTAGCACGCCCTCCTCCTCCCCCCTGCTGACTGGTAGTTTCACCTTTTGGTCCATTTGCATATTATGCTTTTATTACATAAGATTCTGTACTGATAGGAACACAACTGGGCTGTGATTTCTAAGGCTGTATTTTGGTCCACTCATTGGAGGAGAGGAGACTTAGGTGAGAAAAGGAACAGCAGAGGACTTACTGAATTAGTCTCCAGGCCTAAACATCTGCCTTTTCATGGGATCTGAGGTGTTTCCATTACTGTATTCATTCCTCTATACCAGCTGCAGGCTGTCGTAGTAACTTGGGAAAATGAATATAACCATTTCTCATGTAAACATTATAGAAATTGTATAACCAGATACTTTAATACACTGAATTCAGGAAGGGGAAGTAGGACAGGTGTGTGGAGAGGGTAAGACTTCATTTATAATATGCCAATATTTGGGAGTCGACTCAGCCTCGGTGTCCTCATCAGTAAAATGAAAGGACCAGGTGATCCTCATGGACACATCTGGGTCATCTTTGTGCTTTTATTTTCTTCTTAAAGTGAAACACATTTGCTTTATGCTTTGATTTACTTTACATTTAGAGGTCTACTTATTATAACAGTTGCTATATCATCTTAGAACCCTAGGCAACCTTAGGTATTATTGTTCTCTTAATATGTCCCCTTTCCAGTGTAATTTATAAGCAAAATCCTTTAACAAGTCTCTTATACTTTTATATGAATTATGAAATAACCTCAACAGAAAATGACCTTTTATTATACATTAGAGGCCTGGTGTACAAAATTCATGCACTCACTGGGTCCCTCAGCTTGGCCTGTGCCCTCTTGCAGTCCACGAGCCCTCAGGGGATGTCTGACTGATAGACATCCTTAGAGCTGCTGTGGAGGCGGGAGAGGCTCCAACCACCACTGCTACATTTGCCAGCCATGAGCTTGGTTTCTGGCTGAGTGGTTCTCCCCTTTGGGAGCTCACTGACCACCAGGGGGCAGCTCCTGCATTAAGCGTCTGCCCTTTGGTGGTCAGTGCGCCTCACAGCAACTGATCTATCAGTAGTTAGGTTTTTATATATATAGATTCCTACTGCAAAGAAATGGTTACTTGGGTGATAATCATATTCTTGGGTTAAGTGTCAGGGTTCCATTGAAGAATGGCAATCTGTGAAATGGGTTTGCCCTTTGAAGAGTTGAAATTAATTTTACTGAAGAAAAAAACATATAAATTAATGATAATTCTTCAGGGAATGAAAGTACATAGTTTATTTCCCCTATTGAAGTGGGTGCATTTATGACTTCAGAGAAGATTGAATGCCAGTTATGGATTGTAAGATGTCTAACTGTTCCATAAACTGGGAGTGGAAACAACTATCACTAAGATACTAAGATGGTGTAAACTTTTTTTTTTTTTTTTTTTTTTATAATATGCCTATTAAAATATTTTTAAAGAATTGCTAGTAGCTTTAGGTATTTTTACACTTCCCCAAAGTTGGACACTTTAAATTGCTTCTAATAATACAAGGCACCTTATTTTCTAAAAATACAAATGTAGAATTAGTTAAAGAACATGTTTAATGTACCCTTCTTTTTGTCTCTTCTTTTTTAACCAATTGAAAGAGTTATCCTAGAAAATGGGATAAAAACATTGACATGAACTGCATGAGCTATGTTAGTTTCCCTTATATATTGCTTTGATGTCCTTTTGTGAACTTTCATTCCAAAAAAAGATTTTAGAATCTACTAAAATAAAAATTGGTATAAGCGGTCACTGTATTTCAATTTCTCTAAACATTGTAGCTTAACAAATAACATTTAAGAAAATAAGATATTTAATATATTTTGTAGAATATCAGAACTGGAGAGAAATGGAGGATATATCTAGTTCTGTGGATCTCAGCTGGGTGTGACTTTGCCCTCTTGGTAGCATCTGGCCATGTCTAGAGTCATTTTTGGTTGTCATGATTGGAGCTTGCCAGTTGATATCTAGTGGGTGCAGGTCAGGATTACTGACCCATGATGCACAGGGCAGCCCTCTCCCATCAAACAAAGAATTATATGAAGCAAAATGCCAACAGTGTCAGGGTTCAGAAACCCTGATCCAATCCGTCTCCATGGGATGTGGAAGCTGAAGTTCTAAGAGGTCAAATATTACCAGTTTACCCATTGGCAGGTGGATGAGCCAGATCCCAAGTTCAGGCTTCCTACTGCACAGTTCTGAGTTTTTTGAACTACATTGTTTTTCCTTCTTATATATAAGTGGCAACTCATTTATATAAAAACATGAGATATGTAAGAAATATATAAAGAATTTTAATAAACAAAGCTCAGTGATTTTGATTATTCAGGGAATGAAAAGAAGCTAGTAATCCATGTTAAAGTTGTAAAAAATTCGCCGAAACCGGTTTGGTTCAGTGGTAGAGCGTTGGTCTGCGGACTGAAAGGTCCCAGGTTTGATTCCAGTCAAGGGCAAGTACATTGGTTGTGGGCACATCCCCGGTAGGGGGTGTGCAAGAGGCAGCTGGTCATTGTTTTTCTCTCATAGATGTTTCCAGCTCTCTATCTCTCTCCCTTCCTCTCTGTAAAAAATCAATAAAATATATTTAAAAAAAAAGTTGTAAAAAATTCTCATTTTGGTTTTCTTTGATTTTTTTTTTTTTTTTGTGAACAAGTGTTTTGATTAGTGTATTAAGTTGTTTTGGGGTGGCAGCTGCTGCTTTGACAATATTTTTTTCCTTAGTTGATTAAACAATAAATGTTAGAACTGTCCACAGGTGATCTCCCTGACATTTTAAGCATCAATGTAATGTCTTCAAGCCAGTTTTTCTCAACCTTATTCATCAACAGCAGGCTTTTAGAATTATTAAATGTGTACAATAGGGGCTTAAGAGATAGGCTAGGACTAGTAGACTAGGAAAAATGGGACTATAGATCATTATTGTCACAAAGTATAAAATTGATTTACTTTTTAAATCACTATTAAGAATTAGAAAAATAAAATTATATTTTATTAAGAAAAATATAAAGAGAGTGTAAAAGCTCTTTTTGTTTTATATTTTCACTGTCAGTTGTGACACATATTTTATGTTCATTTACTTTTAGGTATGATAATGCTAAGTTAGCTTCCCAAATCCAGTGCTGAATCATATGAAAACTCTCTTTCAGACTGCACTTTATTTTTTTAATTGATATTTAGAAAGAGAGGAAGGGAGAGAGAGAGAGAGAAATATAGTTGTGAGAACAAAACATCAGTTGGCTGCCATCTGCACACTCCCTGTTGAGCCTACAACCTTGGCATGTGCCTGACTGAACCAGAGGAATTGCACCATCCACCTTTGGAGTACAGAAGAACACCCAACCTACTGAACCACACTGGCCAGGGCCAGATGACACTTTTAACAGAGGGAAGAACACGCATTTTTCTCTTTAGTATTTAGTATTTCTTGACTTAGAATTCATTAGACATATTTAGTTGTATTTTGGACAGCTGATTTTATAATTTATATACATTGGAGCCAGTGATTTATTTCTTTATTAAAAAACACTTTTTTCTATATTTACAATCTATATTATTTGACTCAAATATAATTTTGAATTAAGAGACTTTTCTTTTTAGATCCCAGAAATTATCAGGGCTGAAAGGAGATCAGTATAACAATCTATCTATATAATAGAGAAATATGCAAATTAGCCTGGATGCCGTAAATTCACAATGCAATAGCAGGGACCTCATATTGCATGGCACCTGGCTGGGGCGAGGGACCTCAGGCTGCACTCCCCACCCCATGGAGTTTGATGAGGACCTCAGGCCATGCCCCTCATCCAGTGGGGCTTGATGGGGGGTGGGGAAGACTTCTGGCCATGCCCCCTGCCCAGTGGGGCTTAATGGGGCCCTCAGGCTGCACCCCTTGCCTGGCAAGGTTTGACGGGGCACCTCAGGCCATGCCCCTCCTGTCCCAGTGCTGGGTTGGGAGACCTCAACTGTGCCCCCCACCCCAGCACCATGGAGGGGGACCTAAGGCTCTTCCCTTTACCTGGTGGGGCTTGACAGGGGACCTGAGACTGTGACCTCCACCTGGTGCTGGGTGGGGCCTGGTGCTGAGCTGGGTGATCTGAGGCTGTGCCCCCCACCTGGAGGGGCTTGACGGGGGTGGGGCCGGCCAGGTCTGGTCTCCTGCATTTTTAAAGCACATGTGGGTGGTGGGCAGGGACATGACTCTAGGTCCCATGGTGTGGTGTGCCCTAGACTCTGACAGGAGGGAGATTTTCATAGACATTTTACTAATTTTCTTTCATCTCTGACACTTCTATTATAGAGAAAGGGCAAATAGCAATATTAAAATATTTCCTCTAATTAATTCCCTTTTAATGTACGTGAATTTTGTGCACCGGGCTACTAGTTTTTGTATAGATAGTTGAAATTGCTCAGTACCTGAATCCCTGGATTCACCCATCCTATTTTGTTTATCTTGTGGAAACATCACAGTTTGTTAAATTACAACTAAGGATGCTGTTCCTTCTAGAAGTTACATGCCTGATGTCTGTGGCAGCTTACTAGTAGCTTTATGTTGACATTGTGCTCAGGTATTTAGTTGATGTTGTCACTTACCTGAAATCATGTATTTGTTGTAAGAGATTTAAATCTAAATGCATAGATTATTACAAGCTAGACATTCTGTGTTTTAATTCTAACTTGGAATTCCACTGGGTAGCACCTTTGATACAGTTATAAAGTCACATACTAATTAAATTTACCATGAAAAATGACTTTTCAGCCAAATTGGGAGTAGCCAGTAAAAACAATCCTGCATGGACTATAGCATTCATGCCATTTGCCAGATGCAAACTCTTAGAGCATTGGAGCATAATGCTTTTGTTTTCTGTCCCTGTTTAGCTTGGATGAGGTTCTCAGTTGCTTTGATTGGCAGAGGGGACGAGGGATGAGTTAGGTCAAGGTTGGCAAATGTCATGTACTAAGGAATCACTTGGGAAGTTTGTTGGACAAAAAGTTTTCAGTTTCCTAGTGAGCAGCTACACCCAAAGGCAGCTGTAGCAGTGAAATACATGACCTTCTCCAGTGGCATTCTGCCATCCCTCTCCCTCCCGCGGTCCTCTGGCTACCAGCCAGAAGTGGTGGCATCCGGCCAACCGTAAATTACCCAAAAGATTCTTTTTCTGTAGTTTTGGCTCCCAGACACTTAAGCATCATTGGTAATAAAGGATTTCTCCTCATCACAATCTCTGGGCAGGCTGTTCATTTAACCCTCTTGTTTTCTTCTTCTCGTGTCTGCCAGATTGGTGTCCAGCACAAACAAAGATACTTATTTTCTAAGCCGAAAGGAAACACACAAACACTGCATTACATTCTTAATCAAGATCCTGTAGTGGGTGAATTTGAGCATTTCATTCTTGGAAAGTGGAGGTTCCTCAAAACTCAAAAAGGAAACTTTTACATCACTTTAGGAACATGTTAATTCTTAAAGGAAGAAAGGAACATATTAAATGGCATAAACCCATTGTATCTATTAAAATCTAAATTAAACAGTGATAGCATAGACATTAAAAAGTTCCACAACATTTTCACAAATTCCTAAGTCCAGTAGGTCACCTGGATCATTTGCCTGAAGAAGGCACCTTTTCTTTTTATTTTTTTTAAATTGTTTTTATTGGTTTTAGAGAGAGAGAAAGGGAGAGGGAGAGAGAGATAGAAACATCAATGAGAGAGAAGCATCTATTGGCTCCTGCATGCTCCCTACAGGGGATTGTGCCCAGAACATGGCCATGTATAATATCCTGGCTGAATTGAACCCATGACCCTATACCAGGTGGCCGAAGTCACCTTTTCTTTTGTTAAGTAAAGAGTCTATGGAGTTTATGCCCACAGACCATTTAGGCATTTATTTAGCTTTTAGTTATTCTGTATGTATATGGTTATATGGTTTTATGTTTATAATGCTGCTCACAATGTTTAACTCTATACAAAAAGAGAAAAGTAAGATATCATGGATTACAATTATTGCACAAATTGTGTTCTCTTAAATGGCTTCAATCACCCAAGAATCTATTGAAAGTGAATCAGGAAGGGAACCAGCATCCATTGTGCGCCTCTGACCTACCCAGCCTCTCCTAGTTTCTCTTAGATAACTTGTAAGTGGAATTTGAGCCAGATAGTCTTCAGGAAGTGTCTCCCTCATTCAGTTCTTGCCAAATTACTTTTATTTGCTCTCATATCTACTTCATGCTATTATCTATTTTTTTATTTTTTAAAAAATTTATTTTTATTGTTGATAGCATGCTATTTCTTTTTCTTTTTCTTTTTTTTAAAATGTATTTTATTGATTTTTTACAGAGAAGAAAGGAGAGGGATAGAGATTTAGAAACATCGATGAAAGAGAGACATTGATCAGCTGCCTCCTGCCCACCCCCTACTGGGGATGTGCCCGCAACCAAGGTACATGCCCTTGACTGGAATCGAACCCGGGACCTTTCAGTCCGCAGGCCGACGCTCTATCCACTGAGCCAAACCGGTTTCGGCGATAGCATGCTATTTCTTTCTTCAGGCCTGGGGCAGCTGACCACTCAGCTTTAGCAGCCATTTCACTTAAAAATTTTAGTAAAGTACAATTTCAGAAAAATGTGTTTTCTAGGCTAGGTGATTCTTGGCTGTCAATATTTTACTCAGGGAGCAATAGGCAAGTTATTGCATTATCTTTCACTATTTAAATTTTCTTGTATCTGTATAGTGCTACTGCACTTATTTCCACTCTATGTCCCATTTCTCTCAGAATAATCTCTGTGTTGCCAGGAATTACAAGATCAGAGGAAAGACATTGTTCTTTGTAAGAGTTATCGATAGGTCTATGACTTTCAAGAGCCTAACATATCAGGATTTCCTGCTTAGTTTTATTTTCACAGGTACATTCTGATAGTATTTTCTGTTTGATCTCTAGTGGGGTCTTTGTTTAACATCGTGAGCCTTTTCTCCCTAATTTCTGGTGGACTGCTGAAAGATTAAGTCCAATAGTTAGCATTTGATGTATTTTTTTCCCCTTCCGGGCCACATGATACTATTTTTACATCGTGAGTCCCTTTCGTGGCGTCTTTAACAATTTTTTCCTATTTCTCCTTGCTTGTCCTCTTCTTGCCCTCACTGTGTATGCATCCTTAAGTGATATAGTGTCCATCCTCTAAAGCACATGTGTCAAACACAAGGCCCGCGGGCCAAATCCGTCCCGCCAGGCCTTGCAATGTGGCCTGCACCGCGCTGTCATCACTGCATTCCGCTGCGTTTCCATCACATTGACAGTTTATGACTGTTCAGTAAACCATTCGGCCCGTGATTTAGGCTGGATTTTAGATTTTGGCCCCTTCTCTGATTGAGTTCGACACCCCTACTCTAAAGAATAGTTAGAGAGAAAGAGAAAAAAAGAGAGAGACAAAGAGAGAGAGATATGGATCAAGAGGTCTTTTGGATGGTGCAACAACATAAGGATCTATGAACCTTGCCTTTGCTAACGTTGTGGTATTGGGTGCCTAAGGTGACTTTAATTTTTATCAATTCCCCCAGATCACCTCATGCACATATAATTCTATAGAACAAAAGCCTAATATGCAAATTGACGAAATGACAGAATGACTGGTTGCTATGACGCTCAACGCAGGAGCTACCCCCTCGTGGTCAGTGAGCTCCCATAGGGAGAGCGCCCATCAGCCAGAAGCTGGGCTCATGGCTGGCAATCGTAGTGGCAGTGTCAGGAGCCTCTCCCGCCTCCACTGCAGGGGCGTGGTAAGGAGCTAGGGTCTCAGACTGCGAGAGCCCCAAATTTTGGGAAGGATTTCAGACTGCCTAGGCAGACATCCTGTGAGGGTTCCCAGATTACGAGAGGGCACAGGCTGGGTGAGGGCCCCTCCCCGCCCCAGTGCATGAATCTTGTGCACCAGGCCTCTAGTCTATTTTATAAAAGCCCAGTGACCATTGTAGTGGAATGTCCAGAACAATCAGTCACTATGACACATACTGACCACCAGACGGCAAATGCTCAACACAGGAGCTGCCCATGGTGATCAGTCACTCATATAGCGGGAGTGCTGCTCAGTCAGAATCTGGCAAGTGCAGTGACAGTGGCAGGATCCTCTCCCACCTCCCTGACAGTGCTAAGGAGCAGTGAGCTGAGTGGTAAGGAGCCTGCTGCTAAGGAGCAGTGAGCTGAGTGATAAGGAATGATCAGGCGGGCGGTAAGGAGTGAGGGATCCTGGACTGTGAGAGAGGTCAGGACTGCGAGAGGGTGCAAGCCCAGCTGAGGGAAAACCCCCTGCCCCAGTGCACAAATTTTGTGCACTGGGCCTCTAGTATCTAACCCTTTGCACTCCAAACCATTCTGGACATTGGCTACCAGCTACTTGACGCTACTTTGCGGCAGACACGTGTGTTGAATTAACTCAATTCCCCGTAATCACTAATAAACTGCAATGTACATCCGAGTGATATGCTAGAATGTCCCCTGAGAGGGGACAGCGGAGTGCAAAGGGTAAATAAAAACAACGGGCTTGCTATGCAAATATAAGATTAAGACAAACATCTGACTTTTGTCTCCAACTAGAATGCTTCTCCTGAGCTCCTCCTACATAGATAGATATTCTGGAGTTTCTGCTGCCTGCCAACTTCATCAGTTTCTGTTTGGGTCATTTTTAAGTTTCTGCAGAACTGGAAGGTTTCCATTCAAAATAGTCCTGGCTCCATATAAGCATGTGATATGACTTGTAGGCCAACTGCTGCAAGTAATGATGGATATGAAGGCAGTGATAGGTTGAAGTGCTCTCAATAGAAAAAGGCTGGCGTGGACTGTAACCACTGCCACATTGACCAGTGGACACAAGGAAGTAGGTGATTAGTATTAAAGTGTCATCTGATAAGCAGAAAAAATGTCCCTGAATTTGGTCTTGGGCTAAGGCACTTCTTTGGTATGTCCTGGGATTACTCAGGTTATTTTTCAGGTTACAGAGACCAACTTACTAGGTGGGGTGCTTGTGGAGATGCTATCTGAGGAAGATAGGTGCCTTTCAGTTGTGTGTGTACTTATGAGTGTGTACGTACAGGATGAGTTTGAAATAGGTCTCCAGACAGTGACACCAGGATTCACTTCATAATACTGCTTTTCATCCTAGCCTGCATGTTGCAGAACTGATGCTTAGGTCTCCCCTCAGAGTTTCTAAGTTACTGGTTTGGAGCATGGCTAGGTGTTGGATTTTTAAAAGGTCCCCAGGTGATTCAAATACGCAGCCAAGTTTGAGAACTACTCTATAAGTTACTATACATTTTAAGATGTGAACCCTGCCTTTAAGGAAATCCCAATACACTTGATAGGCCAAAGCATAATTACATGGTAGGTAAAATAAAAGTGTAAAAGTGAAATAACATAAAAACGATATAAGAAGTGCCCAAAACTTTGCTTTTTTTAAAAAAATTTAGGTCAGAATTTAAATGACAGAAAGTAAGCTAAATTGTGCACTGACAGTTTTAATAGAAAATGACAGCTGAGAGTTGTGGGAAAAGAAACAGTTGAACATAGGTATCTACTTTTCTCCGAAAACTCTCCACTAAAATGTCCAGGGATCTTCTTTTGTAAAGGCCTAAATCCACAAGGATGGGAGATTGGGACTGGAGACAATATGAACAAAGTGCTGGAAGCTAGAAGGCAAAGGGCTTAGGCTTGGAAAATCAGAACCTGGAATGGGCAGTGGGGCAGCCAAGAACCAGCCTGGTTTATGTCACAGAATAACCCAAAGGCTCAGGACTTGGCAACACCTAGTACTTCTGGGAATAGGGGTGAAGAGTGTTCGCTTCAGAATAAGGAGAATTAATTGAGTCTTTTTAAGAAGCCCTCAGATCTCCAACTTTTTTCTATTGCCTGGGAAATTCCTGAGGTTAATTCTTCATAAGAGGGCAGATGTTAACCCATCTAGAGGTAAAGGGAGGGCGGGGGGCAGGCCTTGGAAATATAGTCTTTATTTTGTGTGGATATGTGCTCAGCTAAACCTCTGGGGTTCTGTTATTGTACAAGAAAGAATGAATAATGGGGGATAATTAGCAGTCAGTACTGTGCTTAAATATACAGGCATTGGCTACGTTAGTATAATAATAACAATAATAATGGTAATGACAGTAGTAGTAGTGAACTCCTGTATTGCTTTCTACATGCCCAGCACTATTCTAGAAACTTTAAGTGTATTAACTCACTTAACACTCACAATCCTGTGACATTGATTCTGTTATCCCATTTTTCAGATGTAGAAAGTGAGGCAGAGACTACTTGATAGGCCGAATCTTTGAGGGAATCTGACTATTCTCTAGTAGCTTGAAAATATGGATTTCTTTATTTTGAAACACTAGATTATATTCTGTACCACTGCTCATTTTAGCTGGCTATTTGCATTGGACCAGACTAAAGGGTTCCATCATGTTATGCATCATGATACTTTCTGGCTTTTCCTCAACCATTTGTTTAAAATGGATCTGACAATTTAAAAAGTTTCTATATCCAGTTTATTTCAAGTGAAATTCATCCTTCTGCATATATGCATTAGTTTTACATCCAAGTAGAAGCTGTTTTCTTTGTATTTTGTTGTGCACAGTGGCTTTCAAGCTCTGTCTGCCTGTTGATTCTACTTATGGATGCTCCAGAGAAGTCATTAAAAACTTCAGAGTTGTCAGTTCTGTTGGACTTACCTTGGGGTTTCTCTCACTGCTGTTCTATTGTTACTATCATAGTTCATGCCCTCAGTATTTTTTACTTAAATGATTATGTATTCATGACAAGAGTGTTCTCACTCTTTCCTATTCTAGTTCACATTAATATAAAATTTTCCTGGAATACAGCTCCTATCATAATAATTACTTGTTTAAAACATTCCCCATGCTTAATAGTAAAGTCCAGTTTTCTCAGCTTAGCATTTAAGATCTTAAGTGAACCGGCTTTCACTTTTCTTTCTGACTTTAGTTTTTAACCTCATGTTCTGCACTGAGTCCGTACTACTCAGCAAATGCACCAAAGCTTCCCTGCCCTTCTGCTTTCCTTACAGCTTCTACCCCTCAGAATTTCCTTTCTTTTCTCCCAATTGTTCTTAGCAGTTTTCATCTGGCACTACATCTATAACTCATTATAATTATTTTGTCCCCATATTTTACTAAAATATAAAATTCATCTTCATATCTCCGATGATGCTCATAATAATCCCAAACATAGAAACTGGTTGAATGAATGAAACAATGGGAAGCTAGTGGTCATGATTTAGTGCAAATAAAGTGTTGATTCATTTAACTGACAGTTTTTAGAGTATTGTGTATCAGTGAATGACTTCCATTGGAATTTTCTAATGCTGCTGTGAGTGAGTGTTTAAGGGACCTCTTCTAAATATAGTCTATTAGCTTTGTCATATATTGGTTGATTGTTCAGAAATCTTTTATATTTATATTGATTTCAGAGAGGAAGGGAGAGGGAGAGATAGAAACATCAGTGATTTCTGCATACCCGCTACTGGAGAATGAGCCCAGAATCTGGGCATGTATCCTGACTGGGAATTGAACCCTTACCTCCTGGTTCATAGGTTGATGCTCAATCACTGAACCATACCAGCTGAATCAGAAATCTTTTTATTTTAACGTTTTTTTTGTATTTTATTGTGACCTGAATACTTCCCGTAAGGTATCATATTATGATGTTTATGGCAAGCTTGCTAAGCACCACTTAGATGTTATGTGTTTAAGTACACATATAGACACAGACATGGATTCACACATATTTTTACCTGAGATTAATATGGGGGACAACTGTGTTTTCCCACACAGTGGTTATTAGTTAGATGTTATGAATGGTTTCACTAGTTAGAGCAATGATCTGTACCAGTTATTTTCTGCCTTTTGATTAATTCCGTTGACGTATTTTCTGATTTTGCTTTTGGTTACTAATGGGAATGTGCACTGGAAAAGTGCCAGTAGTCAAACTGTAGAAGTGATGTGTAGAGAAAGAAACATCTAACTCTAGCATAAGAATTTATAGTGCTATAAGTTATAAAAATTATAAAACATTTCAGATTTAGAGTAGAATGATACAATTGAATTTTCAAAACTAATTTTTTTAAACTTGTTTCTTTTTGACCAAACATCAATAATTTGGGATTTTTTAGACTCTTGCTTTTGGAATCATATTAAGGATCAGAATTATGGTATTTGTGTTTAGCTCTACTTACACGTGGGCCTTGAATTTCTTAGAAAATCAGAAAAACAGGTATTTTAAAAAGAGCATATATTTAGTGAATGTTGTTTATTTTCAGTTAAATTGATTTTTTATTCTTTTGAGCTTTATTTTATTAATAGCTCTTCAATTTGGACTTAGAATTGGTTTAATGTCAACTTTCTCCTGTTTGCAAAGGGGAAAGCTCATTTATTTTTCATACTTTGTCATGTTCCCTTTGCTTCTGAGAAAAGGGCAATAACCTATTTAGATAGGGAAATTTAGGCTATTTATAAAGCGAGGCAGGTTAATTTAAGTTGACAGCGTGGTAATGTCCTCCTTGGTGAATGACGCACATGGGTTTTAGATGATGTTAGCATGCTGTTTTCACTTATAGTTAGGAATTAGCTGGAGGAATTTGTGTGCTTTGGGCTTTGGTGTTGACGTAGGTACTTGGTATACAGATATGTTTTAGGAAACATCTCATTTCCATATAAATGAAGGAAGATTAAAAAAATAATTTGGAAGGCTTGCTCTTAAATTCCAGCTGGTATCACAAGGATGATGAAAATATTTCTTTTGACTTTCTGGAAAAACAGCTTTGGTTGTGTTCAAGCAAAGTGAAGTCATTAGAAGTTTATTCAGAAATACCTTTGTGTTCATTTTATGAATCATTTTTTAGTATCAGCTATCTGTACATTTATTTTAAAAATTACATTTTCAGTGTACATTTCTCTAAACTCCAACTTTAATCTCTTAGTTTTATAGATATCTTAAGAAAGTTTTACAATCATGTCAATAATCTTGTGAATTTTATTTTAATAAAAGAAGAGCCAAAGAGTTCATCTTCCACGAGAAAACTGTGGTTCTCTATTTAAAAGACATAGTAAATATCAATTTGATTGAAAGGGTTTCTGTTTTTTTATTTTTATTTCCGAGTGCCACTTAAAGAAGAGTTTAACTTAAGTAATTGTATGGTTCGTATTCCCTGGACCCCAAACATTAAAATTACACTTGTTATATTCCATTTCATAAGGTGATTTCATAAGTGGGAATTTTATATTCTTAAATCACATTGATCATGGGGCAGATGCTCCGACCAATAGGATAGCATGCTGCTGGGGTTTGGCCTGTCAGGACTGAGCGATCAAGATAGGCTGGACATGCCCTGGAGCCCTCTGGAGGTCCTTCCCTGGCCTGATTGTGCATCTGTGGGGTCCCTCAGCCTGGCCAGTACCCTCTCACAATCTGGGATCCCTGGGGGGATGTTGGAGATCTGGTTTCAGCCTGGTCCAGAAGGCCACTCCACTTGGGAGGGTGCCAGGCACAGGGCTCATGGCTGGCAAGTGCTGCTGCGGCAGCACCAGCCTCTCCCAATTGGAACTGATTGGGCGCTAGCCCATGGCAGACACAGTGGGGCTGGGATGAGTGGTAGGAGCTGCAGGTGGCATTGGCCTGCAGGTTTTGGCCTGATTTGATTTCAGAGAGGAAGGGGGAAGGAGAGAGGGATAGAAACATCAATGATGAGAGCGAATCATTGACGGCTGCCTCCTGATTTTTGCAGGCCACCCAGAGGGAACCAGCCCATGCACCAGACCTCTAGTTGGTTTGTAAGATTATATAGATTTCAAGTGTATAATTCTATGATACATGATTTGTATATTGCGTTGTGTGTCCACCACCCAAAGTCCAGACTTCTTCTATCACCATATATTTGACCACCATTACTCTTTACAACCCCACCGACCCTCTTCTCTCTAGTAACCACCATACTATTGTCTGTGTCTATGAGGTTTTTTTTTTTTTTGTTCATTTGTTCCCCTCAGTTTTATATCCCTCAATAAGTGAAGTCATATGGTTCTTAACTTTTTTTATCTGACATTTCACTGAGTTGATATTATCAAGATTCATTCATATTGTTGCAGACCCCTTTTGGGTATCTACCTGAAGAATTTGAAAACATTTATTTGCAAAGATATATGCACCCCTATGTCATTGCAGCATTACTCAGGGTGACCAAGACAACTGAAGTGTCAAAATTCTGCCAATCCTTTAGTGCTCAATTCCAGTGCCTTCTCTTCCATGAAACTTAGCAGGATTTCTCCAAGCCTGAAATAATCCCCTCTTCTCTAACATTCTTTTACTTTTATGACACTTCTTTGTGTTATAGTTATTTGTATTTGACTTATCTCCTTATTGCATAAATTGTTTGAATGTTTAAAGTTGTTTAAATGGTATCTCATCTTTATATCATTTGTAGCATCCAACAACAGTGCCTTGTAGATGGTCAAGTACATAGCTATTCCATTGGTTGAAAACAAATAATATCAAGTTATATTTTTGGTAGGACAGAATTAAAACCTCTGATGGTGTCAAAAGGGAATGGGAAGGTTCAATATTATCCTTTGCCACATCTATCCAATGAGCTTAGGAAGGTATATTTGAAGTATCTTTCTCATTATGTCCTCAGTTTGCTCTACCTCTTAGGATATAACATATTCATTAAAGATCTCATCTAAATTGTGACAAATTGAGTACTTTGTTCATTTGAAAATAATTTTATTCCAATATTTCATATTTTTAGCAGTCTCTAATGTGGTATTTGCTGGTAGTAATTGAATTTCTTGGCAAACAAAAGAAGATCTGACTTTTAGTGCCAAAATAATTTTTATTTTACCCTTCAAGATCTCTTTGTAATTCATTACAAAGTAAAAATCTAAAGTTTTTACCTAACTTTAAGAGCATAGTGAGAAAGAAATGTTGAATATAATTAAAATGTTTTTGAATAACTTGGTAAAATTAAGATAATCTGAATTGTGACATTGATATAGTCAGTTGGAGATACTTACTTGAATCCAAATTAATATGAGGATTTTCCCTCACATATAGTTAATTGCTTCTCTTTTCTTTCACCACCTTTTTCCATAAGAGTGGACAGTGTGAGAACTATGTCACTTCAGTATCAGTGATATTTTAGTTTTATGCACAAGTTTGGCAATTTTATGCTACCTTTTGGAAATAGAAACATGTGTATACTTATATATAGTAACTAGAGGCCCAGTGTACAAATTCATGCACCAGTAGGGTCCTTTTGCTTGGCCTCTGGGATCGGGCCAAAACTGGCTCTCTGACATTCTTCGAGGGGTCCTGGATTGCAAGAGGGTGCAGGTCAGGCCAGGGGACCCCACCAATACATGATTGGGGCCAGGGAGGGACTGTGGGAGGACTCTGCGGCATGTTTGGCCCTTCTTGCTCAGGCCCGATTGGCTAGACCCCTGCATTGGCTATGACCTGCACTGACCACCAGGGGGCAGACACTCCAACCAGTAGGTTAGCTACCTACTGGTTGGAGTGTCTGCCCCCTGGTGGTCAGTGCAGGTCATAGTGAGCAGTTGAGTGTCCTTAGCATATTAGCACATTATGCTTTGATTGGTTGAACAGCAGACCAGACGACTGGACACAGCATATTAGGCTGTTATTATATAGGATAGTGCTATCTTGTTATTCAATTAATTATTTAATCAAAGTTTGAAGCAGTCCTTCAAAAAGTTTTTTTAAAAAAATTCTCAAGCATTTTTACTTGTCCAATATTTTTATCATGTTATTTAAAGATGCTTTTTATTTTATTTAACTGTTGGCAACTAGGCCATATTCTGTGAAAATTTAACCCAACTTTCTTATTTGATTTAGCTTCTTCTTTTTTTTTTTAATGAAAAAGTATTAATGTTGACATTATTGCTGGTGGTCTTCTTCCCCTCTCCCCACTATTTGCTCTTTACTACCTACTGTCACTTCCCCCTCCCTTGGCCTTCATCAAACTATTGTCTGTTGTCCATTGGATATGCATATATGTTCTTTAACTAATTCTATCATCTTCTTATCCAGTCATCCTCACCACTATCCCCTTGGGCACTAGCCAGTCTATTCCAAGTGTCATTTGAGGGGATTTTAGGAATTATCTATGAAGATTTACTATATCCAGATTACATGTTAAGTGCCATTTTTTTTTTTTTTTCATCTTTGGCTGTGGTGCCAGATAATTTAGGTTTAATTTGATTTATTTTAGCACTTATGAGTTGAGTAGTTTGAAATAGACAATTTAGGAAAGAAATTTCTCTAGTACAATGGAGCAAGCCTTAGTTAGAGTACCAGGACTGTTGGCTGTTGACTTTGGGTAAGTCACTTAAATCAAGACTTGGTTTCCCTATTTAAAGAATGTGGGTCTGCTGGTCAGCTCTTCAGTAGTGCTAGGGTTTTGTAATTCTGTAATTAATTTTTCATACCCAGTCATAAGTTTTACATGATCATTATCTCATGGATTCCCTACTTACTTTTTCCTTTTGATTTATATAAAGAACATATTTTTATCCCTTTTGAATTTCTTATAGTTATAACTTGGAATTTCCCTCCCCACCCCTCCAGTTGATACAATTTAGAGTGCCCCTATATTCTCTTTAATTTAGAAATCTTTATTTAAGTGAAAGGTTAATTAACCCTATGATACTTTCTTTCCCAATTAATCGTGTAATTAAAAAGAAAAAACTTTGGTTCCCAATGGTAGGGCTTTTAAACAATTGCCACACTATCCTTCCCTGTCATTTGTTGATCCTAGGCCAGTCCTCTGTCTTCCTAGGCTGGCTCACTGGCAGTGTCTTTACTACTCCTTTCAGTAACCACATGGGTGGTCTTCTCAATATTCTGGCTTCTCAGTGTTTTATTTTTTTTCTATTGTAGTGGTCTTGTCATCCATCCTACCTCATCTTCTCACTCGTAGTCATACCCCTGACTTTGTCATTGCAGTAACTACAGTTCTTTATAGTCTCCACTTTAAGCATCCCCAACTCAGACCTCCATCTCAAATCTCTTCAGTTAACTGCTTCTAGTACCTCCATCCCAACAATCTTTTGACCATATTGATTCTTAAAATTCATGAATTCTACTGACCTATCATACCATGTTCCCCCCAAATAAGACATCCTCCGAAAATAAGACCTAGCACATGGAAAGATAAGACATCCCCTGAAAATAAGACTTAGCGCAACTTTGGGAGAAAAAATTAATATAAGACACTGTCTTATTTTCGGGGAAACAGGGTAGTTTATTACTTCCCTGAGGGCCTCTCTTCCCTTTATATCTAGTTTACATTTCATGTTATTATTTGCTTGGCAAAATCCAATTCTAATTCAGTCTATCTCTCTGTCTAGATCTTAAATTCCGGAGCTGAACATTGTTGGAACAGTACATGTCATCTTGTCAATTGACATCACTTTAATTTCAAGACTAGTATTCTCCAAGGCTGGCTCATGCTGTCTACCATCATGCTGCATGTTCTGGGCTATTCTCTCTTTTATACTTTTTCCCCCTCTCACACTGTCTTCTCTATTCTTCCTCTTGATAATATTCTAATTTTTCATATTTTATTAAGAAGATAGATGCAACTAATAGAACTTTGACCAGCTCTCAACATTGTATGCAGTATATCCATGTTCCAGCATCAGTGCTCGCATTCTTTATTCTTGTTTGGAATGAATGTAAAGGTTTCTGTTAACATCTCCACACTAGACTCCTTCCTTTTTTGTCACCTTTTATTTTTTTAATTTAAAAAAATATATATTTTATTGGGTTTTTTTTTACAGAGAGAAAGGGAGAGGGATAGAGAGCTAGAAACATTGATGAGAGAGAAACATCGACCAGCTGCCTCTTGCACACCCCCTACTGGGGATGTGCCCGCAACCAATGTACATGCCCTTGACTTGAATCGAACCTGGTACCCTTCAGTCCGCAGACCGATGACGCTCTACCACTGAGCCAAACCGGTTTCGGCTTTTGTCACCTTTTAAAAGACATGGTTCTTTCTAGTCATTCTTTCTTCTCTATTTCATTAATTTTTCCCAAAATCATCAATTTTCCCGTTTTTACTAGTTGTTTGCTCCTCTCTTCGCCCCCCCCCCCCGCCCCTTACAGTAAAATATCTGCAAATAATTGCCATTACACATGGTCTTCAATTTCTCTCTCCCATTCCCTATTGAAATGGAGTTTTGTTTTTCCCTCCTTCCTACTTGCAGACACTGTTATGTTAAGGTCACCAGTTAACATTTTCAGCCTCGTCTTCCCTTCTATTGGTAGCATACAGCATAAGTTGATTACACTCTCTCTTAGAAGCACTTTCTTCTAGGCCAGCACATTCTCCTTGTTCTCATGCAAACTCTTTGGCTTTTTTCTTTTCTTTTTCTTTTCAATTTTGCTGATTTATTTCTTACTTCTTGCCTTTGTAACATTGAATTTTTTCTCTCTATATGCTCATCTAAATTTACTTGGTAATCTCATCTAGTCCCTTGTTTTCTTTAATGTTATTTTTATGGTTAAGAGTTTCATATATCCAACAGTCAAATTAATAGCTTATCTTAATATCTGAAGGTATTCCTAACTTAGTATTTCCAAAACTTAACTTCTGATATCTTAACATCCTTCTTTGTGGTTTTCCTTTTTTTAGTTAATGGCAACTCTCTTCTTCAAGTTGCTCAGGGCAAAAACCTTTGAATCATCTTTAGCATTTCTCTGACTCATACTTCACATCCAACTCATCAGCAAATCTTTTAGACTCTATCTTTAGACTATATCCAAAGTCTCACACCTTTTCTGCTTTTATGATTCATCATTCTTACTGAATTATTGTGATATCCTGTAATCAATTTTGCTGTGTCCATCCTTGTCTTTTTATAGGCTATTCACCAAATACCAGCCAGAGGGATCCTATTGAAATGCCATGTCAGAGAATGCCATGATTTTGCTCATCGGCTTCCTGTCCAGCTTACCTACTCATTCTCACAGTTAAAAGTTTACAGTGACTCATTCTCACAGTTAAAGTTTACAGTGACCTACAAGGCCCTCTCTCTGTGCCATCTTCCCGTACCTTTCCATTAACTCTTCAGTTTTATCTTCTCTCACTATTTCTTACTCCAGACCATTCTGAACTTTTTGTCTTTCCCCTGATGTGCTAAAACATGCTTATACCTCAGGACCTTTGCGCTAGCTGGTCCCTCTGCCTGGAACATATATTCCCTTGCGTGTATGCATGTATGCTTCCTCACGCTTCATTTCTTCGTTTAGCTGTCACATCTCAGTGGGTCTTTTCCCATCATCCTGTTTAAAATCATAGTAGTTCCACCTGCGGTCCCAGTCACCTACTTCCTGCTTTACTATTCTCCATTCTACTTGTTGTCATTTAACACACTATATATTTTACTCATTTATTTTGTTCTTGTCCTTTTCCTGATTGGAATATAAATTATATAAGAATAGAATTATTTTTCTGCTGTATCTTCTGCATCTAGAATAATGTCTACATAGTATTAAGTATTTTGTAAATGTTTGAAAAAGGTGTGAATTTTTAGTCTTCAGTATCATGATTTTTCTGTTACAAATAGAAATTGAGCCTTAGGAGTTAGTAATTTGTGGAGATTACACTTAAACTCACATCTGTCTTGGCTAATGGTATAATCATTGAATGTATTATTAATTTACCCATTCGGTATGAATTTTATACCAGGTTAATTGCATTATAATATAGAAAGTCATCAGTATTTTACATTTTATGTGAGCTCTCCTCTCAATCATTACCTGTTTGGGAGAAAATAGAAATAGATTTTTTAACATTTAATTCATGTTGAAGCAGGGTTTTGTTTATTTTGTTTTGTTTTGTTTTGTTTTTCCCCCTAGATCATAGAAACATGAAAAGAGTAAAGCTATTTCCTCAAATAAAGCATCTTTTGGAGTAAGAATTCTGATAAACTCAACTTTTCTGCCTTCTAGGAGCAAAATGGACTATACTTACTGAGATGAAAAATATCTGAATTCAGGGAACTAGAAGTAGTAAGGAATTCTATACAATAAAAGGCTAATATGCAAATCAACTGAAGAGTGGAATGACCAGTTGCTATGACGTGCACTGACCACCAGGCGTCAGATGCTCAATGCAGGAGCTGTCCCCTGGTGGTCAGTGCACTCCCACGGGGGGAGTGCTGCTCAGCAGGAAGCTGGGTTCACAGCTGGCAAGCGCAGTGGTGGTAGTGGGAGGTGGTAGTAGAAGCCTCTCCCATCTCCGTGGCAGTGATAAGAATGTCCAACTGATGGCTTAAGGCTCACTTTTTATGGAGAGAATGCCCAAGCCATCAGTCAGACATCCCCTGAGGGCTCCCAAACTGCAAGTGGATGCAGGCCCCCCTGAGTGCATGAATTTTGTGCACCGGGCCTCTAGTAAACAATACTCTTGTGGTTCAGATGGTTCAGGTATTCCACAGGTGTGGATTCCACAGGTGGCAGCTGGAATCTGTTCATTTTCTACCAGTGAATTGTTCTTAATTCAATGAAATCATACATTTTCAGAAATTATCAAGCAACTCATGGTCAGATAGGGAACTGATGAGGGATAGAGGTCACAGTCAGAAGGTAGTCACAGATTGGGATGAGTATGAATCATGCTTTAAGTTTTTGCAGCTGCTTTTAGATGTTGCTAGTTGGCATTTTCTAGCACCTGCTCTATTTATGGTTCATATTCAAAAGGACTGATTGAGCTGAAAGTAAATTCTATGTGCCAAAAAGAACTATAATAGTATCCCTATATTATGGAACTGAAATATGTCATAGATCTATGCCCAAACTTTCGGACTGTGGCTATTGCTTGTGTCTATCCATCCATGTCCCTGAAATTAGAATTTTTCATGAAATGCTAATATGGTTTGAGAGGTGATAAAATTTCAGATGAGAATTGAATTGTGTATGTTAGTAACATTATACCTTGTTGTTTCAGTGGAAAGCCTAAGGTGTTTGTTTATCAAGCTCCTTTATTTGACAGAATCTCAAATTCCAAATTCTGCCTGCTTTTTAGTGAGCAGAGCTGAAATCTATGCTCAGCTCTTTGAGCTTTCAGCTGCTACTTCCTGTGCTTTTGGAGTCTCTCATAGACACAGGGATCAACCAAGGATTTAAGAAGATTTAATGCACACTTTTTGGATTGCCCTCACATGTAGTGCCTTTTTTTTTTTAGGGACCAGTGCCTCAATTTCCAGCTACTAGCAGCTCCATACTCCATTCTCTGACACCTCATGCCAATAAGACTGTGTCTGTTTGAATTCTAGCTGTCTCATGTTACAGAAACTGGGGAGTCACCTCAAGGGATATGCTTTATATATACCATGCTCATACACTGCTATTCTTCTAAGGATCCAATCTCTTTCAGTTTAGGCTTTTTTTTTTTCCCCCCCTCTCCAGTGCCTTTAAGTAGTTGTTTTGTCATATTTTGTTCAGAGTTTGTAATCATTAGATGTGTGAGGGTTACTCTGCGATTATTGAAATTGGAACTTCCATAGCTTGGAATACATAGTGTTGTTATTATCATTCCGGTCAAAATGCCTTCTAATTTTCATTATAACGTAGTCTTTGAGTCATGAGATACTTCAACACATGTTTAAAACTTTTTCTAATGTAAGGATTTTCTAATTATCTTTTTGTTAATAATTTTTAGCTTAATTCCATAATGGTCAGAGAATATACTCTATATTATTTCAATTCTTTGAAATTTGTTGAGATTAGATTTATAACTCAGTATGTGGTTAATTAACACCAGTGTTCTCTGTTGTCTTTATCAGTTAAATCATATTTGTTGATGGTGTTCAAATCTTACATAGTCTTTACTTTTATTTTGGTATGTTTTATCAGTTACTGAGATTGATATGTCAAAATTGCCCACTATCTTGGGAATTTATCTATTTCTTTTTCAGTTCTGTTTATTTATTTATTTATTTGAAGTCCATGTTGTCATAAGAGTTTAAATTTAGAATTATATCCTCTTTGTGAGTTGAACTCTTTTAGAGAATGAATTTTCCCTTTTTATCTCTGGTAATGCTTTTTCCTTTAAAGTCTACTTTGTCTACTATTAATGTAGCAACTTTCTTTGTTTTTTTAATTTTTATTTTTAGTGTGTGTGTGTGTGTGTGTGTGTGTGTGTGTGTGTTTTATTTATAACTTTCTGATATCTTTACTCTTTATTTCATTTTAAGTAGTTGGATTTTGCTTTTTAAAAAAATCTCAGTGTGACACCCTGTCTTTTAATTGTAACATTTAGATTACTTAGTTAATATAATTACTATGTTTGCATTTAAAGCAGCTATCATACTAGTTACTTTCTATTTTTTTCACCTGTCCTTTGCTTTTTTTATCCATCTTACCAATACCAAATCATTGGCTTTTAAGTTGTATTGTGCATTACATTACACTCATTTGTGATAGTAAAATGATTTTATTTTCTTATTTTAGGAAAAGATAGAGTTTTTAACACCCCTTTGTGTGAACAAGGAATTGTTGGATTTGGGATTGGAATTGCAGTCACTGGTGCTACTGCCATTGCAGAAATTCAGTTTGCAGATTATATTTTCCCAGCTTTTGATCAGGTAGGAAGATTGCATTTTACTATAATTGGTTAAGTCCATGAAGTATTGAAGTTTTTCCTCTACTCCTCCTATCTTAAGAACTTTGTGCTACTCTTGAGCTAGTGCATTGCAAGTTATGTTGTTATGGCATATATGTAAAGATCTAATAAAGGGTCGAAAGAAATGGATGGGAATGAAGGACTCCCTGTGACATGTCCCTTCTCTTTTCCCTTCTCAGATTGTTAATGAAGCCGCCAAGTATCGATATCGCTCTGGGGATCTTTTTAATTGTGGAAGCCTTACCATCCGTTCCCCTTGGGGCTGTGTTGGCCATGGGGCTCTCTACCATTCTCAGAGTCCTGAAGCTTTTTTTGCCCACTGCCCCGGAATCAAGGTATACTCATTTATGTATTTTATTTGATCTTCATTTGAGATTTTCATTTTGGTTCATTCTATTAATATTAACTAAAATGCTTAACTAGAGGAAAACAAAACAGGATTTTGGGAATATATGTAAACCTTTAAAAAAAATGGCACAATTTTTTTTTTATATGTATATTCATTAACCCATTGCTCAGGTTTATAGAGTATTCTTTTTGAAACAGTACCTGGCTTGATATTAATAGTACCTGATATTAATTTTAGGCTTCAAAGAGTAAGACTGAGAACATAATTGCTTTATCTTCATCTGTTTCAAAGCTCTGTTTCCTTCTAATAGATGTTTTTCATGTAAATTAATAAATCTTTTTCTGGGATACATTTATAAACCTGTTTAATTCCTAGTCAGAGGGATAGACTTTTATTTTTAGTCTGTGTCTTTTTAAATAGACCAACAGAGGCCTCTGTTATCCAGCTGTGCTTTTCACTCCAGGCAAGGTAATATTTGCTCAAACAGTGAAAGTTGAAATATCTTTCTTTGCCTTCCACAACAATCTTCAATTTCTATAATAACTTGGGTCTTTTAATAAAAACATTTTGCATATTTTATCTTAATTTTTTACATTATCTTCTTTTCTAGTTTTATTTACTAAAGAGCCTTTTAGGGAATCATTATAAAAAGTCATAGATATGTTCACCCACAGCTGTGTGTCTGTTTTTTGATAACATGAACTGGTTGTGAACATGTGTTTATATTAAAAAAAATTTTTTTTCCTACTAGAGCAAAGTCATAAAGTTTTTCCAGTAGGGTACAGGTTGCATAATTTTTCAGTGTAAGCTGGAAGTGGTAAGTTGAGACAGAAGCCACATTTGAGGAAATAGTTATTTTTGTGCTTGAGCTGAACATTGATTCACATTTAATGTTTATGATGTTACCCAGTATTTTTAAGAATAAATCTTTTCTCTCAATCCTCTACTTTTTCTACCCTCCCTTTCTCTTTCTTTAATCCCAAATGAAAATTGTACATATAGTACAAAATGCTAAAAATAAATACATGAAGAAAGCAGAAGAAAAAAAATAAAGTGGGAACTTAAGATAAAGACATTGTGATGTGGTAAGCACTATATTCAGGAGTCAGTTTATAGAAAGTGGAATAGTGTCCTCCAATAAAAATTATATGAAGATGAGTTTTGAAAGCTAAATATAGCTTGCTTCAAGGAACCTTATTTAAGCCTTTGTGATAAATTCAGGTTTATTTTAATGGTAACTTTTTCTATATAACTCTTTATTTTATGCAATTATTTAGTAATCGTTGAAAATTAGGTGAAGTTTATCATTTGAGAGAAAATGGTGTAGAAACTTGAGCTGTGTATCAGTCAGAACTGGGTGAGAATCTCTGGTGTAGCAAGCGATGTAACCTTGGGTGAACTCTTTGATCTCTCTTTAAGCTGTAGTCTGCATTTCTAAATTGGGGAAAATAACAATAACTACCTTGTGGAGTTGCTGTGCACAGTAGATGAATTAGTCCACAAAGTGTTCTTGACCCACTTAACACATGTGGTACCTCCTGTCATTACCATTTTCTTCTTTATCAGCCTCATTCCCAGGAAGGTCCTGGAGTCTGTCCCGGTCAGCGGGAAGTGTGCAGTATCCACACTTTTCTTTACCTTTGCATTAACTACTTTAAAGTGCTCGATTATAAAGTTCAGAGTATTACCCTTTCCTGTAGGAAATGCAGACCATGTTTTTTATGGAAAAGGAGATTTTGATATTTAAAATTGGAGGAGAGTTGCATACCCTTCGAAATTAGCTGTAGATTATTAGTAGAAAATATTTATTTATTTATAGATAAATACAGAAAGATACTGACAACTTTACTTTTTTGTTTTGATGAATGCTCTTTGTAGAATACTTTTATTTTTATGTATATGCAGGTTTAGCTCCTTAGGAGAAGAGCATTTTTAGTCACCAGAATGTGATAGGCATCTAAAAAAATGTTGATTTTATTTTGGGACAGAATGTAAATTTTTATTAAGAATTGTAATTAGGCCAAAAATGCCAGATTTCTATTTTTAATTAGTAACAATTGGTTATTTAAATGTCAACTCTTCTTATAATGAGTTTGCTGGGATACATTTTTTACTGAAATTGTCTTAAAAAAAATCTGTTTTTGCAGGTGGTTATACCCAGAAGCCCTTTCCAGGCCAAGGGACTTCTTTTGTCATGCATAGAGGATAAAAATCCTTGTATATTTTTTGAACCTAAAATACTTTACAGGGCAGCAGGTAAAGGTTTTCTTTATTTTATATTTGTGAATATTTTCATATTTTTTGTTATTTACTGTTCAAAAATATTTTTTTCCATGTAAGTTTGGTTTATACTTACTTACCTTGTAGAAAAAATTCTGATTTGTTCCATATTTAGTTTGTTCTCAGTTGTATATTTTATAATATGTTAAGTTTAGAGGAAATCTAGCTATTTTATATTTTGATTGTGGAAAAAGAAGCAATGTGAATTATTTGAGAACATAGGGACTATAGCCATCTACATAGTAGATGCTTGTAAATGTGGATTGAATGAAAAAGTGAATGAGCTTATTATAATAAATAACATTAAATGCTCTTATAGTTGAAGTGTCCATATAAATGTTAATCTAAATTAGAATACTTTGATGGTGAAGGAGGCACTATTAATGCTGTGACGTCAGGACTACATTGGGATGACTAAGGAAAACTGGTGTATAGTCATGCTCCTTTTAGCTTAAAATCATGATTCTGTAAACACTCCTCTGTGACATCAAATGATTTGTTCTGTTTAATGTATATTTTGAATTCAGGAAACAGTACTTTGGCAAATCATTCTTTTCTTTGAATAGTTAAGCTTAAGAATATCTTGTTTTAGTGCAGTATCATTTGCATATAATAAAATGCAAGATATTAAGTGTTCAATTTGATAGCTTTTTTGGCAATCTTACACATCAATGTAACCACTGTGCAAAATATGACATAGAGCATTTTCATCATTTTAGGAATGATGAGTTAATCCATCTTCCCTGCCAGTTCATTATCCATGTCCCAAACTTAGCCACTTTATGCTTGCTATTACCATAGGTTGTTGCACATTTGGGGCTTTGTATTAATGAAATCACACAGTGCTGTATATGTTCTTTTGTGTTTGGCTTTTTCAACCTAATGCTTTTGAGATTCATTCATATTGGTGCTTATATTAGTAATATATTCCTTTTTCATTGCTAAGTACGATTCCATTGTATGAATAGATCATAATTTGTTAGTTTTTGACTATTTTGTACAAGAACTTTGTGTGTGTGTGTGTGTGTGTGTGTGTGTGTGTATGTGTGTGTGTGTAGCCTGTCTCAGAGCTTGAGTTAAGCTAGGGAAATTATTGTACATAAGTTTTGTTTTGTTTTTATTAATCCTCACCTGGGGATATTTTTCCATTGATTTTTAGAGAGAGTAAAAAGGAGGGGGAGAGACAGAAACATTGAAGTGAGATAGACACATGGATTGGTTGCCTCTCACACTTGCCCCTACTGGGCCAGGGATCTAGCCTGCAACCAAGGTGATGTAACCTTGACTGGAATCAAATCTGGGACCCTTCAGTCCACAGGCCAATGCTCTATCAACTGAGTCAAACTGACTGGGGCTGTATATATGTTTTTGTGAACATTGTAAAATTTCTTTTGGGTAATAAACATCCAGGAATAGAGTCATTGTGTCACATGGTAGATGTAAATTTAACTTTAAAGAACCCATTTAAGAGAGTTTTTCAAAGTAATTGTGCTATTTTATACTTCCATTAGAAATTTATGAGAGTTCTAAGTTAAAAACAACTTGGTCTTAAGTTAAACATATTATAAATGGAATCTCTCTACTTTTTAGAAAATGTATTGTCACCAATATCCTCTCATGGGATAAAAAATAATTAATGTAAGAATTTAAAATATTTAGGTGAATAGGAAAACATCGATGGTATATACTGAGTAGCTATTTGATTTGTAATAATTTGGATACCCTTATGAGAATTATATTTGTAAGGCCAACCAGTTGTTATATAGCTAATCAATTAGTGCAGATTTTTTTCAGTATTTCATAAATGGAAAATTCATAAGAAACATTTGAAAAAGTAATTCACTTTGCGGAAATTTTGAAATCAGGACTGGTTAGGGGAATGTTTAATGCTATAAGATTCCAGTTAAGTGAATGAGCTTGAGAAATTTGTTGTAGATTTAGTCCTGTGGGAGATTATGAAGTCTCTGATGAGGATCATGGATCACAAGTTTTTCAGAAGTTTCCCCATGATTGATTATGTGCTGTTGCAAGAACACTCACTCTGAATGTTTTCTTGACCCCCCAATGGCTCAGTAGAGACCACAAAGTCTCTAATTTTTTCACAACTAGAGAGCTTTTCTGCAGAAGAAAGAGAAAAAAAATGTTACCCACCCAAGTCTTCATATGAATGTTCTCTAGGTGGTGATCAAAGTTGAACCTAGGGCCAGCAGCATAAGATTCATGAGAGCTTATTAGAAAAACAAATTGTCAGTCTTCATTCATGACCTACTGAATTAGAGACAGCGAGGCCCAGATGTCTCTATCTTAGTAGTACTCCTGGTAATTCTGACTCATACTAAATTTTGAGAACCACTGCTTAAGGTCAGTTGCTTATCTACATTTACTTTATTTTAATTACTAGAAGCCTGGGGTCCCAGATTGCAAGAGGGTACAGACCAGGCTGAGGAACCTTACTGGTGCATGATCAGGGCTGGAGGGGAGGGACCACAGGAGGGCTCCAGGGTGTGTCCAGCCTGTCTTGCCCACTCCAGTCAGCAAGGTAACTACTGGTTAGAGCATCTGTCCCCTGGTGGTCAGTGCGCATAATAATTACTGGTCAAATGGTCGAATGGTCAAATGGTCGCTTAGCCTTTTATATATATAAACTAGAGGCCCAGAGCATGAAATCCGTGGCTGGGTAGGGTCCCTAGACCTGGCCGGCGATCAGGGCTGATCTGTGGGGCCACCCGCTTGCACTGCCATGGCTGGCCTGGCACCACCTGCTTGCTGGCCTACCCCCTGCCGCTGCCACCGGTCACCTCCCTCTGTGGGGCAACTGGCAGAGTCATTGGGGGAACCCTGCTGGCACCCGCCTTGGATGACCTGGGGCCTGCAGGCTGGAGGCAGTGCCTGTGTCGAGAGTCTGCCTCTCTTCCTCCCCTCTTTCCCCCCGGTGGTCAGTGCGTGTCATAGCGACCAGCCATTCTGCCTGTTGTTCCGCTGTTCAGTTGATTTGCATATTAGGCTTTTATTATTTAGGATTTTTTTGGGTAGAATTTGGGATGCTTTTAACCCATGGTTTTATTTGAGTTGGCCTCTGGTTTGAATCAGTATCTTGCAGCTGACTATATCCTGGCTTTTGCTTTTTTTGGGGTAGGGTGTGGTGGAGGGGAGTTGAATGGTCTGACATTGATTCTTCAATTGCTGTCTACATGCAGCCAGCTCTTCTCCAGCTCTGTCTGCTAATCTCTCAGATCTTCTTCACAGTGAAGTAAATGCCAAACTTCCACTTGTTTGGAATGATATGAAAAGAAACGGAGCATTGTGATTTAGGTATCTGAGGTACCTCATGTCTGTGTTGACAATCAAATGGATCTATAAAAGAAGGTGCTTTAATTTCAAAGACCAGAGTAGCTTGATGATTTCTAAGTGGCAGTAATAGGAAAACTTTCGGTATCCTATATAATAAAAAGGTGATATGCAAATTGACTGAATGGCAGAATGACCGGTCACTATGACATGCACTGACCACCAGGGGGCAGATGCTCAATGTAGGAGCTGCCCTCTGGTATTCAGTGTGCTCCCACAGGGGGAGTGCTGTTCAGCCAGAAGCCAGGCTCACAGCTCTCAGCTCACAGATGGAGGGAGCTTCTTCCGCCTTCACTGCAGTGCTACGGATTTCTGACTGACATCCCCCGAGGGCTCCTGGACTGTGAGAGGGTGCAGGCTGGGCTGAGGGGACCTCCTCGCAATCTCCCATTGTCTCCCCCCCCCCTCGCCTCCCATGCATTAATCTCATGCACCGGGCCTCTAGTTTGTAAATAATCATTTAATGGACTTTTTCTTACAGTCTTTCTTTTTGAATTTCCAACATACGCTAGGGAATAGTTAAAATCTTGGGGACTAAAGATATTGCTGTTTATGTTTAGATTTTTGAAAAAAGGTTTCATTTTGTGAAGATTCATAGAGTAATCTTTGTGAAAATAATTAGGAGTGGTGTTTATTACATAAAGCTCAGTTAGGTTAATTATTCAGTAGCATTAACTAAATGGAAAGTAGTTGAATATAAGTAAATATAACCTTTGAGTAGTTTAAGGCAATGTTTATAAAATTGATGCACTGAAGCCCTTACATTTTATTTGTAGGATGATATAGAAATATTCATGAATTAGGCAATCCCAAAACATTTAGATATATTAGTTAGGCTTACCCCATAATAAAACTGTAAATTAAATGGACATTTTATTTCTCTCACATTAATCTCCAGATTGCCAGTTCATGGCTGAGGTTGTGGCTCCTCAATTGTCAGAGTTCCAGGACTCTTCTGTCTATAAAAGAAAAATATAAGTGAAAGGAAAAGATAATCTCTGGAAGTTTAACCAGACATTTTAAACAGATAAAGGGAGGATTAATACACTGGAAGATTAAAGCCAAAGAAATGACCAGAATATAGTGTAGAGAAATAAAGAGAAGGAAAACATGAAAGATGTCGAGTATGAAGGGGGAGTGAGTAAATATACTTAAGGAACAGAGATGAGTATATTTTCTAATAATGTTCATTAATACAATTTTGTGGGCAGAAAAGTAATTCTGTCATATGTTTGCCATTCTGCTCCATCAGGACTAGAGTGATACAGTAGGAAATATTTTAGGAAAGTATCAACTATTACCTGCTTTTTCCTCCAGCATCATTAAGATAAGATGTGATTTTCCCAAGTCTAGAGTCAATTCTATACATAATTCCTGAAGTAAATAGGATACTAGGTAAAGAGTTAACTTGCTAACTCAAAGAATTTCCCTCTAATTTTTATCTATGTCAGTAAATCCTGTTCAGGATTGATTCCGTTATAGTTATTCAAGGCTTTAGCTTATAGTTGTAGTGCACATCTTTCCCTCATTAGTTCATCTTTTGGCATCTATTGGTCCATTATTTTCTGTGTAGGACATATTCTTCCTATGGCCACTACTCTTACTCCTCTCCATGTGTAAGTCATCCTGTATGATGTTATGTGATGGACATGCGACTCTTCCCAGCTTTGTTACTTCTTTGGGATTTTATATCGATATGTGGACATAGAGCTGTCCTTTCTATATGTGGTTTGCCTGAGATGACATGAGAATAAGGCCAAGGCCCCTGTCACTTAATGAATGAGAGTTGCTAGTAGAAGATTGTGAGGCCAAGCAGATATGTTCATTGAAAATGGGAGGAAAGGAGGGAAATAGAAATCCAAAGTGAAGATTTTCACTATTTCATTAGGTTAATTTTTAAAGTTTGTTGAGTTATTCTTACTTCTTTAATCTTCCTTTGATAAATGGAAGATTTTTGGGGAAACTTATTAATCACATTTTAGGTTCAACTTCCTTTGAGTTTCAGTCCCCTGTAGACTTTAATAAACTTAATAATCTTGGCTGATATAATACATAATCTTGTTTAGAGCAAAGATGCTTCTCTCATAAGATGGAAACATTCCCAGTTTCACTAGCACAATTAACAGCAGCCTTTTATAAACATAATATAAAATCTATGTTTGTCCTAATAGCTGCAGCTGGAATCCATCTATTTATACTTAACTAGGGGTCCAGTGCACAAATCGTGCATCTTGAAAGGAACTGTGGGCCGCAAGGCTGTGGTAGGTACAGGGGCAGTTCTCGGCCCATCCTCTGCACCCCCGCCCAGCCCCTCCCACTGTGATCCCCGGTCCCTTATCTGCCAGCAGCCCCACTCCTGCTGCTGCTGCTCCCATGTGCTAATGGTGCCAGCCCTGCTTGCACCTGCTGACAGTGCAGAGCTATTGGGGCCAGTACCAGCAGCGGGTGTGATTGGGGCCAGCATCATCAGCAGGTGCAAGTGGTGGCTGCTGCCCAGATGGCCCCTCAGGAGCAGAGGGTGGTGGAGAAGCCCTCAGGGGCAGTTGGGGCCAGCAACGGGCACTGGCAGTGGGTATGAGTAGCAGCTCTTGTGCCAGTAGGAGGTATGAGCGGGGCCTGCAGCAGGTGCAAGCACCAGGCGGGACTGCAGTGAGTGGAAGCAAAGAATTTTCACTAACCATCAGAGGCTGGCTCTGATGACAGCGACAGGCTTCTTGCCTTGGTCTGGTGCCCCCACTCGTTCCATCATCCTGCCGCGGCTGCCGCCTGCCATGTACCATGCTCTGCCACCTGTTGCTGACACCTGCCATGTTCTGCGTGCTCCCTGGTGGTCAGTGCATGTCATAGCGACCAGTTCAGTTGTTCTGCCATTCGGTCTAATATAATAAAATATTAGCCTTTTATTATAGAGGATAGTACTTAATGGTACTCACAGTGTTGCTGAGGGGCTTGAGATAAATCATGTGTGTATCTGTATCATCTTTAAGCACTGTTTAGACAGAGTACTAGACACTGTGCTAGGATGTGTAGATAATTGGACTATTTCATTTAATTCTCACAACAACCTCATCAGAAAAGTTCTGCCACTGCTATAAGAACCTGAGCATTAGGGAAGTTAAGCAACTTGCTCAAAGCTCATTTTCAAACCCAGGTATTGGGCACTTATGGTGAAGATGGTTCCATTTAATTTTCACAAAAGCCCCATGAGTTGGTGGGACCCTGAAACTGAAGTTTTATAGAGCATAAGAAACCTGCTCGTAGAGAACTAAGTGATAGAGTTAGGTTTAAATGAATTTGTTCTGACCCAAAGCTGCTATCTTTCTAACATTAGAATATGTTGCAACATATTTAAACATTTAATGAATGTAGGGCATACGTGAAACAAATTCTTCCAGAGGTCTAGTTTCATGCCAAAATCTGTGCTATTTATTCTTCCACAATTAAAATGATTCACTTTCTAATTGAATGAAAATATATATTATCAGTAGCTCTTTATTAAGGTAGTATATCCCTCATATTACAGAGTATAGGCATAGGATTAATTCGATTCTTTGAGAGTTATAAAAACTATACATGCCACAAGTCTAGTTAGTCACAGATGGGGTTTGGGAATGTCTGCTCCATGCTCTTTTAGGGGCCTAGTCACATGTCCCCTTCTAGTGGCTAAGGTAGCTGAGAAATGTAGCCTTCCTACATTTTTGGGAGAGGGATAAAACTGGTGAATGCACAGTACTGGCCATTGCAGCTCTTCCGGACCTCTCTGACACCCTCATTTTTGGACCTGGTCTCCATATACTGTTCTATATTCAAACATCTGTGCTGTAGTGACTTTCACAGGTCTGGTCTATAACACATTGAAATAACTTCTTCAAGTTCAGCCATTAACTTTATAAACTACAAAGATAAAAGTGAAAATAGGTAATGCAGTAATTTTCTTCTATTATTATGAATATATTATAGATATAAAACGTATTTTCTAAATTTAGACAGAAATAGTGAATATTTCTGGATTATTAATAAATATGGCATTTAAATACAAATAAACTTAAAAATGGCAGAGGGATACTTAGTAAAGATAGATAAGGAAGACAGTGTCAAAATGTATACAATAGTTATAATTCAAAAAGAATGAGTCAGTGAGACATTATAAGATATAGGCATCTGTGGAGAAGCTGTTCTTGCATGTCTTGAACTCTTTGGTTATTTAATTGAATGACTGATGACACCGGTGATATCGAAGTAACCATGGTTTTTATCCTTAGTCTAGTGAGAAAAAAAGTAAGGGTAAAAGCCTTATGCTGCTTTATTTCCAGAATTTAAATTATCCTTTCAGGCAAAAATAGGTCCTAATGATACTGATTCCTTTTTTCTTATTAGCAGCTACACTAATTATGTGTAAATTGTAGATGACTTTGAAGTTATTTTTGCCCAATAGCAGTATACACAAAAGCAAGGAATTAGTATTTCACATTTAAATTTGTTTTGGTTGGCATCATTAAGCTGATTATTTTTATGCAGGCTGGTACATTAATAGTACACTCACTGATAAGAATTGTTTGATCCAGTAATGAGAGGGAATTTAATTTATATTTTTAAATTTGTTTTTAAATTGAAATAATACTTCTACAGATTTTAGATAGCCAAATAATATATCTTGTAACAAATGCGTGCTTCTTACTCATAGACAAGCCTTTTCAACTCAAATTATTATCATATCCTATGTAATAAAAGTAATATGCAAATTGACCATCACTCCAACACACTATATGGCTGCCCCCATGTGGTCAAAGATGGGTGCCACCATGTGGACACAAGATGGCTACTATAAGATGGCTGGCAGGGGAGGCAGTTGGGAGGGATCAGGCCTGCAAGGGAAGGCAGTTGGGGGCAATCAGGCCAGCAGGGAAGGGCAGTTAGGGGGGACCAGGCCTATCGGGGAGGACAGTTGGAGGAGGACCAGGTCTGCAGGGGAGGGCAATTGGGGGGAGGGAGCAGGCCTGAAGTGGAGGGAAGTTTGGATGGATCAGGCCTGCAGGGGAGGACAATTGGGGGCAACCAGGCCTTCAGAGGAAGGCAGTTAGGGGTGACTGGGCCAGAAGGGGAGGGCAGTTGTTGGGGGCATTCAGGCCAGCAGGGGAGCTGTCAGGTGTCGATCAGACTGTCATAGGAGTGGTTAGGAGTGATCAGGCTGCAGGCAGAATCAGTTAGGGACAATCAGGCAGGCAGGCAGGCAGGCAAACAGGTGAGCAGTTGGGAGCCAGCAGTCTTGGATTGTGAGAGGGACTCTAGATTGGAGAGTGTGCAGGCTGGGCTGAGGGACACCACCCCTCCCAACCCCATTTACACATTTTGTGCACCAGGCCTCTAGTTTATAAATAGTATACTTAAACTGTTGGTTTATCTTCCTGTTAGTTATTTTGTCTCACCTTTTCCCCAGCAGCTGCTATCTTTCCCTCAACATATACAAATTTTCTTTAATATCTTTCTAGAGTTACAGTATAAATTTTTTCAGGTAATTATTTAGTGTTTACATTGCTGTTACAATAATAGTATGATTCACAACAGAGTCCCCCAAAATAAATAAATAAAACATTCTTTCATCTCCTCTTCAGTATGCAATTGTTTTCTCTGAATACAATACTTTTTTCTCTGTTTTTATTTGCTTAATTTCACATGGTTCCTAATTTTCTTAATATGATCTATTTTCATTATGTTTGGACATATTAGGTGGCCAATCAGCTCTTTTCTCCATCTTCATCCCTATGCCCTCAGTCTAATAACATGGTTAAGAACATGGGTTCTGGATACTGCTCTACTAGTTACTAACTGGGTGACTTTGGCAAGCAACTTAACCTTCCTATGCTTTAGTTTTCTCACCTGTGCCACCAGGACAGTGACAATACTTAGCTCCTATCTAATTTATTTAAAGATAAAATGGATGACTGAGTAGAGTTAAAGGCTCTGAGTATCCAACCTGGCACAGAGAAATTTCTTAATGCCTATTGTGATTGATGTGACTGTTCTTTCCAGGGATAAGTTAGTTCTATCATTAGTCTTTGATATGTAATTGAAACAAATTTTGTCACACACTAGGTTTTTTTTTTTTTTTTTTTTTTTTTTTTTTTTTTTTTTATCTATACACTAGTGCTCTGGTGCATGGTATCATGCACATTGAAAGGAAATTAACTAGAAGGTGGCTGGCAGGGTGGGACTGCGCGAGATGGGCTGGACACACCCTGGAGCCAACCTCCCATCGTCCCTCCCTGGCCAGCCACATCTGTGGCAGTGCTGCACCCCAGAGGGTGTTTGTGGAGTGAGCAGGGTCCCTCTGGTAGGTAGGGTCCCTCCACCTGGCTCTGACAAAACCAGATCTGACAAAACCAGATCTCTGACATCCCAAGGAGTCTTGAATGGCGAGAGAGTGGTTCTTGGGTGACGCACCCCAGGATCAGGCTCCCTCCTCTCTGGTTCTGGGGTGTGTCACCCAAGAACTGCCGCTGCCAAGTCATCGCAGCTCAACAGCTCCTGTGTTGAGCATTTGCCCCTAGTGGTCATTGCGCATCATAGCTACCAGTCGGACAGTCGCTTAGCCTTTTATATACAGAGGTACAAGGAAGTAAAAAGGTTTGCTAAATGTGAACTTGGATTCTTCACTATAAAGTAGTTCCATTGCACTATTGAGCTAATTTAATTTTTCTGTGGTACAGCTACACAATGGAATACTACCCTGATGTAGAAAGAAAGGAACTTCTACCATTTGAAAAGCATGGATGGACATGGAGAACATTATGCTAAGTGAAATAAAGCAGTCAGAGTAAGATAAATACCACATGATCTCACTAATTTATGGAATATAATGAACAACATAAATTTATGAACAAAAACAGATCCAGAGACAGAGAATAATCGATCAGACTGTCAAACCTCAGAAGGAAAGTAGGGCAGAGTAGGAGGAAAAGGAGGAGATCAACCAAAGGACTTGTATGCATGCATATAAGCATAATCAATGGACACAGACACTAGTGGGGTGAGGGCACAAGTGTGGGAAGAGGAGCAATGGGGGGATAAAGACACATGTAATACCTTAATCAATAAAGAACACACACACACACACACACAAACACACACACAAACACAAAAACTTGGTAGCAAGACAACATGATGATTAAAAACAAACCCCCCCCAAAACAAAAACAAAAACAAAAAAAAACCTCATAGATACAGACAGTAGAATGATTGTTATCAGAGGGAAGGGGGTTGAAAGTTAGTAAAGGGTTAATGGGGCCAAATATATGGTGATTTGACTTTGGGTGGTGGGCACACAATACAATATGCAGGATATATATTATAGAAATCTATACATTTGAAACCTACATTATCTTACTAACCAATGTCACCCCAATATATTTAATAAAATAAAATAAAAATGTTATTTTAAATAAAGAAAAAGATACACACCTGAAAATATGATATTTTAATATTGTATGGTAAACAATGTTATAATTAAAAATGAACAATGCCTTTTATTTTTTTAAGCTTATTTATAATAATAAAGAGCCAATATGCTAATGGTCAGGACTCTGTAACACATAATGACCGGTTGCAGGAGGCTGCCTGCGCATGCGTGGTGGGGTGTTGTTCTGGAGATGGGACAGAAGCGGGAAGGCACCCGGAGGAGGTGGGACCCTCACCAATCCTTCGCCACCTACCACTGGCACTCAGAGTGCCCCATCGCCCATCTGCCAAGGGAAGGAGCACAGCACAGCAGGCGGGAGTCTTCCATGCTCTACTCTGGTGCCATGATGGGGCAGAGCCACTGCATTGCTCTGGAGATGGGGCAGATGCAGGGAGGTGCCCAGAGAAGGCAGGAACAGCCCAAGAAGACTCAACGGACTGGGGGTAGGGCTTGAAGCGGCCAGAGAAGGCCAGAGGGCTCAGGGGCTGGGCCAGGCATGCTGGAGCTCTGTGTGGAGAGATTTGGGTGTCCAGGCAGGGTGGCGGGTGGGTGGGTGAGGCTGAGTGATTTTGCACGTTGGGCTCCTAGTATTTTATTTTTTTTATTTTTTATAAAAGTCATGTTCTGTCAGCAGGCTACTGATGCTAAGCAAGCCACCCATAAAATTTACTGGATTAAATCAACTTTTTTATATAGTTCATGTGCAGACCTGCAGTTTAGGCTGAGCTCAGCTGGCCAGCTCAGATTTCATCTACGCTCCTCATAGATCAGTTGTCAATTGCAGGCCATGTGGCTTGGATTTGTTGGTTTTAGCTGGGCTGTCTCAAATATCTGGGGCTGGGACTGGTAAAACTGTGGTCTACTTCTCCCTAATCCTCCAGCAGGCTAGCTTGGCCTTGTTCACATGGTGGAAGCAGAGGTTTCACGGGGACAAGTAGCAGCATCCAAGGTTCTTGAAGTACAGACTAGAAACTAGCACACATCACTTCTGTTAATAGAGTGTTGGCCAAAGTAAGTCACAGGTCAGCCCATCTTTAAAAGATGGGCAAGTCGCATTGTGAAAGACTGTGGATACAGGAAGGTTTAAAAGATTATGGCTATTTTTCATTTTTTTATGTATGCTTGTGAACTCTTGAAAAACACAAAAGAGAAGATAAAAAGACCTCATAAATCTATCCCCTAGCTACTGTTGCCATTTTCTTATATATACTACCAGATTTTTATCTATATTTTTAAACATATATTATTACTGTAATTTATTTGTTTTCATTTATTTGATTACAGACTTTTTACAGTTTGTTTGTTTTTTCATATTCTTTCACTTCTAAGTTTACATTGTACATGTAAATTTCTGTCTTAACCTTGTTGAGTGGCATTTATTGTAAACCTAAAACAGGCAGGGGATGCAGATTATTGTTCTATTTTGTGACCAAAAGGCCTGATCTAGTAGCAAGAAGAATCAAAAGGTTTTCAATCAATTTGAAGTGCAAAATTGCCTTTGAATTTGTTCATGTATCTTCTGTGGTTGACATGATAAAATGAAATATTTGTGGAATGCGACAGTAGAATTTTTGTGTGCTTCTGGCATATTCTTTATATTATTCACATGCACTTTCAGACTAATTTGGGGCATTATACTGATGTCTATTTTTGATCGTTGTCTTAATTTAACTGGATACATTCTCAATGACTAAGGTTATACTACATGGAAAAGAGTGATTTATTTATTTTATTTATTTTTTTAAATAAAATTTAATGTCATGAATCATATGCACTCTTTGCAAAAACTTCAAGTAGCATAGCACTATAAAATGAAAAGTGAAAGTGCCTTTTCTTTGTTCTACTCCTGTCCTTAGACCTTTTCCTGCATTTGCATTGATATACGTATGTGAATGTTTATAACATATTTACATATAAACTGAGTTATATAAAGTCATACTTTAAACACTGTTTTGTAACTTACTTTTCTTACCAATTCATTTTGGACATATTTCAATTCAATGCACAAAGATTTAGCTAATTTTTAGTTCATATAATTTTGAGGAATGTTCCATAATTTGTCCTTTCCCCTATTATGGAATTTTGAGTTACTTCTAAATTCTGCCTACTCCAAACTATGTTGGAGTAAACATCCATGTTTATATATATTTGGGCATGTAGAAGGAGAAAATTATAGATCACTGTTTCTTACAGTAAAACTATAAACCTATATTTTTTAATTCCATGCTTGTTTCCTGTTCTTTGATTAAGCCCTGCACAATAAATGACTGATGAAGCCAAATTCTGCAAGTCTCTAAATGTCAGTTAGTGAAAAACTGGAAGGATAGGGTATTTTTGACGCAGTTTCTAGGCAATGACAAGACCCAAAATGTAAGTATTTATAGTCTCCAAGCTAAAAATGAAAGCTGGAAATGTTTGTAAGACATGTCACTTGGGAATACTAAGCATAAAAATTTTTATGCTTTTTGCATTTTTATTCTCTTATGTATCAGAATTTTGCCTATTATTGAATTTTTGAATTCTAAACTTTTTTTCTGAATTTTGTCATAAAGTTCTTTGCTAGTATGTTTAATAGAAGTCCACCTTGAAACAGCTGGATTCCCAACAATTTAATGCTGCCTTCTGGAAATATCACGATTATATTTATGCCCATGTACTGGTTGTCATTGAGAGCAGCGTTTAACCTATTTGTATAAATTTAAATTTAAGTATAAATATAAATATAAACACAAATACAAACATAGAGTTTTTAAAGTTTTCCCCCCTATTTTTCATCTTCACTGTAATGATTCTTAATTTCCAAGATCATTGCTATCTCCATTTATTTAGACTTCTTTTATTTCCATGAATAACTTGTGTAGGTATTTTCATTAGGTTTGACACATTTGTTGTTAAGATTATTACTAGATGTTTCATGTTTTGTTTTGTTTTGTTTTTCTATATAGATAGGATATTATTTCTTACTGTTTTCTAAATGATTATCATTGGTTTCAGAAAAGCTTTAAATTTATTTTTTAAAATCTTTATTGTTGAAAGTATTACATATATTACCCTTTCCCCCATTGATCCTCTCCCTAGGCCTGGTTAGGTTTGAGACTCGGCATTATGCTGTCTTTTTGTGTGTGTGTGTGTGTGTGTGTGTGTGTGCTTTAAATATGTTTTTATTGATTTCAGAGAAGACGAGAGAGACAGATAGAAACATCAGTGATGAGAAAATCATTGATTGGCTCCCTTCCACTGGGGATCGAGCTCAAAACCCAGGAATCAAATGATGACCTCCTGGTTCATAGGTTAACGTTCAATCTCAGCCACACCAGCCAAGCTATGCCAGTCTTACAGAATGAATTGGGCTAATTTCTTTTTTCAGTGCTCTAGATCTGTTTGGGTAACTAGAATTATCTGTTGATAAGTTTTTTGCTTATAAATTTTATATATATGTGTGTGTGTGTGCGTATACTTTTCTTTCAGAAAGAATAAAATAATTCTAAATGGTACTTGCGTCAGTTTAATTGGCAGTATTTTCATTCTTAGTGGTTCATAAAATAATGATATATCTTATAATTGACAGTGAAAATTAATATATTTCTTTTTCATTTCCACATAATTATTTATTTATTTATTTATTTTTAAATATTTTATTGATTTTGTACAGAGAGGAAGGGAGAGAGATAGAGAGTTAGAAACATTGACGAGAGAGAGTCATCGATCAGCTGCCTCTTGCACACCCCCTACTGGGGATATGCCCGCAACCAAGGTACATGCTCTTGACCGGAATCGAACCCGGGACCCTTCAGTCCCCAAGCCGACGCTCTGTCCATTGAGCCAAACTGGTCCTGGCCATTTCCACATAATTATTTTTATTAGGTGGTTATTTTCTTTTTAAACTTTCCATGTGCTGATGGAGTATGTCTTTAAACTAGTGCCCTTTAATTCAGCAGTGAATTATTTACTTTTTCAGGTAGATGCCAGTTTACCTTGTTAGAATCTGTCTACGTGAATCAAGTTAACCCATATATAGCTACTTACTATAGAAAATGCATTGAAAAATATTTACTAAAGAAATTCTAATATATTAAACTCGAAAGATAGATAATTGCTGATAAAATTGTTGAAGAGAGAACTTTTGTCAAATTATGAAATTCTGGCAGGAGAGCACATGAAAAAAATGCTAAGAGTAATTGCAAAATTATTATTTTATTTTAAGCCTTTATTTAAATTAATAATGATCCCCAAATGAAATAGTAGTGAGTCTGGTAGTTCAGATATGCCAAGAGTAAACAAGATATATTATAAATATAGTTAAATTTTAGTATATATTAAATATGCTGATGCATATTATACAATAATATCCTACCCAATAAAAGAGTAATATGCAAATTAACCATCACTCCTCTACACACACAAGCTATGCCCACCAGCCATGCCCACCAGCCAATCAGAGCAAATATGCAAATAAACCCAACCAAGATAGCTACAGCCACAAAGAGTGGGAGAGAGGCTTGGGTTTTCCAGGCAATGGAAGAAGCCAAGCTTTCTGCCTGCCCTAGACAGCCTAAGCCTTCACTCAAGGCTGCAAAGTTTCAATTGTAGATAGTAAATAAATTACAGATACCAAGGCCTCCGCTTGGGTCACCAGGGGGTGTGGCTGGCCTGCAAACCACCACAGGCCCCTCACCCAGACCACCCCACGCCCCAAGGGAACCCCCACCCTGATCCGGGACACCCTTCAGGGTAAATCAGCTGCCCCCCACCCATGCACCAGGCCTCTATCCTATCTAATAAAAGTGTAATATGCAGATTGACCATCTTCCAACATACAGTAGGCTGCCCCCATGTGGTCAAAGATCCTGCCCCTATGTGGACATAAGATGGCCACCATAAGATGAGCAGCAGGGGAAGGCAGTTGGGAGCCATCAGGCCTGCAAGGAAGTGCAGTTGGAGGCAATCAACCCTGCAGGGGAGGGTAGTTAGGGGAGACCAGACCGGCAGAGGAGGGAAATTGGGGGCAAACAGGCTGGCAAGGGAGCAGTTAGACATCAATCAGGCTGGAATGGGAGTGGTTAGGGGGAGATCAGGCTGGCAGGCAGAAGCTGTTAGGGGCAGTCAGGAAGGCAGGCAGGCAAGCAGTTGGGAGCCAAGAGTCCTGGATTGTGAGAAGGATCCCAGATTGGAGAGGGTGCAGGCTGGGCTGAGGAATTACCTCCCACCCCCCCAGCCCCAGGCCCCATGCACAAGTTTCATGCACCAGGCATCTAGTCATCTCATAAAATCTTATTACATTAAATTATAGAAAATAGGTTAATTTTGAAGTTTTGTAAGGAAAACTGGCTGCTTTATCAGATTTGCTTTTATGATATATGTTTGCAAACTGTTTTGAAAAGAAATCTAGTTTGTCTCATTATGCAAAAGAATGACAAATGTGGGGTTTTCAAAGTAATTAATTATCAAAGGAAAAGGAATTCAAATGCATTTGATTTGAAATAGATCCAGGACTTCGCTGTTTCAATTTAGCATTGCTATTCAGTTGAAAATAATTGGTGAGTTTTTAAATTTTTCAGTGATATTTTAGTAATAAGAATACCTTCTGAAACAAACACAGGCTGACGCTTTATCCACTAAGCCAAACCAGCTAAGGCTGTTTGTATACTTTTTTTTTCTTTTAAAATAGATTTTATTGATTTTTTACAGACAGGAAGGGAGAGAGATAGAGAGCTAGAAACGTTGATAAGCGAGAAACATCAACCAGCTGCCTCCTGCACACCTACTGGGGATGTGCCCGCAACCAACGTGCATGCCCCTGACCGGAATCGAACCTGGGACCTTTCAGTCCGCAGACCGACACTCTACCACTGAGCCAAACTGGTTTCGGCTGTTTGTATACTTTTTAACATCAGTGTTAAAAGTAATTTTTGGTATAGAAGTAAGGATTATCAAAAAATCATCACCATGATTAATAACTGCAAATCTGAAAGGAGATTATTCCGAAAGATAACAGCTAATATAAGTTAAATATCAGTTTTATACAGCAAATGATAATAAGAGTCACAATTACTGTTTCTAGAATGAAAACTTCCTCTTATAGTCTTTTTAAAATTTTTTTTATTTTTAATCATTTATTTATTTATTTATTTATTTTTACATATTTTATTGATTTTTTTTGCCCCCCTCCCTCCTTCCCACACATCTCCTCCATCCCCAGAGTTTTATGTCCATTGGTTGTACTTATATGCATGTATACAAGTCCTTCGGTTGATCTATTATCTCCCCCAGATCCTCCTCTCCTCCCCACTGTAATTTGACAATCTGCTTGTTGCTTTACTGTCTCTATATCTATCTTTTGGTTCATCAGTTTATAATGATCTTTATTATCCACAAATGAGTGGGGTCATGTTTTTCTTTCATTGATTGGCTTATTTCACTCAGCATGATGTTCTTCAATTCCATCCAGGTTGCTGCAAATGATGAGAATTCCTTCTTTTTTATGGCAGCATAGTATTCCATTGTGTAGATGTACCATAGATTTTGGATCCACTCATCTGCTGAGGGGCACCTAGGCTGTTTCCAAATTCTGGCTATTGTAGATTGTGCTGCTATGAACATAGGGGTGCATATATCCTTTCTGATTGGTGTTTCTAGTTTCTTGGGATATATTCCTAGGAGTGGGATTACTGGGTCAAATGGGAGTTCCATTTTCAGTTTTTTGAGGAAACTCCACACTGTTCTCCACAGTGGTTGCACCAGTCTGCATTCCCACCAGCAGTGCACGAGGGTTCCTTTTTCTCCACAACCTCGCCAACACTTGTCATTTGTTGATTTGTTGATGTTGGCCATTCTGACAGGTGTGAGATGGTACCGCATTGTTGTTTTGATTTGCATCTCTCGTATAATTAGTGACTTTGAGCATGTTTTCATGTGCCTTTTGGCCTTCCTTCTGTCTTCTTTTGAAAATATTCTATTTAGGTCCATTGCCCATTTTTTAATTGGATCATTCATCTTCCTTTTATTTAGTTGTATCAGCTGTTTGTAGATGTTGGAGATTAAACCTTTATCAGTGGTGTTATTAGCAAATATGTTCTCCCACACCATGGGCTTTCTTGTTGTTTTGTTGATGGTTTCTTTTGCAGTAAAAAAGCTTTTTATTTTGATGTAGTCCCATTTGTTTATTTTCTCTTTAGCTTCCATTGCCCTAGGGGCAGTATCAGTGAAGAAGTTCTTTTGGCAAACGTCTGAGATTTTGCTGCCTGTGGATGCTTCTAGTATTTTTATGGTTTCCCGTCTGATGTTTAAGTCCTGTATCCATTTTGAGTTTTTTTTTGTGTATGGTGTAAGTTGGTGATCTAGTTTCATTCTTTTGCATGTGTCTGCCCAATTTTCCCAACACCATTTATTGAAGAAACTGTCTTGACTCCATTGTATATTCGTACTTCCTTTGTCAAATATTAGTTGAGCATATTGATTTGGGTTGATATCTGGGTTCTCGATTCTATTCCATTGATCTATATGTCTGTTCTTGTGCCAGTACCAGGCTGTTTTGAGAACAGTGGCTTTGTAATACAGTTTGAAGTCTGGTATTGAGATCCCTCCTACTTTACTCTTCTTTCTCAGGATTGCTGTGGCTATTCGAGGTCTTTTATTGTTCCAAATGAACTTTCGGAGAGTTCTTTCTAGGTCAGTGAAATATGCCGTTGGTATTTTAATGGGGAGTGCATTGAACCTATAGATTGCTTTAGGAAGTATGGACATTTTGATGATATTAATTCTACCAATCCATGAACATGGTATGTTCTTCCATCTCCTTCCATCATCCTCTATCTCTTTTTTCGGTGTCGTGTAGTTTTCTGCATATGGGTCCTTTACTTCCTTAGTTAAGTTTATTCCTAGGTATCTTAATTTTTTTGGTGCGATGGTAAATGGAATTGCTTTCTTAGTCTCTGTTTCTGTAGTTTCACTGTTGGTGTATAGAAATGCCATGGATTTCTTGGCCTTAATTTTGTATCCTGCTACATTGCCAAATTCATTTATTAAGACAATTAGTTTCTTAAGGGAGTCTTTTGGGTTTTTTATGTACAATATCATGTCATCTGCAAATAAGGATAACTTTACTTCTTCTTTTCCAATTTGGATGCCTTTTATTTCCTCCTCTTGTCTAATTGCAATGGCTAGTACTTCCCGTACTATGTCAAACAGGAGTGGCGAGAGTGGGCATCCCTGTCTTGTTCCTGTTCTTAAAGGGAATGGTTTTAGTTTTTGCCCATTGAATATGATGTTGGCTGTGGGTTTATCATATATAGCTTTTATTATGTTGAGGTATGATCCTTGTACTCCCACCTTGTTAAGAGTTTTTATCAGGAAAGGGTGTTGTATTTTATCAAATGCTTTTTCTGCATCAATTGATATGACTATAGATTTTTATCTTTCAATTTGTTTATGTGATGTATCACATTTATTGATTTGCGGATATTGTACCAACCTTGCATTCTTGGAATAAATCCTACTTGGTCATGGTGTATGATCTTTGTGATGCTCTGCTGGAGCTGATTTGCTAGAATTTTGTTGAGAATTTTGGCATCTATGTTCATGAGGGATATTGGTCTGTAATTCTCTTTCATTGAGTTGTCTTTATCTGGTTTTGGTATTAGGGTGATGCTGGCTTCATAGAAGGAGTTTGGAAGTGTTCCTTCCTCTTGAATTTTTTGGAAAAGTCTGAGGAGGATAGGTTTTAGTTCTTCCTTGAATATTTGGTAAAACTCTCCTATGAAGCCATCTGGCCCTGGGCTTTTGTTTGCTGGAAGCTTTTTGATGACTGTTTCAATTTCTTCCCAAGTCACCGGTCTATTGAGATTTTTATATTCTTCCTGATCGAGTTTTGGAAGTTTGTATTTTTCTAGGAATATGTCCATTTCCTCCAGGTTGTTCAGTTTGTTGGAATAGAGTTGTTCGTAGTATTTTGTAACAATCCGTTGTATTTCGGTGGGGTCTGTTATTTCACCTCTTTCATTTCTGATTTTATTTATTTGGGTCCTCTCTCTTTGTTTCTTAGTTAGCCTGGCTAGAGGTTCATCTATCTTGTTTATTCTTTCAAAGAACCAGCTCTTGGTTTTGTTGATCTTATGTATTGTTTTTTTGGTCTCTATGTCATTTATCTGTGCTCTGATTTTTGTTATTTCCTTCCTTCTGCTTACACTGGGCTTTTCTTGTTGCTCTTTTTCTAACTCTTTGAGTTGTAGAGTTAGATCATCTGTTACCCTTTTTTCTAGTTTTTTTGCAATGGGCTTGTAAGGATATGAACTTCCCTCTCAAAATTGCTTTTGCTGTGTCCCATAGATTTTGGATTGTTGTGTTTTCATTGTCATTTGTTTCCAGGATGTTTTTAATTTCTTCCTTGATTTCTCTGGTAATGCAGTCCTTGTTTAATAGCATGCTGTTTAGTCTCCATGTGTTTGATTTCTTTGGATTATTTTTATTGTAGTTAATTTCCAGTTTTATGCCTTTATGGTCTGAGAAGATACTTGATATGATTTCTATCTTCTTGAATTTGAAGAGACTTTGTCTATGTCCCAAAATGTGGTCTATCTTTGAGAATGTCCCATGTGCACTTGAGAAGAATGTATATTCTGTGGCTTTGGGTGGAGTGTTCTGAAGATGTCAATTAATTCCATCTGGTCTAGTGAGTCATTTAGGATTGATATTTCTTTGCTGATTTTTTGTTTAGATGATTTGTAGAGGGGTGACAGTGGGGTATTAAAATCTCCTACAATGATTGTATTGCTATTAATCTCTCTCTTAATGTCCTCCAGCAGTTTTTTTTATATATTTGGTTGCTCCTATATTTGGTGCATATATATTTACCAGGGTTAGTTCTTCTTGTTGGATTGTTCCCTTTAGTATTATGAAGTGGCCTTCATTATCTCTTATTATGTCCTTCACTCTGAGATCTAATTTGTCAGATATAAGTATTGGTACCCCAGCTTTTTTTTCATTTCCATTTGCCTGGAAAACTTTTTTCCATCCCTTCACCCTCAGTCTGTGTGCATCTTTTTTCCTGAGGTGGGTTTCTTGTAGACAACAGATGTATGGGTCTTGTTTTCTTATCCAATCTGTTACCCTATGCCTTTTGATTGGAGCATTTAATCCATTTACATTTAAGGTTATTATTGATAGGTACATATTTGATGCCATTTTTATTCTATACCTGTGTTCCTTCTTCACTTCCTATTTCTTTATTTTTATAGTAGACCCTTTAGCATTTCTTGCATTGCTGGTTTGGTGGAGATAAATTCCTTCAGTCTTTTTTTGTCTGTGAAGCTCCTGATTTCCCCTTCAATTTTGATTGATAGCCTTGCTGGGTACAGTATTCTTGGATTCAGACCCTTCCTTTGTATGACTTTGTATATTTCATCCCATTCCCTTCTGGTCTGATAAGTTTCTGTGGAGAAATCAGTTGCTAGTCTGATGGGGGTTCCTTTGTATGTAACTTTCTGTCTCTCTCTGGCTGCTTTTAAGATTCTTACTTTGTCGTTGTTGTTTGCCAATTTGATTATAATGTGCCTTGGAGTCTGTCTTCTGGGATTCATTTTGCTTGGGGCTCTGCGAGCATCTTGGATTTGTGTGAGTTTTTTCTTCTCTATTTCAGGAAAGTTTTCTGTCATTATTTCTTGAAATACTTTTTCCATGTCTACCTCAGTTTCCTTTCCTTCTGGAACCCCTATTATTCGAATATTATTTTGTTTTGTATTGTCCCAAAGCTCCCGTAGGCTCTCCTCCTGCTTTTTAATCTTTTTTTCTAGAAGCTGCTCTACTTGGGTATTTTTTTCCATCTTATCTTCTAGGTCACTGATGCGGTCCTCTGCTTCATCTAGTCTACTCTTGATGCTTTCTATTGAGTTCTTCATGGTAGCGATGTCATTTTTCATTTCTTCTTGGTTCTTCAATTCCTCATGGTTCTTCTTCAATTCCTCATGGTTCTTCCTCATTTCTTCTTGGTTATTGTCAAATTTCTCTTCCATGCTTTTTAGCCATCCTATGATCATTATTCTGAATTCTTGCTCTGGTAGGCTGCTTACCTCTGACTCGTTTACTTCCTTTTCTGGTGATGCCTGGTTTTCTTTCATGTGCGGACTATGTTTTTGTCTCCCCATGGCCTCTCTTCTCAGGATGTCTGGTTATGTGGTATTCCTTCTCCTTTCCGTGGGTGACTGATGAACTCCCTTGAATCCACGTGTCTGCGCCGATTAGGGCGTCTCAGCTGCTCGATGGACCTCCCCGCTGTGGGCTTTCCAGGCCTCAGAGAGGCTCCTCCTTTCCTGGTAAAATGGCGCAGCCTTCCCTCCAGGAGAGCTCGCTGGGAGAGCTCGCCGCGGCCGCGGCAGTGCTGGCCACTTGGTCAGGAAATCCTGTCCAGCGGACCTTTCCTTACCTTCCTTGATAATTCCGCTGCCCCTTAGCTGCCAATCAACATTCCCTGAGCGACTCAGACGCTGCTTCTATCTGTTCTGGGACCAGAGTCAGAACAAGTCCGACTGTTCGGTCGCCATCTTCAAGCTCCGCCCTCGAAAACTTCCTCTTATAGTCTTAATGACTATACCATTGAATTATTTTAACTTATGAAGCTGATCTTCTAAAAACTGAAAGATGTCTACATCAATAACTGTAATATGGCCTCATTTTGACCCTATGGTGTGGTAGATAGCCACATGCTGCTTTCACTGTTTACAGGTGAAACAGAAACGCAATATAATGCTTTGTCAGAGATCATCAAGTTAATTAGATACAGAGATACAGAAGTAGAGCCAGTCCTGGGCTCTGGTTGGGTGGATTTGCCCACCCCTTTCCCATTGCACCATAAATTCTGATGAGTAAGATAGGCTTTCTCAGGTCTGGAGACTTTGACTGTGTTATTCATAATCATGCAGCATGAAGTAATGTATATTTTAGAAATAAACTCTCTTTAAAAAGAACATTTATGTTTGATCACTGCATCATGTATAATGCAACATGAATAAAGCCCTACCGAGTTTCACAATTATGAACATTAATGGTAGATTAGTGCTAGGGCAGAAAAATGACCCTATTATCTCTGTAATGGTAAGATTGTACCCCATAAGGGAACTTACAGCCTTAAGAAGGAATTATTCTCTTGCAGATGCTTTCTACTTGAGTTGTTAATACATGAAATCAGAAGGAATTGGAAAAGTTTTTTTTAGGAACTTGGGAGTATTGAGCTTTACTTGAAAAATCATGTAAATCTGTGTTTACCTGTGTTTGTAGATGTGTGTATACACACACACACACACACACACACACAATTTCACACCTCCATGTCTTTGTATACACCTTTTGTTTCTACACGGAATACCTTTTTTATTTTCTCTTTATCTTTCAGACTCCTATTGCTTGTGCCCTCCTTGGTGGCAAAGTCTTCTCAATCCTTTTAATCAGGTTGTTGCTTCCCTTTGTATTCCTAGAGCCATGTGTCTTTACTGCTGTGTCATGTTCTTGTTTGTTTCCTGATCATCTCTTTCCATCTTTTTACTCCCAGTTGAGTGTGTGTTTGTCAAGTACAGGGACTGCCTCTTACAATTTCATAGTCTAGCATCTTGCATTATGTCTGCAAATATTGGTTATGCAATAAGTATTAAATGAATACATATATATAAAAGTATTTATATTTGTATATTCTCCCTTATTTTAAAAATATATTTACTAGATATCAAAAGCAAAACAGTAATTTAGAAGAAAACTAGAAGGAAAAAGGAGGAGAATGGTAAGTAAAATGGGACTAGGCATGAACTAAGTAATGCCATGAATCTATAAGTATATAACTAATATGAATATAAGTATATTTGCAATTACAGAGGGAGCATATATATGGAACTTACAAAATACATGAAAAGCTATCTTATGTGATAGTTGAACAAAAAATTGCATATCTTATTTTGGCCTTGGAAATAACTTTTTTTTTTCTTTTTAAAGTTATTGATTTTAGAGTGAGGGATATCATTTTGTTGTCCCACTTAGTTATGCATTCATTGGTTGATTCTTTGTGTGTAACCTGACTGAGGATAGAACCTACAACTGGTGTATTAGGATGGTGCTCTAATCAGCCAAGCTACCTGGCCAGTGCTGGATTTCTTATTTTCTAAGTTACATTTTTGTCAACATATACTTGATGCTGAAGGATTTCTCTGTGGACCACTCATTAGTTCATGGATCAAAATGTATTCAGCATGTGGTATAAAGGAGTGGTCTCTGTACCACTGCTGTGAAGACAGGAATCTGTAATATTATTGTATAGGGTGCACCTTACTTCCTGAAGTTTCATGCTCTAACTCCTCTTACCTGCCCTCTTTCAAAAAGCGCATTGCTATAGGATAGGAATGCAAGAAGGTTGATTTGAAATAACTTTCTTTTATTATAAACATTTTTTAAATTAATGTAACTAAAAAGTATCTGTGAATTATAGCTTCCTCTCTGGGTTGCCTATTTGCAAAGTTTTGAGAAATTGAACACATTAAAGTTCTCTCCTTTCAGGGTTAAATTTATGCAAAAATTAAGAGATTAAAAATATATATATATATATATATATATATATATATATATTGATTTTTTACAGAGAGGAAGAGAGAGGGATAGAGAGTTAGAAACATCAATGAGAGAGAATCATTGATCAGCTGCCTCCTGCACACCCCCTGCTGGGGATGTGCCTGCAACCAAGGTACATGCTCTCTACCGGAATCGAACCTGGGACCTTTCAGTCCACAGGCTGACTCTCTACCCACTGAGCCAAACCAGTTTCTGCGAGATTTTTTTTTATCGAAGATTCTTCTTGAATTTAATTCTCTGAATATTTTCTTGATGGGGGGTTAAATTTTGCCATTTTGTTCCTTAATTAATTGATAAAATAATGAGGTTTTACTATTTTGGGTAATTTGATACTTTGAAACGGTCTCTCATTTGAACTTTCCAAAGGAGGTGCACGCACAACCTTTTTGGTGTGCCAGCCTTTAGAGTTGTGTGTTTCAGGGATTTACTAATCACTAGCTGGTAACTGATTTACAAAGCAGGAAAGACAGGACTCTTGAATGATGGCCACTGACCAGTAAGACAGAGTGTGTACTGGCTTCAAGCCTTGTCTATGGGCTTGCAGATCTTGCTGCTGGCAAAGATTTGATGTTGTCAGATAGTCTATGTGCCACCTTTGGCATCTTTGCCAGATGTCATCGTGTTGTTCTTGACCCTCACTTTGGTTTAGCCACAGAGAACAGCCATGTAGGATATACGTTTGAATATATCTGTCTTCCTGTTTGTCTCTTCCTTTGTTTCTCTATTCATCCTCATCCACACATTCATCATCCAGCCAACCATATAGCCATCGGTCTATCCATCCATCTCATATTGTATTTAAGCTGTCAATGTATGGGATAGAAGTATGGGCTGGAATTCACCTCTGAAACCATTGCTTAGAACTGAGGTTGGCAAACCTTTCCTGTAAAGCACATGTGTCAAACACAAGGCCCGCGGGCCAAATCCGTCCCGCCAGGCCTTGCAATGTGGCCCGCACCGCGCGCAGTCATCACTGCACTCCGCTGCATTTCCATCACAATGACAGTTTATGACTGTTCAGTAAACCATTCGGCCCGCGATTTAGGCTGGATTTTAGATTTTGGCCCCTTTTCTGATTGAGTTCGACACCCCTACTGTAAAGTAAGGCGACCAGACGTCCCGCTTTTGGCGGGACAGTCCCGATTTTTAACAATTTGTTCTGCGTCCTGTGGCGTATTTAAAAAGTCCAAAAGATTTAAAAGAATCTTTACAAAAATCAGGACTTTTTTAAAACGTCGCAGGACGCGGGACAAATTGTTAAAAATCGGAATTTTTAAAAAAAATTCCGCCAAAAGAGGGACGGACGTCTGGTCACCTTATTGTAAAGGGATAGACCCATGGTTGGAAAACTGCGGTTCATGAGCCACACACTCTTTGGCTCCTTGAGGGTGGCTCTTACACAAAATACCATCGTCTGGGCGAGTCTATTTTTAAGAAGTGGTGTTAGAAGAAGTTTAAGTTTAAAAAATTTGGCTCTCAAAAGAAATTTCAATCATTGTACTGTTGATATTTGGCTCAGTTGACTATTGAGTTTGCCGACCACCGGGATAGACAATAATATTTTAGGATTGCTGCCTCGATCACCCTTCAGAAGCAGGTGGAGAAGCCCTCAGGGGTAATCAGTGCCAGCACCTGCTGCTTGCACCCATTGACGGCGCCAAGCGATTGGAGCTGGTGCTGGGTGCCAGCAGCAGATGTGAGGGGTGCTCTGGCAATGGCTGTAGGTGTGAGGGGAGCCATTCCCATCAGCTGGTGTGAGAGGCAGCTGCCAGCCCCGATTGCCTTTCAGGGCTTTTCCACCTCCCCCTGCTCCTGAGGGGCGACCAGGGCTGGCAGCCAACACTTGCACCCACTGACAGCATTGAGTGATTGGGGCCAGCACCAGGCACTGGCAGTGGGTGCAAATGATAGCTCCGTGTCCGCTATGGGTGCAAGCGGGGCCTGCACCAGCAGTAGGTGCAAGCGCCAAGCGGGTCTATGTTGCACGGGAGCAAGGAATTTTCAGTAACCAGTGCCCTGCTGGTCTGGCGCCCCTGCTCACCTGCTTCACCATCCCTCTACAGCCAAAGCCCACCATGTTCCACACTCTGCCACCTACTGCCAATGCTTGCCATGCTCTGTGTGAGCCTCCTCCCTACCCCCCAGTGGTCAGTGCATGTCATAGTGATCAGTTGTTCGAATGTTCGTTTGTTCCCCCTTTTGGTCTATTTGCATATTAGCCTTTTATTATATAGGATATTGGTGATTGAAAAAATTCTCTCTCTCTAGTATTGGTTATAGAAATGTCATGGGATTGAAAATATACAAAAAAATACAAGGAACAAAATTTTCTATTATATCACTGATAACAAATTTATAGTTTTTACTTTTAATTATGATTTAAAAAAATCTTATTTTTGACCTGAAAATATGGCCAAGGTATATTGCTAAGTGGGGAAAAAGGGATATTATAGAAGGGTTCTTAACTTGTTCTTAACAGCATGTATGATGTGATTCTGTGAAAAGAAAAAAATTACATATGTCTTTGTATGTGCCTGAGAACCTGGCTTAGAGGCTGTATATCTATCTAGAAACAGTGCCCCCAATTCCGCTGCATAATTGGCTCTGCAGATATTCCCTAGCAGTTGTCAGTGGACATGGAACTACAGTCTGAATCATGAATACCCCTGAGCCTGGATAACAGACCTGCCTCCACTGTTATTAGTACTCTGGAATAGATTCTGAACAGTTTCCAATTCAGAGTTTGGCATGGATGCATTTGATTGGCAGAGCCCATGTTTTATGCCCTAGCCACAAGAGAAGATGAGAAACTGAATACACGGACTTCACTTTTATAGTGGAGAAAGGGTCCTCCCTCATAAGATGGGGCATTTCCCAAATTGTAGCAATAGGATTAAGAAACCTGAATGCCACAGAGAAAAAGCTGTCCACTGCAGACACCCAGGAAATTGTTGGCATTGATTACTTTTGGGCAGTGCTATATGGTTTTATCTCTCCCCCCCAGACTTTTATAAATTTGCTCCTTAATAGAAAACTTGTCTGGGAACTTAATTTATTCCAATAAAGTTTTAGCAGATATATTACATTTTTTAGCTTTATTATTCAGGTCAGTTTTAGATTTATAGAAAAAAGTTTGAAGGTAGTACAGAGTTTCCATATATCCCACACCCAGTTTTCCCTGTTACTAACATCTTACATTAGTATGTTACAGTTTGATACATTATTATTGTGTATAGCCTAACTATTATTGTGTAAAGCCTTAGTTTTTACCTAACATGCTTTTTCTGTTCCAGGATAGCTGCTATATTTCATACATTTATATTGTATTTTTCATCTTTGTAGTCATATCACAAAGCTGTATGGTAAATGCCATTTCTGTTATAAATGACCTGACATTTATGGAAGAATAAATAAAGCTTTGCCACAATGAGTTTCTTATATTCTTTTATGTACAAATGTCACACAAGAGAAACTAATTAACCTTTCATTCCCCCCCACCTCCCTGTTTCATATTCAGTGGAACAAGTTCCTGTGGAACCATACAACATCCCTTTGTCCCAGGCTGAGGTCATACAGGAAGGGAGTGATGTTACTCTAGTTGCCTGGGGCACTCAGGTGAGTAACATTTATACCAACTGGTAAAATTCTTGTGCTTAGAAGCTCTTACTTTTAATTCTGATACTATGAAGAATTAAAAACAATGCTTTCCTTGTGTCTGATTTGTCTTGTTGCTAGTACTGATTTTTGATGGAAGGTCAGGTGCTTATTCAGTCATTAAAGTATACATGCATACTAGAGGCCCAGTGCACAAATTCATGCACCAGTGGGGTCTCTTGTCCTGGCCTGCAGGATCGGGCCAAAACCGGCTCTCTGACATCTCCTGAGGGGTCCCAGATTGTGAGAGGGTATAGGCCAGGCTGAGAGACTCCACTAGTGCATGATCAGGGCTGGGGAAAGATGCAGGAGGTTGATCAGATGGGGAGGGACCATGGGAGGGCTCCAGAGTGTGTCCGGCCCATCTGGATCCTGATCAGCCAGACCCCAAAAGCAAGCTAACCTACCAGGCAGAGCATCTGCCTCCTGTTGGTCAGTTCATGTCATAGCAACTGGTTGACCAGTTGATTGTTTGCCCCCTGGTGGTCAGTGCATGTCATAGTGGAAAGTTGAGTGGCCTTAGCATATCATTAACATATTATGCTTTGATTGGTTGAATGGTTGACCAGATGACTGGACACTTAGGCTTTTATTATATAGGCTTGCGAAGCCATTAAAAATAGGTTGAGTTTACAAAGATGAATTAATTAAAACACTTGTTTCTTTTGTAGTGCATTTTACCTATTCACTACTTGTTACTACACTTTAATATTTTCTTTTTCATCTCATCTGCTGCTATCTAACATGGTTACTTTACTGACCGTGTGGACCATTCACTGGTCCAACCTTAGAATTCCATACCGTTCTCTTTTCTAGTAAACTTCACCATAATCTGTACCTACTTTTCCCAGTGCTGGTTGTCTCATTGCTCTATCTCCAAGCATTAAAGCTCAAAGCTCTTTCTCTGGCCATAGAAATCTCTCTCTTACCTTTTCACCTTTTACAGGAGTGCTCAGTTTTTCTTTTTTTTTCTGTGTAAAGGAAATATTTGTTTATTTTAAACTTTAATATGGTAGTATAAAGAAGATAATGCAAATTATTTGCAGTATCACAACCTCCTCCTTTCTTTTCCAGTCCTCATTGTTTCTTGCCTCTTGTGGGAAACCTTTTGATCCACATCCCTGACACTCTCAACATGTGTACTTCTCTCTTTATCTCTCTATTTAAAAAAAAAAAATTGTTTCTTATTTATTTCAGAGAAAAAAGAGAAAGAGAGAGAGGGATAGAAACATCAGTGATGACAGAGAATCATTGATTGGCTGCCTCCTGCATGCCCTCTTCTGGGGATCAAGCCTGCAACCTCGATGTGCCCTGCATGTGCCCTGACCTGGAATAAAACCATGATTTCTTGGTTCAGGGGTTCATGCTCAGCCACTAAGCCACACCTGCCAGGCTTTGCCTCTCTTTTAAATAGGGAAATTAGTGTGCATTAGAAAGTAACTTCCATTACTTGTTTTCCCTTTATACCTATCATCTCTTTCAGTCATTTCCTGTTTTGTTTTGTTTTTTTGTCTTCTAAAGGGAGGTGTCTGTCATAGCTACCTCTCCAATCTGTTTCATATTATATTACATTTTTTTTTTAGTACTGTGATGTATCAAACGGTTCCTCTCTCTCCTCATCTTTAGTTTCTTCTTTCCATGTCCATTTTATTAAAAATGTGTATCTCTTCATTATCTAAAAAGTACATTTTTTCCATCTTATTTTTCTTTTTAGTATTAGTATAGTTTCCTCCTTTCTTTGATTACTAATCTTGAACAATTTCTTCCCCAGTATTTAATTTGTTAACTTCTTATGATTTTTCACCTTATGAATTCTGTTCCCATTAAGTCACTACAACTATTCTGTTAATATCACTCACCTTCTAATTGTTAAATCTAACTCTATCCCATATTTCTATGGTATATGGCACTTGATACTCTCTTTATTTAGCTTCTGGAATACATAGTCTCCTTATTTTCTTCCTGCTTCTTTCTTTTTTTTTGTTTTGTTTTGTTGTTTTTGAAGCTCATTTTCATCTATTTCCCCCTTACTTGTTGGTTATCTGCAGGGTTCCATGATTCTGCTTTTAACTCTTCCCTCTGAAAGCTTTCCCTAGAAATCCCACTTACTCCTGTGACTTGACCTCAGTATTTGAAACCAGTATTTCTAGTAATGACTCCTCTCACTTTCTCTAGGAACCTCTTTACACCTGTTTTATAGACATTTATACTTTATTATTTTGGTGGAATATTGAGTTCAACATGTGTAAAACAAATTTATTAATTCTCTATGAAATTCAATTCCTCCGACTTTAAATAGTACTTCTATTAATAATGTCAGAACTCAACTAATGTTTTAGGCTTGAATTTCTGTATTCTTTCTCTACATATTTTTCTCCTTATTTCAGGTTCATGTAATCCGAGAGGTGGCTTCCATGGCTCAAGAAAAGCTTGGAGTGTCTTGTGAAATCATTGATCTGAGGACTATACTACCTTGGGATGTGGATACAGTTTGTAAGGTGAGAATATAGAGCGTCATTTTTTAAAAATCTTGGGAAAAATTTGTTAAATATTTGCAAATAATTATTTTGAAATTTTAACCTTGTGAGCATTTTGGACTGATTTTAAATTTTAAAAATTTATACCATAAAAGATATGTATGTTATATAATAAGCCAAATTAATAAAACAAATCACTTAGGTGTTTTTCTTCCCATAGTTCTCTATGTTGATTTGAAAATACTGTATAACTGTGTTCTTTATATCCCCAGCTTGGGTTGACTTGTGTGAGTAATGGAGTAATGTGAAAAAACACAGGGAGGTCATCTGAGTTTTTAACTTCTGATTAGTTATAATTTAATAAGCTAGGTTTAATATAGTTAGAAATAGTTTGGTTAAATTTCCTTTTGTCTCTTCTCTAAAAGAAATAGAGATGGATTATTTTAAAAAACTAACTCTTTATATAGTCTTAATGTGTGGATCATAGTTTTAATGTTTTTGTTGTGGGATTCTGGCTGCTCTAACCTATAGTTTTCTATCTAAGCTTTCTCTTAAACTCTGGCCTGATTAGATTGATTTTGTTGCTTACTATTCCGATGATTCACATAACCCATTCTCAAGGGTACAATTTAGTCCTAATTTACTGGGCTATGGCCAATATCATCTACTCCTTTACTGGTACATAAGTAAGGTTAAGCTCTTTTTTGTAATGGTTTTATCTACTAAATCTTGGGTAACATTGCATGTGTTCTTTTTTTCTTGATTTATTGCTATAGCAAATAAGTCTTATGACCTTAGGGTATTTTACACTTACTATTTTTAGGAACTTTGGCATTATCATAGCTTTACAGGCTGTTTCATAGGTTAGTTACATGAAAATCATCTGCAGTTACTCCTACTATAAAAGTATAGTGTAGAATAGATTTATTTATTTATTTATTTATTTATTTATTTATTTATTGTTAATCATCATATGATATTTTTTCATTGATGTTTAGAGAGAGTGGAGGGAAGAGGGAGAGACAGAGAGAGGGAAACATTGATATGAAAGAGGCACATTGATTGGTTACCCTCCTGTATGGGCCAGAGATCAAGCCTGCAACCAAGATACATGCCCTGCCTAGAAACGAACCCAGGACCCTTCAGTCCATGGGCAGACGCTCTATCCACTGTGCCAAACTGGCTAGGTCATATAGAGTGTTTTTAGGTGAAGATGGTGATGCATATGTAAGAACTTTATATAGAAAAATCACAAAGTATCACTCAATGAGAATAGAGAAGATCCAAATAACTGAACCACATACCATGTTAACAATTTTTTAAAGCCAAGAATAGCCAAGGCAATTGAAGAATAAAGCTGGAGGATGTAATTACCAGGTTTCAAAATGTGTTATAAGGCTATAGTAATCATAATGTTGTATTGGTGTAAAGATAGACACATAGACCAATGAAACAGAATAAAAGTCCAGCCAAGACCAGTTTGGCTCAGTGGATAGAGCATCGGCTTGCGGACTCAAAGGTCCTGGGTTCGATTCCAGTCAAGGGCATGTACTTGGTTGCGGGCACATCCCCAGTGGGGGGTGTGCAGGAGGCAGCTGATCGATGTCTCTCATCGATGTTTCTGGCTCTCTATCCCTCTCTCTTCCTCTCTGTAAAAAATCAATAAAATATATTTAAAAAAAGAAAAAAAAGAATAAGAGTCCAGAAACAGTTTGTTGTGTCATCTGATTCAAGAAAAAGGTGAAATTGCATTCAGAGTGGAAAAGAAAAAATGATAAAGTTCTTGGGGAAAAAAGCATAGGTGACTATCTCTATAGTCTTGTGTAGTCAAAGATTTATTATTTTTAATATATATTTTCATTGATTTTAGTGAGGAAGGGAGAGGGAGAGAGATTATTATATACAATTGTGGTTCTCCCCCCCTCCCCCATAGCTCCCCTCCACCCGGTTCCTACCCCATCCTCTGCCCTTAACCCCTTCCCCCCCTACATCCTTTTCCCCCCAAGAATTGTCAGTCCACTCCCTTTCAATGCTCCTGATTCTATTATATTCACCAGTTTATTCTGTTAATCAGATTTTTTATTCACTTGATTTTTAGATTAACTTGTCAATAGATATGTATTTGTTGTTCATAATTTTTATCTTTACCTTTTTCTTCTTTTTCCTCTTCTTAAAGAATACCTTTTAGCATTTCATATAATACTAAAGTTTGGTGGTGATAAACTCCTTTAGCTTTTTCTTATTTGTGAAGCTCTTTATCTGACCTTCAATTCTGAATGATAGCTTTGCTGGGTAGAGTAATCTTGGTTGTAGGTTCTTGCCTATTGAACACTTTGAATATTTCTTGCCACTCCCATCTGGCCTGCATAATTTCTGTTGAGAAATCAGCTGACAATCAAATGGGTGCTCCCTTGTAGGTAACTAACTTTTTCTCTTGCTGCTTTTAATATTCTCTCTTTGTCTTTTGCCCTTGGCATTTTAATTATGATGTGTCGTCTTATGGTCCTCTTTGGATTCTTTTTTTTTTTATAAGATATATTTTATTGATTTTTTACAGAGAGGAAGAGAGAGGGATAGAGAGATAGAAACATTGATGAGAGTGAATCATTGATCAGCTGCCTTTTGCACACCCCCTACTGGGGATGTGCCCACAACCAAAGTACGTACAAGCCCTTGACTGGAATCGAACCTGGGACCTTTCAGTCAGCAGGCCGATGCTCTATCCACTGAGCCAAACCAGTTTCGGCTGGATTCCTTTTGTTTGGGTTTCTCTGTAGTTCCTAGACTTTTAAGTCTATTTCTTTCACCAGGTGGGGGAAGTTTCTGTCATTATTTTTTCAAATAGGTTTTCAGTATCTTGTTCTCTCTTTTCTTCTGGCATCTCCATAATTTGGATGTTAGTACACCTGAAGTTGTCCCAGAGGCTCCTTACACTATCTTCATATTTTTGGATTCTTTTTTCTTTTTTCTTTTCCACTTGGGTGTTTTTTGCTTCTTTGTGTTTCAAATCTTTGACTTCATTCTTGCATTCCTCTAGTCTGCTATTGGATCTCTGTATATTATTTTTATTTCAGTCAGTGTATGCTTAATTTCTAATTGGTCCTTTTTCATATCCTTGAGGGTCTCACTAAATTTATCGGCGGTTCCTAAAAGATTCTTGAGTAACCTTATAATCGTTGTTTTGAACTTTATATCCAGTCATTTGCTTTCCTCCATTTCTTTCATTTGTGACCTGTTCATTTGTCTCCTCATTTTGCCTGCTTCCCTGAGTTGATAGAGTGGCTTTTTGTGCTAGGATTTTTACAGGGTCTAGTGGCTCAGCCCCCCCAGTTACCTGAGGTGGACACTCTAGGTGCACCCCTCCGTGGGCTTTGTGCACAGTTTTGTAGTTAAGCCTTGATTGTTGTTGGTATCACTGGGAGGAATTGACCTCCAGGCCAATTGGCTGTGAAATCAGCTGTGTCTACTCTGGGAGAACTTCTGTGCTGGAGACACCCTTATGAGGCAAGACTTACTTCAGTGGGTCTTTCGTACTCACTGAGTCTGCCCCCTGAATGTGTCCCTTATGGATCTGAAAAAAGTTGTAATCTGGATGGTCCTATTCTGACCCCTGGATACACTGGCTCTTCGATGTCCAAGGATGTGCTAATTTAGCCTCTGCCTGAGGCCACCCAGCAGGAGCTACGGAGAGATCTGCAGATTCCTTTTCTTTGTTTTGGTTTTGGAGATGCCCAGATGAGGCCCAGCTGTGAAGCAGTGCAAGCTGCTGTGGGGCCTTGGGCCTTATTTTGAATGCTATGGGTCTCAGTGACTCAGCAGCAGTTTGTTAGGTAAGTTTAGAATTCAAAGGACCAGAAAATTCATTTGCAAAAGCCTCTGTGCTAAGCTTGAATGGGGCAGAGTCTGGGAGTGAGCATACAGCAATGGTTTCCTGTCAGACCTGCCCTAAGAGGCCCCTGGGTCTCAGTGTCCTACAGTAATCGCTGCAAGCACTTCTGAAAGAAAGCCACCCCTGAGTTTCACCTTCTGCCAGATAGTCCAGTTTCTCCCCGTATGAGTCTGGGTCCCCAGAGTCTCGCCTGGAACTGGAGTTCAGAGCAGTTGGGAGCTTTTGGCTCCCTCCTGATTGAGAAAGCCAGCTGCATACTCAGTTGCCAGCCCTTTCTGCATGCGCTCCTCTATACCTCTGCCTTCCACAGCTCCTGTGAGTGTCAGTGTACTTTTCCCTTTCCTTATAGTTGTAGTTTTGAAATTGTTGTGCAAGGCAGCAGTTCAGATGTTTACCTATGCCACCATCTTGGTTTCTCTCTGTAATGTTTTCTTATGAATCAAGAACAAATGTTTTACCCTTCAAACCTTATGAAAACAATTTGGGCTTTCCACAACCTTTCTCCTTGCATTTCCTTGTCTGCAGGTGGGCCATTGTCATGGAATTTAGAGTTGGAAGAGGTCAGCCTGGGCCTGTTCCTTTTGGCCTTCTTGCTGGTCCCAGGGGTAACCTGTGAATTTTTCATCCATCACTAAAATATAGTGCTTCTTATCAGGATTTTTATCTGTTTCAATATCTGTGGTACAAGATATTGAAACAGAGCTCCCTACCCAGGAATAATCTACTTCTTTTGAGGTACTTGGGTGGTGTTTTTTTTCTTTTCAATTTTTTAACAAAGTTAGGAAATGTCATGGAAAGAATCTTCTCTCTATTGCCTCTACTCTTTTCTCCACCCTGCCCCTTGCTTCCCTTCTTTATCTTTTAAAGCTAAGTTATGTTGCAAAAGATGCTGTGCTCATAGATGCAAATGGTTCTTCTTTGGCTATATATTGAGGTATCCATTGCCTCAGAATATTTTCGGAGTAGACTATCACTATAGCAGGGCAAGTCCTCAGCAATAGCTCAGTGTGGGACAAGGCTGGGAGTGAATCACTGTGGCATGAGGGAGTGAAGATAGTTGGGAGTGAGGGTTCGGCATTCCTAGATTCAGCATACTTCTACCCTTGCATTCAAGCTATTTCCATTTTTGCTTCAAAAGTCTTCATTGGGGCCTTGGATAAAGATAAGGCAATTCCTAAGCCTGGCATGGTGGGGTGGGTTTGTGGTGGTTCTGGAAGCTGAGTGGCCTTCAAAAATAAAGGAAAGGAACATTTTAGAAGTGGAACTGCAAAGGAGTTACACCATAGTCATCTGAATGTGGTTAATCATTTATATAGAGAGAACCAAGTTTAGACTTGGATTTGCATCCAATGTTAGTATTAAGTATTTGTGAATAGTGCAAAACATGTTTAGAATTTCCATAGAGCTACTGAAGGTAAACATAAAAACATGTTATATTTTATATCTTGAATTCTAAAAAGGCGAAAGATTTATGTGATCTGAAGAGAAACCAGAGTATTTTATGTCTTGAATTCTAATTTGTAGACTTTGTTTTTTTATTTTCGTAGTTTTTTTTTTAAAGACTATTGTAGATTTCATTTTTATTAAGATTGTTAACACTAGGAAGGTAATGTTTAGGGTCTCTATTATACTGAATTCTCTAAATTTGTTTTATGGGGAAGTTGAAGTATTTACTTTTAGAAAATCCTTAATAATTTAATGCCACCAATTTGTATACATATTTTCATTGATTTCTGGCACTTAATTGAATAATTCAATGATAAAATACTAGCTATTTTACTTGAGGTTTTTAATTGGGGAGGGAGAGGAGGGAGAATGACTGAAGAATAAGAATAAGAGCTTGGAAGAAGTTGGTGGTGGGAAGGGGAGCTAACATCTACAGACAACCACTAGAGGCCTCTCTTAAGCCAAGTTTCATGGCTAATATCACCAGGTTTACATAGTGGGGTCTGGCTGTGTCATTAAGCATCTTTTATGTATTGTTCTGAAGTAACATGAAAGTATTTTTGTTCTAGAGCATATATTATAATGTAACCTAGATGTTTTCTTTAATATGTATGTTATATCAGAATAATTGATTACCTATTGGACTAAAAACCAATTGGAAATTTGTGCTCTCTGTTTTTCTCTAACTGAGCTTTTATTAAAAATATGTAGTCAAAGAATGGCCAGGTGAAAATTATGTTTCTTTGACAATACAAGTATATTTGGTTTTAAAATTATTACTGATTTAGGATGTGTTTAATTGTTGAGAATAGTTTATTGTTTTCTGATGGTAATCTAAAAGTAAAGTTATTTTAAATTCTATGTTAAAAATTGTGTACTTCACTTGTGATTATAATAAACTTTTATAGCAAAAACCTATTTAAGAAACGAGTCAAAATTCTTTTTAGACTTAATATTATCTGGGGTAAATGAAACTTTTTTTTTTTTAAAGAGTAATGAAAATAAGCTTCTTTTAGTTTGAGGTTGTTTTGGATGCAGGTTAACTTTGCTGAGACAACAGGCAGACAGAGCAATGTTGTCCTAACTGATAGATAGTTATCCTGCCCCAAATGAAGAAAGCTGACAGCTAGGAACCTCGTTCCACTTTTGCCAAGTCATTGTTCCCATAGGATTTTTGTCATGACCACAACTATTTAGTTTTACTAATTGGAACAAGTTTTAAATCCTTGGACGCTGTGTTTGAGATGTGACTACAACACTATTGCTCTGTGTAGTGACCCTTGGTCAGTTCTTCTGAATTCCGTAAGGGCAGGACATTTGTATATTTTTATTGCTGTATCCTAAAATAGCATGAAGATGTCCAATATGTACAAGATACTTATACATATTTATTGAATGCTCTTATGGAATTTCAAAAATAACATATAATAATAATTTGGTTTTTCAGTGAAAGAAATTAAAGGAGAAGCTGATAATTCCTATAGAAAAAAAATATACACTGAGCTGAGTGTGTCACTCCTGCAACCTGGCCTATTTTTGCTATGACTTATGTTTTAGATATGCTTTGAAGAAGATTAAAATAATGGAACCTGATTTAATTTTGTATAGTATATTTTATATAACAAAGTTTAGCATAGTGTAAATAAAAAAAGTTAAATGACATGTTTTATGCCTATCTCTCTTAGTGTTCACAGCTGTTCTTTGAATTAGACATCCATGTCATTTATTATAGGTGAGAAAGTTTAGGTTTAGAGAAAGTAGAGTAATTGTTCCAGGCCTCACAGCTCACAGAACTGGCTCTACCAGATTGCTAGACTCTAGAACCTTTTCTTTTTTATTTTATTGCTTTTATTAAGAAGCATGCAGCTTCTCAAGCAGAGTTTGCACACAATTTGTAAATAATTTTCAGATGTGATTTGAATATAAATTGAAAGTAAAAGAGATATTGGCAATAGAAATGTATTTATGGGGAGGGGTACTACTTTTTATGTTCATGTTTATTTTGGGTAGAGCTATCACAAATCTATGTGTTCTGGTTTAATCCTTTCAGTTGCCTTGTGTGCTAAGAATTATTGCTCCTGTTTTAGTGATGAGAAAGCCGAGACTCATAAAGATTAGGAACTTCTCTAAGTCCCTCAGCTAATAAGTGGTAGAACTGCAGTTCAATCTCACATCTTAAATTTTTGAGTCCTGATATTTTCATAGTACAACAGGGCCTCATGTTAGATAGTTCTTTTGCAGTTAACTAACTTCATGCCTTAATAATTATTGTGAATTTTGCTGATGATATGCTTCTAAATTTGAACTTGCGACATCTTTTATAACATTTTAGGAATTTACTTTCACATTTGCCCACCTTTATAACATTAAAAATATATAATATTTCTGAATACTGTACACACCTTGTAAATTATACTCTCACATTTCATTTCATTTGGCTCTTTTTTCCTTCTACATGGAACTGGAGAAAGCAAGATTAGATTATATAATTATGTGTTTCTGTTTCTAATTATTTTTGATGTGCCCCCTTATACACTTAAATTATTTGAGTTTCACTCAAGATTTTCCTTTTGTTTAAACTTGTGCTTTTGCTATTAGCAACAGCAATGAAAAGAAAGAAATCATTACCTCATTTCATGTTGAAAAAGTTTTAACATTTTAAGTGTTAAGTAAGAAATTTGCATTTGTTGACTTTCTGTTCTTCACTTTGATGGTCATGTAACTTACTTTCCCATTAAAATGGTAATTACACTTTTAAAAAATTATAACTTTTGTGCTATAACTGGTAATATTTTCTTGTCTTTTCTATAATACTGTGGTTTTGTGGTATCTAGCTGTTTTAATTTAATTTAAAAATTTATTGAAACTTTTCTACAGAGGTTTTGAAAAATGAAATTAGGAAGTATACCATTTTACCTCTATAATTTATCTACTCCAAAATTTCAGCACTTTTATCAGTCATGGATAATCAGCCTTTGCAAACATATACACTCCCTGCCACTTCTGTTGCTGTTTCTTCCACGAACTTTTTTTTTTTTTCTATTTATCTTTTTTCTTTTACAACTTTGACTATGTTATATAGTTTCTTGCATAGCTGTTCCACATCTTGAGAAGTTTATTTTTTTAATATTTTGTGTATTTTTGTTGATATTGTGAATATTATCATTGTTGTTATACTTCTTCACCTCCCATTTTTTCCCTTTTCTATGTATGGCAGTAAAAGATTTTAAAAATTAGAGTAATACGTAAACATGTCAACAACACATATAGTTCAGCAGAGCTTATAATGCAAAGCAACATTTTCATCCCTATCCCTAGGTTCACTTCCTAAACACGGTCCCTTTTAACCATTTCTCTATTTTGTTCTTCTGATGGCTATTTCCGTATCTCTAAGTAAAACATTGTACCACTATTTTGGCTATAGCACAATTTATTCATTTCTGCAAAGTCCTTCATTCTATAGAAATACTCACTAAAACAAACAGGGTCTATGGAAAAAATAGATTGGTGGACCACTTAAAACTTATACAACTTTGTAAGGGTTTGCAATTAGAGTCAGGAAGGATTGAATCTGCTGAGTTATAGAGTTAAGAGCAAAATGCATAAAAGTTGGGGAGAACCATGAAATAAACACTTTTGAAATGGAGCAGATGGGCCAGCCTGAGCCAAAAGGCATAGTGTATGGAACTGAATTTCTGAGACTCAGCGCTGTGATTATGCCATGTCTTTTATTGTTTCTTAGTTACAGGAATCTCTAATGTGCTGGAACAAATTGCATATATGCCAATATGATTAAGTCAGTTGCTGCTTCCTTTGACCCTAAAACACATTTTATACCTGTGCCAAAAAATGGACTCCCCTTGCCCAGTCTACTCACTCCTGTGACTCAGTGCTGAATTAGGTTTGATTGACAAAGTGTAGTCACATCTTTATTTTAGCTATGATTAAGACTGGAAAATATAGTTTTTTACATTCTACCTTGAAAAAGTGGGATTAATAATTAGGGCAACTATGAAAATGTGGAGAATATGTTTTAAAAGTTTTGGGTTACTCAGGAATATGGGGCTTAGCACACATGTGTGATACCTTTTTGTGTATCATTGTACATATGTCTTTATTTATCAGACTTGAGCATCATTTATTTTACACTTTGATAATGAAGTGTCAAAATGTGCTTACATTACCTGTTAACCTGTTATTTTCATTTCATCATTTCCCCAATTTTGAGTTATAGTATTTTACTTTCTTAAATGCATTGCCTTTTGATTTTTAATCATTTAAATCTCTATTATCTTGTTCTGTTAACTTTTCTCAGTATGTCTCAACCTTTCACTGTGTGAAAGTGACATTAATGCCCTCTACCCCTATCTTCACTGCCTTTTTCCCCTGCCCATTCATATTTTCTGTTATTTATTTTTACAGTGCCAAGACTGATAACAATAAATTGTATTCTGTAACCACATTTAAATTCTTCAGCTTTTTTTTTTTCTTCTATAGGTTGATTCTAAGAGTTAAAAATCAGTGACACTCTTGATATTATTATGATAAAATAGGTATTTTTCACCACTGTGATGGCCTGGGAGGGGGTAAAATTTTATTTATTTTTAATTGCAGGCCAAGTGTGTCAGCCCATAGGCTCCTTAAAGGAGATGCTCTTGGCATCTAGATCTAATGGTTTGCCTTTCCTTATAGTGCATCAATTCCATAAAATCTTGCCACATTTCAGATGTTTCATACTTGGGCATGGCATTCTTTTAGGTTCTTTTGGATCCTCTAGAGTTTGTAATAACCTTTCCTTTTCTCCTTGAAAAAAAACATAACCAGTCTTTAATATATCTTGAAAATTAATGCTATGTCTTGGAATCTTGTCTTCTTAGGAATGATAGTCCCTGTCCCAGTCTTGACTATCATTCTCTAAATCTCCCTTACAACAGTCTTCAAGGATGTTTCTCCATTTTACTCTTAAAGACATTTTCAGGGTTCTATGACTTTCTCTTTCATGGTTTTTGCCCTTATTTTGATGAGGGATGTACTTAACTTCTTTAAGTAAATAGACGAGGGAGGCTTTCAACACTTGTATTTGGAAAATATATATTTATTTTGCAGTCAGACTTGATATTTGGCTTGATATAGAATTCTAGTTTCACAGTTACTTTCACTTAGGATTTTGAAGATAATGCTCTGTAAAAAAAAATTTCTATTAGTGTGGTTCTCATTCTTGTATAGGTGATTTTTGTTTTGTTTTTCTAGAAACTTTTATGATTATTTTGGTCCTTTTATGGTGAAATGCCACAGGTGTGACTTTCCTCTAGGAATTTATTACTGATTTAAAAATAATTATACCCTTTCTCTTTGTATACTAGTACACAGAAAAACACACTCATATTAGTTGAATAATAGACTTTCTAGATTGATTCCTTGTTTCACATATTTTCTGTGCTAGTTATCCAATTGTGTTCTTGCAACATTTGGGACATTTTCTCTATTTTCTCTTTTAATTCTTACTCTGAATATTTTAATTCCAGCAAACAAACGTTGTTTTCTTATGCTTAGTTCTTTTTGTAGCATGCTGTTTGTTTTATGTTGTATCTTCAATTATTCTGGGCATATAATATAAATTATGCTTATATATTATAAAGTAAAAGAACAATAATTTTAAAAAGTTCTGTTCTATAAATTACCACTGTTTCTTCAATAGTTTGTTTCTTTTGTAATACTTTTTCTTTTTGATGATTATTCTGGGTAGCTGACTGTAGTAGGCATCTCCATTATATGGAAAAAAATGAGTAGATCTGTGCACATGGGTGAGACTGTGCTTTAGGGTGAGGGAATGAGAGAGAGGTCTGTCTTTAGGCCTCTAGATGTGCAGATAAGCTAGGCTTGCCTCTTTGATATCAGCCCTCATGGTATAGGCCTATTTTTGTAGGCCATTTGATTAGTTTTATCAGCAACTAGCTTCTTTGCCTGGATTGTCTCTGGGATCAGGGTTAGATAGATATTTCATTGGAGAAAGAGGGACAGTTGGTACAGCTGCTTGATTTAATTTTCATGTTTTCATTCCCCATTCTTATATCCATTTTTCATACTTGCTGCTGAGCCCATCTCGGATCTATGGGGAGATTAGTTGGCTTCTTCTCCCCTTGTGCACCCTCCTTCCCCTCCCCTCATGTGTCTGGGCTTTAGCTTCCTTTGCTTGGCTTACATTTTTGTCACACATCCACAGGAGACCTATCTTAGTCTCTTATGTCTAATAGTCACTGCCTCTCTCCAGCTTAAGATGTTTTGGCTGTTCTGTTTTTTTTTTTCCCTTTTTGTAATCATTTCCTGTCTTGGGAAAGCAAAGGAAATAAAGCATGTACTATGTTCAGTCTATCATTTTGAGTTGGAAAACTTCTCTATTACATATTTTTATTTTTTAATAGAAAGCATGATGATTTGTATACTTGCATCTATGTATTGTTATTTTACCAAAAGCTTATCTATTTCAATAGTTTCTTAGTCGATTTTCTCAGATTTCTAAATTGGTAATCTTATTCATCAAGTAAGACCAGTTTTATCTATTAGTCTATATTCTTATTTGGTGAGAAACACTGAACATTGTTAAATGACAGGGATGATAATAGACATTGAATGGGATATTTCTTAAGCACCATCTTGAACTTATTGAATTATTAAGTAGAAAATGGAAAGTACATTACATGAGTTTCTGGCTTATTGAGAAAAGTATCAGAATTTCCTGCTCAGGTAGTGTTTTTGAGTGAGTGGATTTGTCACTTATGGCCTGAATACCTGTTATACTTCTTATGCCAATAACCACAATTTAGAATTGGAGATGGAAAAGAAGGGAAAGTCAGCTTTGTCAAATAATAAATTCTCTCAGTAGAGTTAATCAAATTTTAGATGACTCAGTTGGTAAATCATTTTTGGGCAGTGAAATTAATCTTACTTCTTGACAGTAAATCAAGAAAAACAAGTCATTTAGGGGTAGTAAAAATGGATCTTCTACCCTGGAGTGAATGAGCACCTAGTGAAACAGCCATCACTGGAGAGATACCTGCATGTGATAAATAAAGCCCACCTGCTTGCCTATGGGTTGTTGCAAGGACAAAAATATATGGTTATTGGTTTTATGTAGAAGAAATTTACTTCTTGATTTATTTTTATTTTTTAGAGGTGCTTTAAGAATCGCCTTGTAGATATCAAAATAGATTCATGGTGTGAAAGTTCTCAGTATAGTACTTGGTAGTGCTTGGTGTAGTTGTAGAGAAGAGATTTTATGTCAAAGAGAAAAGATTGTATATCAGATGTATCCATAAAGGGACTTTATATCTGATGGGATTGTCAAAAAACTAAATAAGTGGCCTTTTGTGGTCATGAGACCCTCATCAACGGGAGAAACTTGATGATCATCTATCAGAGTGGTTAAGAGAAGGATTGCGGAGGATAGCCTACATAATGCCTTCTACATCAAAGGTTGTATGAAATAAAGGAAAACAATCCTTTAGTATTTTGGAATATAATAAGTATTAAATTAAATACTATAATAAAATAATACAGATATTATAAGAAGTTATTAATTTACCATATATTTTATATAGGATTTATCTTTCACATTTCTGGTAAAATGCCTTGTGTCTTTAAACTTTTCTTTTGCTAGCTTTTAAAAAAAATATTTTTTATTGATTTCAGAGAGGAAGGAAGAGGAAGAGAGAGAGAGAAACATCAATGATCAGAGAGAATCATTGATTGGCTGCCTCCTCTACACCCCACACTGGGGATAGAGCTTGCAACCTGCGCATGTGCTCTTTTTTTTTCCTATTTTTTTTATTAATTAAATTATTATCTGTGTACATATTTTAACATTGCCCATCCCCCCCATATATAACCTCCCAACCCAGAGTTTTGTGTCCATTGGTTGTACTTATATGTATGTATACAAGTCCTTCGGTTGATCTCTTATCTCCCCCAGATCTCCCTACTCTCCCCGCTGTAATTTTACAGTCTGCTTGTTGCTTTCCTGTCTTTCTATCTATCTTTTGGTTTGTCAGTTTATAATGTTTTTTAATATCCATAAATGAGTGAGGCCATATGGTATTTCTCTTTCATTGACTGGCTTATTTCACTCAGCATGATGTTCTCTAGTTCTATCCAGGTTGCTGCAAATGATGAGAATTCCTTCTTTTTTATGGCAGCATAGTATTCCATTGTGTAGATGTACCATGGTTTTTGGATCCAATCATCTGCTGATGGGCACCTAGGCTGTTTCCAGATTCTAGCTATTGTAGATTGTGCTGCTATGAACATAGGGGTGCATATATCCTTTCTGATTGGTGTTTCTAGTTTCTTGGGATATATTCCTAAAAGTGGGATTACTGGGTCAAATGGGAGTTCCATTTTCAGTTTTTTGAGGAAACTCCACACTGTTCTCCACAGTGGTTGCACCAGTCTGCATTCCCACCAGCAGTGCACGAGGGTTCCTTTTTCTCCACAACCTCTCGAACACTTGTCGTTTGTTGATTTGTTGATGTTGGCCATTCTGACAGGTGTGAGATGGTACCGCATTGTTGTTTTGATTTGCATCTCTCGGATAAACAGTGACTTTGAGCATGTTTTCATGTGCCTTTTGGCCTTCCTTCTGTCTTCTTTTGAAAATATTCTATTTAGGTCCATTGCCCATTTTTTAATTGGATCATTCATCTTCCTTTTATTTAGTTGTATTAGCTGTTTGTAGATGTTGGAGATTAAACCTTTATCAGTGGTAACATTTGCAAATATGTTCTCCCACACAGTGGGCTTTCTTGTTGTTTTGTTGATGGTTTCTTTTGCTGTAAAAAAGCTTTTTATTTTGATGTAGTCCCATTTGTTTATTTTCTCTTTAGCTTCCATTACCCTAGGGGCAGTATCAGTGAAGAAGTTCTTTTTGCATATGTCTGAGATTTTGTTGCCTGTGGATGCTTCTAGTATTTTTATGGTTTCCCGTCTGATATTTAAGTCCTGTATCCATTTTGAGTTTATTTTTGTGTATGGTGTAAGTTGGTGATCTAGTTTCATTCTTTTGCATGTGTCTGTCCAATTTTCCCAACACCATTTGTTGAAGAGACTGTCTTGACTCCATTGTATATTCCTGGCTCCTTTGTCAAATATTAATTGAGCATAGTGATTTGGGTTGATATCTGGGTTCTCAATTCGATTCCATTGATCTATATGTCTGTTTTTGTGCCAGTACCAGGCTGTTTTGAGAACAGTGGCTTTGTAATACAGTTTGAAGTCTGGTATTGAGATCCCTCCTACTTTACTCTTCTTTCTCGGGGTCTTTTATTGTTTCAAATGAACTTTTGGAGAGTTCTTTCTAGGTCAGTGAAATATGCCTTTGGAATTTTAATGGGGAGTGCATTGAACCTATAGATTGCTTTAGGAAGTATGGACATTTTGATGATGTTGATTCTACCAATCCATGAACATGGTATGTTCTTCCATCTCCTTCCATTATCCTCTATCTCTTTTTTCAGTGTCGTGTAGTTTTCCGCGTATAGGTCCTTTACTTTCTTAGTTAAGTTTATTTCTAGGCATCTTAATTTTTTTGGTGCGATGGTAAATGGAATTGCTTTTTTAGTCTCTGTTTCTATAAATTCGCTGTTGGTGTATAGAAATGCCATAGATTTCTTGGCGTTAATTTTGTATCCTGCTACATTGTCAAATTCATTTATTAAGCCAATTAGTTTTTTAATGGAGTCTTTTGGGTTTTTTATATACAATATCATGTCGTCTGCAAATAAGGATAACTTTACTTCTTCTTTTCCAATTTGGATGCCTTTTATTTCCTCCTCTTGTCTAATTGCAATGACTAGTACTTCCAGTACTATGTCAAAGAGGAGTGGTGATAGTGGGCATCCCTGTCTTGTTCCTGTTCTTAGAGGGAATGGTTTTATTTTTGCCCATTGAATATGATGTTGGCTGTGGGTTTATCATATATAGCTTTTATTATGTTGAGGTATGATCCTTGTACTCCCACCTTGTTAAGAGTTTTTATCAGGAAAGGGTGTTGTATTTTATCAAATGCTTTTTCTGCATCAATTGATATGACTATATGATTTTTATCTTTCAATTTGTTTATGTGATGTATCACGTTTATTGATTTGCGGATATTGTACCAACCTTGCATTCCTGGAATAAATCCTACTTGGTCATGGTGTATGATCTTTGTGATGCTCTGCTGGAGCCGATTTGCTAGAATTTTGTTGAGGATTTTGGCATCTATGTTCATGAGGGATATTGGCCTGTAATTCTCTTTCATTGAGTTGTCTTTATCTGGTTTTGGTATTAGGGTGATGCTGGCTTCATGGAAGGAGTTTGGAAGTGTTCCTTCCTCTTGAATTTTTTGGAAAAGTCTGAGGAGGATAGGTTTTAGTTCTTCCTTGAATGTTTGGTAAAACTCTCCTGTGAAGCCATCTGGCCCTGGGCTTTTGTTTGCTGGAAGCTTTCTGATGACTGTTTCAATTTCATCCCAAGTCACTGCTCTATTGAGATTTTTAGATTCTTCCTGATTGAGTTTTGGAAGTTTGTATTTTTCTAGGAATATGTCCATTTCCTCCAGGTTGTTCAGTTTGTTGGAATAGAGTTGTTCGTAGTATTTTGTAACAATCCTTTGTATTTCAGCGGGGTCTGTTGTTATTTCACCTCTTTCGTTTCTGATTTTGTTTATTTGGGTCCTCTCTCTTTGTTTCTTGGTTAGCCTGGCTAGAGGTTCATCTATCTTGTTTATTCTTTCAAAGAACCAGCTCTTGGTTTTGTTGATCTTATGTATTGTTTCTTTGGTCTCTATGTCATTTATCTGTGCTCTGATTTTTGTTATTTCCTTCCTTCTGCTTACACTGGGCTTTTCTTGTTGCTCTTTTTCTAACTCTTTGAGTTGTAGAGTTAGATCATTTGTTACCATTTTTTTCTGTTTTTTTATAATAGGCTTGTAGGGATATGAACTTCCCTCTCAAAACTGCTTTTACTGTGTCCCATAGATTTTGGATAGTTGTGTTTTCATTGTCATTTGTTTCCAGGATGTTTTTAATTTCTTCCTTGATTTCTTTGGTAACGCAGTCCTTGTTTAATAGCATGCTGTTTAGTCTCCATGTGTTTGATTTCTTTGTATTTTTTTCATTGTGGTTAATTTCCAGTTTTATGCCACTATGATCTGAGAAGATGATTGATATGATTTCTATCTTCTTGAATTTGAAGAGACTTTGCCTATGTCCCAAAATGTGGTCTATCTTTGAGAATGTCCCATGTGCGCTTTAGAAGAATGTATATTCTGTGGCTTTGGGGTGGAATGTTCTGAAGATGTTGATTAATTCCATCTGGTCTAGCTAGTCATTTAGGATTGATATTTCTTTGCTGATTTTTTGTTTAGATGATTTGTCAAAGGGTGACAGTGGGGTATTAAAATCTCCGACTATGATTGTATTGCTATTAATCTCTCCCTTAATATCCTCCAGCAGTTTTTTTTATATATTGGGGTGCTCCAGTATTGGGTGCATATATATGTACCAGGGTTATTTCTTCTTGTTGGATTGTTCCCTTTAGTATTATGAAGTGGCCTTCATTATCTCTTGTTATGTCCTTCACTCTGAGATCTAATTTGTCAGATATAAGTATTGGTACCCCAGCTTTTTTTTCATTTCCATTCGCCTGGAAAACCTTTTTCCATCCCTTCACCCTCAGTCTGTGTGCATCTTTTTTTCTGAGGTGGGTTTCTTGTAGACAACAGATATATGGGTCTTGTTTTCTTATCCAATCTGACACCCTATATCTTTTGATTGGAGCATTTAGTCCATTTACATTTAAAGTTATTACTGATGGATACTTATTTGACGCCATTTTTATTCTATACCCCTGTGTTCCTTCTTTGCTTTCTATTTCTTTAATTTTACAGTAGACCCTTTAGGATTTCTTGCATTGCTGGTTTGGTGGAGATAAATTCCCTTAGTCTGTTTTTGTCTGTGAAGCTCCTGATTTCACCTTCACTTTTGATTGATAGCCTTGCTGGGTACAGTATTCTTGGATTCAGACCCTTCCTTTGCATGACTTAGTATATTTCATCCCATTCCCTTCTGGCCTGATAAGTTTCTGTGGAGAAATCAGTTGCTAGTCTGATGGGGGTTCCTTTATATGCAACTTTCTGTCTCTCTCTGGCTGCTTTTAAGATTCTTTTTTTTGTCGTCGGTGTTTGCCAGCTTAATTATAATGTGCCTAGGGGCCGGTTTTCTGGGGTTCATTTTGCTTGGGACTCTATGAGCATCTTGGATTTGTGTGGGTTTTTTCTTCTCTATCTCAGGAAAGTTTTCTGTCATTATTGCTTGAAATACGTTTTCCATGTCTTCCTCAATTCCCTTTCCTTCTGGAACCCCTATTATTCTAATATTGTTTTGTTTTGTATTGTCCCAAAGTTCCCTTAGACTTTCCTCCTGTTTTTTAATTTTTTTTTTCAGAAGCTGTTCTAATTGGGTATTTTTTTCCATCTTGTCTTCTAGCTCGCTGATGCGGTCCTCTGCTTCTTCTAATCTACTCTTGATGCTTTCTATTGAGTTCTTTACAGTAGCAATGTCATTTTTCATTTCTTCTTGGTTTTTCTTCATTTCCTCTTGGTTCTTACTCATATTGTCAAATTTGTCTTCCATTCTTTTTAGCCATCTTATGATCATTACTCTGAATTCTTGCTCTTGTAGGTTGCTTGCCTCTATCTGATTTACTTCCTCTCTGGTGAAGCCTGCTTTTCTTTCATATGTGGGCTGTTTTTTGGTCTCCCCATGATCTAGGATGTCTGGTTGTGTAGTTCTCTCTCTCCTGCTTTGATTTAAAGGCACAAAATACAACACAACCAGGTACAACACACAAGGTACTGAACAGAAATGTGTTTGCGATATTAATAACCACCAATAAGGGTGACTAGAACCCAGCTAACAAAAACATACAATCAAACAAAAAGCATAGGCAAATCAATCTTATAATAAAAGCATACAACTTCAGTATAGTTAACATTCAACATACAACTTCAAAGAGTTAGAGAGAAAGACTGTTGTTTTGTTTTGTTTTGTTTTGTTTTTAGGACAATTGCGAGGGAGGTGTGAATGGGTTTGGAGCAGGTAGTTGGAAATTAGATATATACAAGTAGGGTGAAATTTTAGGAAGGGGTAGACAGAAGGAATGGGGAAAATCTAGAGCAGGAAAGGGTTAAGATAAACGGGGTACCAAAGGAAAAGATCGGAAAGAGGGTGAAGGCATAAAGGTAGGGTTGAGATATAGAATAAAGCGTTGGAGAAGGAAAGATAGATAAAGACTGTGGAACAGTAATCCTGAAATAAAAAAAAATATATATAATCAAATGAAATAAAAATAATAAAAATAAACAAAAAAATAAGATGAAAAAGGTAAATTATTAGTAGTAATAATGTTGATTACATATACAATGTAATAATTATAAAGATAAAATCAAGTGAGGAAAAAGAAAAAAAAATAGTTTCTTGAGTAAACGTTGCAAATAATGAAAACAAAAATAAAAAACAAAAATTAAAAAAATAATAATAAAATTTAAATAAAATTTGCAGTAATGAAGGTCATTCGCTTCCTCTATTGTTATGATCCAGTCCTTATTTTTAGGCAGGTTTTGCTTTGTTTTTATTACACTAGAGTCAATTTGTGAATTAGCCTCTGGTTGCAGTGTTTCTAGGTTGACTTCCCAGACTCTAGAGCAGGGGTCCTCAAACTTTTTAAAGTGGGGGCCAGATCACGGTCCCTCAGAGAGCTGGAGGGCCGGACTATATGAACTACTAATTCCTACTGTAACACCTCGGCTGCGCTCACTGCCCTAAAAACCTGGTGGGCCGGATCAGACTCCTCTGCGGGCTGCATGTGGCCCGCGGGCCGTAGTTTGAAGACCCCTGCTCTAGAGCCTCTCCAGCTTTTTTTTTTTTTTTTTTTTTTTGTCCTCTCTGAAGCAGGAACTACGGAGGTTCGAGGGGGCAGGTCCGAGCAACTGCAGTCTCCCACAACTCTCCGATATCCTTCCGAGCCAGATCCAAATGTGTTGCTATTTAGATATATCCCCTGTTAGGAGCCCCGTCCACTTTCACAGGTGACACCCGCCCAGCAGCGGGGGCTTCTACTTGTAATCACCGCCCCTGTCCTCCAGCTTCTGCGTGCTCTGTGCGTACAGGCTGTCTTTGCCGTCAGCACTCTCCACCCTCTCCCCACGAAATCTGACCTTTTTGCAGAGCAGTGGGGCACTCTAGTGCGGCCAGGTGTTCGCGCCGACTGGGATCCGCATTCTGGGGGTCACAGATGCTTGGTGGTCACTGCGGCTGTGGATATTCAGGCCTCTGACACCATCCTATCTTCCTCTCAAGATGGCGAGGTTTCCTGTCCAAGCCAGTAGGTAGCTCCAGGCAGTGACGTAGCCCGCGTGGGTGCTTCCCTGTGAGGGGCACCTCTGTCAGCGGCCCCCCAGCAGTTTCTTCTGGTGTTCACTGTCTCCCAGCTTGCTAATAAACACTCACAGCACAAGACCCTCAGTTGCTCTCTCTTTCTGCTTCGGGAGAGGGCTCAGAATCCGCCCTTCTATTCTTCCGCCATCTTACCTCCTCCTGCGCATGTGCTCTTGACAGGAATCGATAATGGGACCCTTCAGTCCTCAGGCCCATGCTTTATCCACTGAGCCAAATCAGTTAGGGCTCATTTTGCTAGCATAATCTTCTTTTTCAAATGGAAAATTATTGATCAATTTTGTAAGTAGAACAGACATCTATTAGCCAAGTTTTATGACTTTTTTTTTTTTTTTTTTTAAATAACACCTCTGGCATATGCCTTTTTAACTTTCCATAGTTGCTATTATCTACGCTGTTCCCTCACCCCCAGGTTTAAACCTATTTTGATTTATACTGAACCACCTGCAGAACCTCTTGAACCATTTGTTGTTTTAGTCAAGCCATAGTGATTACTTAGGACATAGTGTCCTCTTGCTCCTTTTAAGACTTTCCTTCTTGTCAAAGTAATGTTTTATAAACTGAAGAACTGGATTCCTATACTTATAGTTCAGTTCTGCCGATGGTTTTGGATTGTTCTCAAGACAAAATGTAAAATCTTATTATTATACTAGAGGCCCGGTGCATGAAATTCATGCACGGGATGGGAGGGTGTCCCTTAGCCCTGCCTGCACCCTCTCCAATTTGGGACTGCTGGCTCCAAACTGCTTGCCTGCCTGCCTTCTTGATTTCCCCTAACCGCTTCTACCAGCCAGCCTGATCATACCTAGGGCTCTTTTTGCTAGCTTAATCTTCTTTTTCAAATGGTAAATTATTGAGCCAATTTTGTAAGTAGAACAGACATCTATTAGCCAAGTTTTATGGCTTTTTAAAAAAATAACACCTCTGGCATATGCCTTTTTAACTTTCCATATTTGTTTGCTATTATCTACGCTAGGGGTGTCGAACTCAATCAGAGAAGGGGCCAAAATCTAAAATCCAGCCTAAATCGCGGGCCGAATGGTTTACTGAACAGTCATAAACTGTCATTGTGATGGAAATGCAGTGGAGTGCAGTGATGACAGCGCGGTGCGGGCCACATTGCAAGGCCTGGCGGGACGGATTTGGCCCGCGGGCCTTGTTTTTGACACATGTGATCTACGCTGTTCCCTCACCCCCAGCCTTATTTATACCTAACTGCCAGCCTGATTGATGCCTAAATGGTCCCCTGCCAGCCTGTTTGCCCCCAGCTTCCCTCTTCTGCTGGCCATCTTTGTGGTGGCCATCTTGTGTCCACATGGGGGCAGGATCTTTGACCACATTGGGGTGGCCATCTTGTGTGTTGGAGTGATGGTCAATCTGCATATTACTCTTTTATTAGATAGGATAGAGGCCTGGTGCATGGGTGGGGGCCGGCTGGTTTGCCCTGAAGGATGTCCCGGATCAGGGTGGGGGTTCCCTTGGGACATGGGGTTGCCTGGGCGAAGTGCCTGTGGTGGTTTGCAGGCTGGCCACACCCCTTGGTGACCCAAGTGGAAGCCCTGGTATCTGGGGTTTATTTATCTTCTACAATTGAAACTCTGTAGCCTTAAGCGGAGGCCTGGGCTGGTCAGGTTGTGCAGAAAGCTTGGCTTCTTCATTGCCAGGGGGCAACCCTAGCCTCCTCCTCTTTCCAGCACCATGGCTGACACCATTTCTGTTTAGATTTATGTATCTTCTATCATTGAAACTTTATAGCCTTGAGTGGAGGCCTAAGCCAGCAAGGGCAGGCGGAAAGCTTGTTTTCCTCCATTGCCTGGGAAACCCAAGCTTTCCTCCTGCTCTCTGTGGCTGTAGCCATCTTGGTTAGGTTTATTTGCATATTAGCTTCTTATTGGTGTAGTGGAGTGATTTTTAATTTGCATGTTACTCTTTTATTAGATGGAATATTTGGTCCTCCATTATCTGATGCACGTCTACTATCGCATTTCATTTTTTGCCATTTTCTCCACACATTTGTGGTAGTCTAGTTATACAATACTATTTGTGGTTCTTTGTTACTGTAGTGCCTTGGCACATGCTGGCTTATCTGCTCCTTCTTTTTGGATGGACCTGAGATCTGTGTAGTCTTTTAACACTCAGTTTACAGTATTTCCCTCCAGGAAGCTTTCTCTGACCTGCCTTCAAAGTCTGCACTGGCATTGTTTTCTCAGTGTTTGCAGGGCAGGCACTTTGCACATAACTCACTCAGAGCAGGTTTCCCTTCATGTTGTCTTAATGTCCTAGGTTAGTTCTTTCAGTAGACCCTGCCTTTTGTATCTGTATCTTCACAACTACTAGAATGTGTAGCGGCATATAGTAGATTTAAAAAAAAATTTGTTTCTTGTGTTGTAACATATGAACTTATCAGAGATTAAGTTTCTTAGAATCTTATTTTTTTCAGGTTGCGGCTGAGTATTGAAGCAGGTATTATAGAATAGGATTCTTAGTAGCTGAGGTGGTTGCCATAAAACCCATGTATAAAAGAACACAAACAAGAATTCTGTAGGAGAGTCTATGAGGCCCTTAATTATATCTCTTCAACTTTTGCTTTGCATAGAATTCTAAAAAACTTCTTTTAAAAAAAAATATATATTTTATTGATTTTGTACAGAGAGGAAGGAAGAGAGATAGAGAGTTAGAAACATCGATGAGAGAGAGTCATCGATCAGCTGCCTCTTGCAGAACCCCTACTGGGGATATGCCCGCAACCATGGTACATGCCCTTGACCGGAATCGAACCTGGGACCCTTCAGTCCCCAAGCCGACACTCTACCCATTGAGCCAAACCAGCCTTGGCTAAAAAACTTCTTTACATAGTGCTATATCTCACATTATTAGATTTAGAAACAGCACTTTAGAAGATGGGGGAAAGTTATGTTAACAGAGATAAGGATATTGGCAAGACTAAAGCTGATATATTTATAGCCTGAGAAAAAGGCACTCTATAAGAAAATAAAATAAAAAACAAACAATAAAAAATGCATATGAATATTTTCAAAAAATTACAGCTGTTTTTAGCGATTTAATGTAGAAACAAGGTTGACTTCTTCTTTGATCCAATGGTATTATAATTGGTATTTAATTTCAAATTCTACCTGTCACCATGAATAGATTAATTTCTGTTCTGTATACTAGCTTGAAATACAATATTATTGCTTAAAGGTACGAGAAGGGTGAACTCTGAAATATGTTGAATAACTCAACCCCTATAGTGCTAAATAAATGAGTTCTTGCTGACATTCTCTCTAAAAGCTGCAGGGTACCAGTTAATTATTTGCTTCTAATAATTAATTTTCCTTTGGTTACATTAACATTACTAATAATATTATGTAGCTATTTTTGTTAGAGCATTTTTTTCTATTAATTTCTGATTCACATGTCACACTTGGAAACTAATAAAATGACCCTTTCTTCTTGGCTCTTATTATTCTTTAGTTCTTTTAATCATGGAACTGATACTATTTTGCATGAACTCCCTCTGACATTTTCCAAACTGTAAGTGGATTGGTAGAGGAAAAATTGGGGAGAGATTAATCCTACATTTTTATAGTTTGAGACATTAAGGTTGAGGTGTGGCATATTTTATAGTAACAATACTAAAAGTCCCTGTGCTGGGGCTTGGGACTATTGATCTTCTTGGTGTGAATCACTTGAGAAGTGTTTGTTGTCTTCCAGTGTGGTTACACTCTTCTAGAGCAGGTTGGGTTGGTGGTGCCAAAGGGTGGGGTGCGTTTTGACTAATCTGCTAAGTAGCCTTTTATCTGAACATCTAGTTTCTCATTGGTGTTTCTGACCAAAAGGAAATGGTTGGAAATAGGGATTTTTGTTTTTAATTAGTCTCTCTAGGGAAGAGAGGATTATTTTTGAAGAATGGAATTTTAAGAAAGCCTGACAAGCTCATTTCCCATGTGACTGAAAACATTGGCAGTTGAAAAGATTTCACAAATAGGAATTAGAGCCAGATTTTCCCGTAGCTAAGCTGCTCTTTGGGAGTTAGACTTATGGGTAATCTTTATCCCTACTTTGCTCATGGGACTTTTATGCTTTTTCTTCTCTAATGGCTCCAAAGGCTTTCATGGGGCTTTGTCCTTCCATCCTGTACATTACAAAGATCTTCAATACCGTTCTGTTTTGTATGCATTTGAATTAGATCATTTGCTATCTGCCACAGGCATCAGGCTGTTCAATGCTTCATTATCTCTCTAAGATATTTGTCCTCTTCTCTTATACCACCATCTATGCTAATAAAAGCCTAGATTGTCTTCGTGCCATTGCATAGCACCCTCCCATCATCACAGAATGGCCACAACAAGATGGCTGGCAGGGGAGTGCAGTTATGGGCAATCAGGCCAGCAGGGGGTGTGGGGTGCTGTGGGGGGGCAAACAGGCCAGCAGGGTAGGGTAATTGGGGGTGATCAGGCCAGCAGGAGAGGGCAGTTATGGGGGATCAGGCTTCAGGGGACGGCAGTTGGGGGCAACCAGTCTGGCAGGAGAGGGCAGTAGGGTGTGACCAGGCTGGCAGGGAATGGCAGTTGTGGGCCATCAGGCCAGCTGGGGAGGGCACTCGGGTGTGACCAGGCTTGTAGGGGAGGGTAGTTGGAAGGGACCAGGCTTGCAGGGGAGGGCATTTGGGGTGACTAGGCCTGCAAAGGAGGGCAGTTAGGGGCGACCAGGCCTGCAGGGGAGGGCAGTTGTGGGTAATCAGGCTGTCGGACAGAAGCAGTTAGGAACAATCAAGCAAGCAGGCAGGCAAGCAGTTAGGAGTCAGCAGTTCCTGATTGTGAGAGGGATGTCTGAATGCTGGTCCAACTGCAGGATCGGGTCTGAACCAGGCAGTTGGACATCCCCTGAGGGATCCCACATTGGAGAATGTACAGGTCTGGCTGAGGGACTATGCATGAATTTCGTGCACCAGGCCTCTAGTCTATAATAATAAAAGCAAAATATGCTAATTAGACTGGACAGCCGAACGATCTTTTGGACATATAATTCCAGACATCTTTCCGGTTGATACTGTGGCAGTGGGGGTCTATGCAGTGGTGATTAGGGGCAATGAGGCAGACAGGTTAGTCGTTAGGGGTGATGAGGCAGGCAGGTGAGTGTTTAGGGGTGATCAGGCAGACAGGCAGAGGAGTTAGAGGCGATCAGGCAAGCAGGCAGAGGGGTTAGAGGTGATCAGACAGGCAGGCAGATGAGTGGTTAGGAGCCAGTGGGTGCAGAGGGTGCAAGAGGGTGCAGGCTGGGCTGAGGGACCCCCCCCTCCTCTTCATTCATAAATTTTGTGCATCGGGCCTCTAGTAAAATTACAATGCTGCTGTATTACCACAGCTTTACAACTTAAGAAGCAAAGGGATTGGTTGTTTTGCTCAAGATTCTGTAGGGAAAAAGAGAAGTAACCAAAAGTGAACGGACTTTGGAAGTCCCCAGGTTTGGTTCCCTGGGCACTGTGTTGTAACACTCTGACGGTCATCTAGTTCCCAGTAGAGCCTTCCTCTGAAGTAAGGTAGCCAGTTCTCATGTTGTGCAGTTCTATTATAGTTGTTAGAAAGGTTGTAGCTAAAATTTGCTTTTCTATAACTTCCACCTTTTGATTCTGATTTTTCCTTTTAAAAGACCATGTTTGTATTTACTTCTATAAGACTTGTCTTAAAATATTTGGATACCTTCCAAGCTTCATTGTAATCTTCTCATCTTTAGGTTAAATATTCCATTCAGTCTTTTCAACTGTTACTAAATCTTTTGATTTCCAAATTCCTCCTATCCCGATATTCTCTGGACATACTCTCATTGGTCAATGACCTTTTTAACTTCAAATAACTTGAAATGATACTTGAGATATTGCCAGTTAGTCAAATGCTCAGTAGGACTTGTTTTCTCCTCAGAGGTCAGCTCTGTCATGACCTAGAAGAAGAAGATCTATTTATGTTTCAGTTCTGGAATACCTGAAAAAGTAGCGAGTTTCATGTCATTGGATATGTTAATCAGAAGCTATATTATATATGTCATGGATCTTTTAGATAAAAACTAATAGAAAGGGTGTTGAGTGTGTGATGTCCTTACAAAATAAATTAAAATTGTTGTGTTTAAAAAAACAACAACAACAAACAAAACCAACACATTACCGTTAGTACTTGCTTTGGCAGCATATATACTAAAATTTGAATGATACAGAGAAGATTAGCATGGCCGCTGCACAAGGATGACACACAAATTCATGAAGCATTCCATATTAAAAAAAGAAATCAGAAAAGAAACCACCTTCATGGAACAACCAGCTATACAATATAGGGTGTAGTAGAATGCATAATATTGGGAATAATACTTGAGTGAATATTCTTCTCTTAGAAGAGCATTTAGATAGTTTTGTCTTTTGATCAACCACCAAATGAACTTGTGAGGATATTTTGCATCTGTGAAACACTGTATCTTTGTCAAAACTTTTAGTTCACAAAAATTTCATCAACATTTTCCCTTCATATCAACATACAGCACTTTAGTTTTCTCCATATTTGCCCATATTGTTTAATTCTTTATAGAGAAAAGATTTGGGGCAAAAAAGGTTGTTACAACCTTTTTAAAAAAACCTTTGTTACTAGCATTGTTTTATCCATTACCACCTACTTAGCCATTTCCTTTGCTAGGATAATGTTAACTATGCTTTATTAGATTATCTGTCATTTATCAATGACACTTTTGTAAATGGAGTATTGTTTACTCTTAATCTAAATATTAAGTTATTGAAATATGTATTGACCTTACTATAAATTCAGGCTTAGCTGGTAGATTTTGCCAGACCCTATGGTAGTGACAGTTTTTGTGGAGTCTGTTTTAGGACAAGTAGTTCTTTAGTGACCATGATAACAACATTCCACCATATAGTCTGATTTATTTTTTTCCATGAAGTAATTTTTAAAATGTGTGGCTGTTCTGAACTATTTAGTCCAATAATATGTTGCATATAAAGACATTCAATGAGAGGGTTCTTGTTTTACAAGGAAAGGTTGTTAAAAACCAAAATCTCTCAAGTAAATTGTGGTCTGTAACAGTTTCACCCTTGGGGAAGGGAGGCTTGTTGAAACTTCCATGACTATTAATCTTGAGAAAGAACATGTATCGTCTTGTTGGACCAAAGCCGGGAGCCATCTTATCAAGCCAGGGCTACACAAGTAGGGTCAATTTAAATCTCGTTTTGGCCTGGTAATCAAAATGAAGATGGTTGTTGGTGTGCATGGATGGTGTTGGGTCTTTTGACAAGTATGTGTAGGCGTGAGTCATGACTAGTCTCCTTTTCTTCATTTTACCAATTGTCTCCCTAAAGTCACTCACCAGAAATATATAGTAAGAAGTTGAATTTGCTTGGCTCACTAAACTTGTTTTGGAGAATGGTTGAGAAAAGCTTCCAGCTGGAGCTGTTGGTTATTTCCTATAGCAGATGCCCACTTTTAGCCTTTTGTAAGGATAACCTGATATACTGCTTCCTTATTTTGCTACCAGGAAGTGCTCTGTCCTGGCTTTTGTAGCCCCCAGGCTATAAGGCCAACTGCCTGGTCTGGTTAGTGCACAGAGCTTAGTGGCATGGAGAGGGTGGGATCTCAAGCCTGGGTTTTCCACTAGTTGCTGGATAACCTTGGGCAAATGAGTCAACCTGTTCTCTGTTTTCTTTCCTAACTTTATAAAATTGAGACTTTCTCTTAGTCCTTAGTCTTTTAAAAAAAAAAAGGTCACAATAATTACAGAAAAGGTAATAAGAGTGAGTGAATTAACACTTATCTGGATATATTAGTTACTATAATTAGTTACTATAAATAATTTAACAAAATGCTCCAAATGTGTTTAATATGTATCCCAGATTGTCTATGTGAAATAAAAGATGTAAGTTTGGTTTAGTTTGTTTAAATAATTTCAATTTCTTGAGGAAAGGCAATGTAGTTATTTATGTTGTCCACGTAAATTGTATTATAACAAAGAATTTAACAAGATACAGGGTTTAGTCATTTAAATCCTATAGTCTCTTCAGGAGGACTGCTTGTGAACATTCATGTGGACCCTTCAAAATCATCTAGTTAACCAAAATTTTAAATTGCATCAGGATTATTTAATCTCTTTAGTGTCATCACTTTTTAATTTAATTAAATAAACAAACCAGTGAATGAAATAAGCTAATTCTTGAAAAAGTATTTGTGTTCCAGTTTACATAAATTTAACCTAAGTTTTTGTGTCCTAAAAGTCTATTTCTATTATGTCTTTAAAATCCTATTAGCTCATTAATACTTCACTTTTCATTTTTGGATGCCCTGTAAACATATAAACTTAAGTAACCTGAACTCTAATCTGCAGTTATTAATGCAACCTTGTTTTAGGTGTATGACCATAAAACTCTTTGAAGTAAATCTTCTGTTTATGGACCTAAAAGTGTTGTACTTGGGGTAACAAGCTAAAGTATAATGTGAGAAGGGTTTTGAAAATTATAAATCTATAATGGTAGAACTGAGTTCTAATAAGAATAAGTCTGTGACTCATTGTAGCTTTCCTTGCTTTTTATTCTCGTGAGCAATTGAAGAAACCCACTGTAGGGGGTTGGAAATAGTCTTTCTTCTGATTGTGGGATGACACAGTGATTGCTTTTTCCAACCACCACATGTGGTGATTCTGCTCTCTGGAATGACATGGGACACTCTCTGAGCAAACAGCAACAGCATTCCAAGGAATGTACAATAAATAATGAATGTTAAGACATTTTCCCTTGCCAGATGTAATGTTTAATAGTAGAGGAATAATATAAAATGACCTACAGCAAAATTTGGGAAATGACTAGATAGATAAAGCACTCCTGCTGTTAGAAATAAGCAAACTCCTTTTCAGGTGAGAATATATGACTTAATACATTTAAATGTTGTTTTCATGATTTTTGGAATTACTTAGAAAATACATTGATTGATAAAACCGAAAAACTTTAGTGAACTACTAGTCTATTTGAGCTATTATAGAGTCTTTGTTTCCAGATATTCACAAACATCTAAGCATGTTGTGCACTTTGCTGTGGCTTATTTTCCCCAAATGTTTAGTAACTGATAGAATTTTGTAAATTAAATTATATTTTACATACAGTGGAATGAAATCCAGTTCCTAAGGGAATTCTGGGAAGGTGACATCTAAACTTATGCTTCAGAAATCCTGTTCAACCACCTAAAACAGCAGCTTCAGAATTTCTAGAAGAAGGAACTTGGGGTTTAAGTAGGGAACACCTTACAGACTTGCCCTGAAATGGTGTTTTCTTTATGTACCATTGGGGTGGGCGCTGTACATCTGTCATAGCCAGCCTTTGGTGCCTCACGTCTCTTCAGACCAGACCCAAGCCAGAACAGGCATGTGTGCAGAGATTCTAACTCTTAAGACCTCAGAACTTTATTCTCCCCTCTGCAGGATGGGAGGGCAAAATAATAGCAGTGGAGAGACCTAGTATAAGTACCTGGACTTCAGAGCTGCCCAGGAGCCTGAGAACTCCTCAGGGGAGCTTGGCACCTGCCCAGTAGTCCTATGTCAATGACTCTTCACTAAAATACTAAGGAACAAAACTAGGATGTGCTAAAGGCTCATTAAGATTATCTATTCATTCAGTTTATTTTTTGTACAAGTATTCATTGAGCATCTTCTAGCACTGTATAGGTGTGCTAGAAATAGAGGGCATAGCAGCAAACAGAACAGACAGTATTTTATCCCCTACTGGGGAGACAATCAGCAAATCTGTATGTACATCACTATATCTAAGTCAGATCACAATAAATTTATGAAGAATGATGAAGTTTAGAGGGATAGCAAGGTAAAGGGAGGTGCTGTGTTACAGAGGGATGACCACTCAGGTGGCTTTTATTTGAGAAGATATTTGACTTAAAGAAGAAATCTATGTAAATATAGGTATATATTGGAGATATTGCAAGTTTGGTTCCATACCACAACGAGAAAGCAAGTCTCAATCTTCCTGCTGGTGGAGGGACTTGCCTTCATTTTATTTAAAAAAAATGCCAACATAAGTTAGGCACAATAAAAGGAGAGCAATAAAACAAGGTATGCCTGTATCTGGGGATGAAGATAATAATAGTATGTGCAGAAGGCCTGAGGCAGGAATATGCGTGGCCTGATGGAATAACAGGAACAAGGTGGATGTGCTTGTAGGAAATGAGGTAGTTGAAATAACCAGCAGCCAGGTCAGGAACGAAATAGGGATGTCTGCTCTCACCATTATTTATCAATACTTTTTCTGGAGTGTTAAATAATGATATAAGACTAGAAAAATTTAAAAATTGTTGTAAATGTAAAAAAGAAAAATAGTTACTAGTATTTTAGATGACATCTTTGAAGAGTAAAACTCAGGAGACTTTAAGTAAACAGTTGAGAATTAATAAAAGAATCCTATATAATAAAAGCATAATATGCAAATCGATCAAACGACCAAACAGCCGAATGAGTATCCTCATGATGATCTGGGACCACGCTATGACCCCAATCGTGCCAGGCCAGCCAAGGTTGGTGCAATGCGATTAGTTGGGGGCCCGGCCATTATCACCCCGTGATCACCCCACAGAGGGAGGCCCAGGTCACTGGCCAGCGGGTCAATCAATTGGGGGTTCCATGATTGCAACAAAGGTGATATTTCACATAATTTGCAAAGTTCAACTTATTTAATAACAGGTGCTGACAAAGTATAGTTAATCTAAAAAAAAAATAACGTTATATTCCTACCTAATACATAAACATTATTTCTTGGCATATAAAGATATAAATATAAAAATGAAACAATAAAATACAAGAAAATTTAAGAGAATATTGTAAAATCTAGTACTGGAGGGAATAGTTTTAAACAAGAGAGAAAATATAGAAGTTATAAAAAAAAGATATTTGACTAAATATATGAGAAATTTTATTTATGGCAAAGTTACAGAATTGATAACTTACAGACAAAATTTGACAAAGAAATAAAAATGGCAGTTTGTGACATGTGAAGAAAAAGGGCAAAGTACCTTTATAGTTGTTCCAGCAGAAAAAAAAGGCAAAAAGGATAATTCTTGCAAAGAGAAATCAAATAGCCAGTGGCTATAGGATGAGATGCTCGGCATCACAGAATCTATGTTATTCTTCTGTAAAAAAGGATAAGTATAGTACCTACTTCATGCTGTAGCTGGGAGGGATAAATCAGATAACGCAAATAAGATATTACAGTGCTTGGCACACAGTATGTGCTCATTAAATGCTAGTTTATTGCCCTGTAGAAATACAACATGAGTAGGTAAGGATTGTTGTGAAAGGATAGCTATTGTAGTAGTGGTTGTAGTTGAGAATATTTGGAAAGAAAACTGAATGGCCCATAAATAGGAAATAATTGGATAATTTGTATATCATTACTATGGAATTTTATGCCATTGTTAAAAATAGTTTAAATTATATCCTTAGGTTTAAGTAAAAGAGCCTTTTTTTTTTTTTTTTTTTTTTTGAGTGAGAGGAAGGAAGAGGGACAGATCAGTTGCCTCCTGTCCATTTCCTGATCCAGGATTGAACTAGCAACCCAGGCATGTAACCTGAGCAGGAATCAAACCGGGGACCTTTTGGTGCACAGGATGATGCTCATCCAATTGAGCCACACTGGTCAGTGCAAGGAACTATCCATAGGTTAGAAACTGGTTTATGATGGTTTCAGTTTTATAGAATGATACGGCAAATATCCTTTGAAATGTTTTTATATGGTGCTGAACTATTACATTTCTACACTTAAAAGCTACCATTTTGCTCTGGCTAGTGTCCCTTAGGAGGCTGTTTTGTTCCCAGTGCTGAGAGGTTGCCACTTAGTTTCTGGGTCAGGGCATATACCCAGGTTGTGGGCTTGATCCCCAGTAGATGGTGTGTAGGAGGCAGCAGATCAATGTTTCTCTCCTTTCCTCTCTCTCAAGTCAATAAAAATATACTTTTAAAAAATCACCATTTTGATGCACGACATTCTAAAATCACACTATATATGTCATTGCCTTCTTTCACCCCTTTTAATATTAATCTCTCAATATTAAACTCAAGGTCATTAAACCATAAATTCTTGTTCTAGGTTAAAATACCAGAATGTTTTCAAAGAATTAAAGAGTAAAGGTATTTGCCATTGACTCCCTAGCTTTTATGATACTCCTGCTTTTTTTTTTTTTTTAAAAGACTTTATTTTTTTAGAGCAGTTTCAGGTTAGCAAAAGTTGAGGAACATGCAGAGATTTCTCATATACATGCATACCTCCCCCACTGTAAACATTCTCCATCAGAAAGGTACTTTTCTTTTTTTTTAAATCAAGGATGAACTACATTGATACATTACAGCACCCAAAGTCTATAGTTTACTGTCAGAGTCATTCTTGGTATTGTACATTCTGTGGATTTGGACAAATATATAATATTATATATATCCATTGTAATAGTATTATATAGAACAGTAATTTTCAACCTATTTCATCTCATGGCATATATAACCTAATTACTAAAATTCTGTGGCACACCAAACTATATACAGTGTTTTTTGCTGATCTGACAGAAAAAAAGGTATCATTTTGATTCATTCACACCAGATGGCTAGTATTTTGTACCAGATGGCTGTTGTCATTTTCTTATTTGATAACCTAAGGGAAAGTAGATGAATTTTTCTTACTTACAGCAATATTGCATTTTTAAACAATTTTTGTGACATACCAGTGAAAATAGCTGATATAGCATATTTTCACTGCCCTAAAAATACTCTGTGCTCAGTTTATTTATCACTTCTCTCCACTCTCACAACTACTGGCAAACACTGAATTTTTAACTTTTTTACCATCTTTATAGTTTTATCTTTTCCAGAATGTCATAAAGTTAAAATCACATATTATGTAAACTTTTTAGATTGGCTGCTTTCACTTACTACTATGCGTTACATCTTTTCATGGCTTGATAGCTCATTTCTTTTGAGCACCAAATATTCCATTGTTTGGATGTACCACAGTTTATACATAATCAAAGACATTCGGCATTAAGAATAAAGCTGCTATAAACCTCTGTGTGCAGGTTTCCTTGTGGGCATACGTTTTCAGCTCCTTTAGGTAAATTCCAAGGAGCATGAGTGTTGGTTTGTATGAGTAGGTTTAGTTTTGTAAGAAACTGCCATCTTCCAAAGTGGCTGTACCATTTTGCATTCCTACCAGCAACGAATGAAAGAGAGTTCTTGTTGCTCCAAGTTTTCACTAACATTAATTGCTGGTTTCTAGATTTTGTCATTCTAATAGGTATGTAGTAGTATCTTATTGTTGTTTTAATTTGCATTTCTCTGATGACATGATGTGGAACATCTTTTAGATGCTTATTTTGCATTTGCATATCTTTTTTTTATATCTCTTAAGATCTTTGACCCATTTTTAATTGGATTATTTATTTCTTATTATTGAGTTTTAAGAGTTGTTTATATATATTGGGTAACTGTCTTTTTATCAGATGTACCTTTTGTAAATATTTCTCCATTTATGGCTTGTCTTTTCATTCTCTTGATACTCTATGTTGCAGAGCAGAAGTTTTGGATGTTAATGAAGTTCAGCTTATCAATTACTTCTTTCATGGATTGTGTTTTTGGTGTTATATCTACAATGTCACCAATTTCTCTTCCCCAAACCCCCACAGTGCCTAGCAGCTGGTTTGGAACTGGTGCAGATTAGAGGAATCTGTCAGCTTAATTTAAACAAAGCATCCTGAATGGGTTGTGTGTTAACACTGTGATTTCTGTCTAGTACTCTGAATATCAAAGTGCAGGAATTCAGTGATGTGTGGATAAAATGTTTTTTATACTGGTCTTTTTTCTCCTTTGCTGTCAAGCAATATCTCTTTCTCATTATATTTCTTTATTTCTCTTTGTATCTCTGCTTCTTAAATAGGAAAGAGAGACCTGGAGTTGGTATTGTATACAAATTGAGATCCCATAGGCCTTTTGTAAGATCAATGTGAGTGAGCTTTAGAATATGGAAATTACAGTATCTTTTGGCTTTAATATAGTCAATTTTTCTTCTACAGTCAGTTGTGTTCTGTGGTGACTAGTTACATTGATTTGTAAACAGCCAGAGGAAAGTAGGCATTGCTTACACTAAAAAAAGACTAATTGTGATTCTGTGTTGGGAGTTGATGCTTCCATGAGCACTGGCATTGGGAACTGTCTTTATAAACTAACTCTTTAAAAAAATAAAAAATAGGTGTTGAGATTATCTCTAAATTACTCATTAAACAACAGGTAATTATGGACCATCTTTAAGAAAGGAAATTGGTTCCTCTGTGGTGAATCTGCAGTCCTGGATGTTGATGCCTGAGTGTAGAGGCAGTGTGCATCTCAGAATGTCACTCCTGGAGGAAGAATGTTCCACACAGAAAAAAGTCAGTGCAAGCACTAAAAGCAGAAGTGTGCCTACTGTACTTAGGAAATGCCAAAGAAGTCTATGTGGCTGGAGCATTGATAGTGACAGCAGGTGTAGTCAGTGGTGAGGTTGGAGAGTGGAGTGTTAGTCCTTTGGTTTTTACTCTGAGTGAAAGTCGGGCTATTGTGGAATAAAATCATGTAATATATTGCAAAAGGCTTGATCACATTGCTGTATTGGAATACATTGGACTGAGTCAGTGAGATCAATTTGGAGATTATTGTGGCAACTTGGAAGAGACATGATGGTGCTTGGACCATAGTGGGTAAGAATAGAGGTGGTGAGAGAAGTGGTCAGATTCTGGGTGGTTTTAAAGGCAGAAACAATAAGATTTACTGACAGATTGGATGTAGGGATTGGGAAAGAGGAGTCAAGGATGACTCAAACTTTTTGACCAGAGCTATTGGAGGGTGGAGTTGCTGCCAACTGAAATGAGATGACTGCAAGGATATGCTTTTGGAGGGAAGATAAGGAACTGAGTTTTGACTGTGTTGTGTTTCACATGTCCTTTATGAGTCTAAAGTTTGGGGAAATTTTCTGAACTGGGGATATACATTTGAGATGAGAGTCATCAGCATATAGGTGGTATAATCCATGAGACTGGATACAATCACCAAGGGATTGAGTGTAATATATAGAAATCAGATAGAGAGAAAGGCAGCCTTGGAACCCTCCATCCTTTAAGGGGCAAGAGAAGACACCAACAGAGGAGACTGAGGAGTGATCATTGAGGTAGGATACACCAGGGAGTATGAAATCCTGGTAGCCAAAAGAAGAAGAGCATATGGTCAGCCGTGCCAAACAATGCTGATAGGATCTGTAGATGAGTACTGAGACCATTGGTGAATTTGAAAAAAAATTTAGTGAAATATCAGGGAGAAAACCTGACTGAGGTGTGTTGAAGATAAATAAAAAGAGAAGAATTGAAAATTGCTAATGTAGAAAATTATCAAGGAGTTTTTTTTGGCAAAGGGGAGGTGAAGATAAATATTATATACTACGTAGGATTGTGGAAATAGGTTCAAAAGAATGTTGTTTTCTTTATTTTAAAGAAATCATCTTCCCAATAAACAGCACAGATTAAAGTTGATGGCCAGTCTATAAATTGGCTTTTTTTTTTTTGTTTGTCATATGCTTACCCTTTGTTCAATCCTTTGTAAAATGACTACACATCCTAGTTTTCCCAGCATAATTGTTGTTCCAGAATAAATAATAATAACCCCTTCTCAAAACTGAATTTGGTTTCACTGCTCATTAGTCACCCAGGCCTACAGAATGTGACTTATTCTGAAAGCAGATACTATGAGTGATGTGTGTGGTGATGATCAATTAGGCTAGGGTGTAAGTAGCACTTCTAGTAGACCTAAGGTATAGTAATTGTGGACTTGAAAAATGTGAGATGTCCCGAGATAGTCCACTGGTAATGAGGTCTCCTACTAAAAGGAAGAGAACACTTAAATTATGCCATTTAGGTAGGTGTCCAGAGACCCAAGTCAAACAGGGATAAAGGTAGATCTGGGGTCTTGAGTATTCAGCTAAGGATCAATAAAGAATGGTTTGCAGGTGATAGAGATTGGCATCTTTTTAAAATTGTATTGATGAGGGAGAGAGAGAAAAAGAGAGAGAGAGAGAGAACATTGATTTGTTGTTCCACTTATTTATGCATTCATTGGTTGATTCTTTTTAAAAAAATATATTTTATTGATTTTTTACAGAGAGGAAAGGAGAGGGATAGAGAGTTAGAAACATCAATGCGAGAGAATCATCAACAAGCTGCCTCCTGCACACCTCCCACTGGGGATGTGCCCGCAACCAATGTACATGCCCTTGACCAGAATCGAACCCGGGACCTTTCAGTCCGAAGGCTGATGCTCTATTCACTGAGCCAAACCGGTTTTGGTCATTGATTGATTCTTATAGGTGTCCTGACCAGGGATTGAATCCACAATGTTGGTATATAGTGCAATGATGCTCAGACCAACTGAGATACCCTGGCAGGGGTGAGTCTGGCATCTCTTTAACAGGCAAAGTGTTCTATCTCTTGATCAGGGGTTAAGGGAAAATGATTCAGTCATGGAACATCAGGGCTCTAATACCATATACTCCATGTATCATATACCAGACTAACTAGTCATTAAAGGACTGGATGACAAGATAAAATATAGCTACAAAGAGACAAAGCAAAAGGAAGCACGACGGAGTACTGACTCCCAACTAGAAGTACAGGGATGTTAGAGTGATACTGAGCCTGCTGATTTCCAGGCAAAAGTTATTATGCTTTGTTCTTCAGCATGAACATGAAGGCTGCAATGTCAGTGGGTGTAATCCCAAAGGCAGGAGTGTCCCACTTGGGAGGGGTTAATGGAGCCCATGGTTCATGACATACTTTGCTCATTGATGAGGTGATAGGTGTGGAATCTGTATATCTGTATATATCTGATATGGGAAGATTCAGGGTGCATAAAAAGAATAGTTTAACCTCATGTCTGGATAATACCAGGCTAAATTAAGCATTGCCTGTCAATAGCTATCAATTAGTGAGACAAGTTCTCAAGTATCTGTATTTAAAAAAAAAAAATCTTACTCTATATGGATCTCAGTGTAAGTATAGGAAATTAGAATTATGAAGCATGTGTTTATATTTGCCTATTTTGATAAATTTGTGTAAGAATGAATGAACAACTCATCTTTTTTTCAGGATACTGTGACAGAGAGAAGTTATAAGCTCTAAATATAATAAGCAAAGTGTCTATGAAAAAAGAACACTATTTTCTGATTACTGCTTCTGTCAACCTGAGTCTATCAAATGATAGAAGCTACTGGGTTTTTATGTTGGAGAAACTGTAATTGGGAAACACATGTGACGTATGTATATTTGGGGAAGACTGAGGTGTTGGATGACAGATGAAAGTGGAGACTGGAGAGATGTAGAGAGGGAAGGACAGAGTTTTGAGGTTATTTTGCCATGTGTGTAATTATATATCTTGAACCATGAAATAGCATAACTAATGCTATATGTTATGATAAGAAATAGCTAGGCAATGAGTGGTTTCAAAACCATGTTTGAAAATTAAGCTTCCTTTAGAGGTAGTACCCCATAGTGATTCTAAAAGGGGTTGCTCATAAATCAAATCCTGAAGGGCTCCAACATAATTATATATATAAAAAATAGCTCTGTTAAAATTACCATTAAAAGAATTAGGCATAAATCTTTTTGTTTTGTTACTATCTAAATAGAGAACAGATTTGTCTTTGTTCTGAGGGATAAATGGATAACAGGCCTTTTGTTTGTGTGGTTTGTGCTTTATGTGTGTGCATCGACTATAATAGTATCAGATAATGTCTTTTAACAGCTCATGGAAAGAATTAGTTTTTTTTTCTCTACCAAAAAGCTAGCCTTGTGGAAGCTGACAAAAGTCATTACATTATGATTTTTGGCTCAAGAAAATAATGATATCTTGGAAAAAGTGAAGGAATATGGCAATGGAAGAAAGACATCTGTACTACAACAGACAAATTATTTAAACAAAAGATACAGTGTTCCTTTAATTGGATTCTCATGGACTACTAAATGTGCTGACCAAAGACAGTATCTGGAAGAAAGGAACTTTGAATTTCTGAATCATAATTTTTACAGCTTGGGTTCAATTTAATAAACTTTATTGAGCATCTACTCTGACTCAAACAGCCCAAGTTTGATTCTCAGTTCTATTATTCTATCTCTCTGTGTATTTATATCCTCATTTCTGAAATAAAAGTGATAATAGCCCTTATCCTCTGGTTATTTTGAGGATGAACTGAATTATAATGCATGTAAAGTATTTAACCATGTTTGCCTGCCATATTAACATAGAAGGTCAACGAATTAGAGTCTGGCAATTTAAAGATGCTAACACTCTCTTGGTGGGAGAGATAGTCAAGTGATCCAACAGTTTCAGTATTTTACTGATGATGCCAAGAAAATGTTTATCAAAAGGTTGTGTGGGGCCCAACCGGTGTGGGTTGGTGGTTGAGTGTTAACCTATGAACCAGGAGGTCATGGTTCGATTCCCAATCAGGGCACATGCCCAGGTTACCAGCTCGATCCCCAGTGTGAGGCATGCAGAAGGCAGTCAGTCAATGATTCTCTCTTATCATTGATGTTTCTATCTCTCCCTCTCCCTTCCTCTCTGAAATCAATAAAGATATATTTTTAAAAAGGTTGCTGTGGGGACATAGAGGTGGAATAAATAACAATTTTAGTAAGAGAGTTTTCTGGAGTAAAATCAAGAATCATTTTCTGTAGGAAAGGAGAAAAGATTCCTCCAAAAAGTCCAATAAAGAAAATGTAGATGAAGCTGGAGGCTGGGACACATCAATTTGTTGCATTTTAAGCTTCCTTTCTTGCTGGGTCTACCACAGCATGTGATCACTACTTAGACACTTGGTAACAGTATGATGGTGATCATTCTGAATTCTGATTCCCTTCTTATTTGTACTATCAATTACAGAGTCTAATTGAATTTAATCAAATTGGAATGATTGGAATGGCAGGTGACTTTTCCTTAGTATAGAGCTCTCCATACTCTAGACAAAGTATTAGCTTCTTGGTTGGGTTAGAAGAATGCCACGAAGAAGGAACAGCACTTGCATGTCATGGCCTTCTTTGTCAGTTGTAATGAATTAAGAGGAAAAGACATGAGTATATCTTGTCTAGAATAAAGCATGTGGGAATCATGCTGTAAGATAATCTTGACATTAATTTGTGATTCTCTAAACTAGGGATGTCGAACTCAATCAGAGAAGGGGCCAAAATCTAAAATCCAGCCTAAATCGCGGGCCGAATGGTTTACTGAACAGTCATAAACTGACAATGTTAACCAGAAATGTGAATTTAAAATGAGTGGAACAATCTTTTCCTTAACAGTGCTGTTAACCAACTCACATGCTATCAAGGATTTGGCCCGCGGGCCTTGTGTTTGACATGTGTGCTCTAAACTGTAAAAACTGTACACTGTTAAGCAATATGTGCAGAAATGTGACTTTATTTCTTTGTACCTGAACCTAGAACCTTCTTTTCTGCTCCTACTGAGGAAACATGTTATATATTGCTACTTTAAGTTAACATTTTGGGTAAATATTCAGTCCTATGCAAGATGTAACAGTCTTCAAAATTCATAGTCCTTCTTAGGGCTGTCGTGCTCATTCTTTCTCCATCCCTACCCTCACCGCCACCACAATATACACCAGATGGGGTCTCAGTGTAGGGGAACATTGTGAGAAGGGAGGTATCCATGTAATCCATTGTTCCTAGGCCTCCTGGTCTTTCCTGTGTATCTCATCCTGCTTGGGCTTTGGCCTTTGCCTTCATGTAGTCCCCTATTGCTGTATCTTATTGTGATTTTGGGGAGTAAGATAGAATGTTGACTGCTTGCTGATCCATCAACTGCCCCCATAGTTCTCCCTGCTCAGTCCACCCCCTAACCGCACTGCTGCAAGAAAAGCTTTATCAGACATCCCTGGGAGGGGCCATGGGAGTACTTCGGATCTCTCTGACACCCCACTGTAGCCAGGAAGACGGGGAGGCTCAGAGCTCTCAATCCTATTCTGCCTGGCAAATTTCCCCATCATTGCTGCTCTGACTCAGAGGACCCATCAACGTGGTTCTCCTAGAGGGTTTAGTTAGGGAACAGGCACAAGCCCCTAATATTTGTAGCTACCCTCAATTCATCTAAATTTGTTACCCTGTCTCCTGTTCATCCCACTCCAGACACACACTTGCGTGTGTATGCACACACCAACATACCTTCAAAGACCAGACAATGTCTAAACTCTAATGTCTAAACTCTACCAGCCAATCAGATATTCGTCTCTTCTCAGAGCCAGGAAAACTGCTCTAATATCATATTGTGCTATTGCCATAATCTGAATAACTTGCATATAAACTCTCAATACTAAATGTTACAAGCCAAATGCTTTTGGAATATCAAAACATACCATCTCTCAAACTCTTTCAATAGAGAAAGTAGTTTTTAAAACAATTGCTTCTATTGATCTAATTTTAAAAATTCTAACTTTTGTTTGGAAAGTTAGAACTGAACAACAAAGTCTTTGTTCTTGGTTGTATCTGCCTGTCTGCCAAAGCAGAAGCTATCTCAGTAGGAATGAAATCAGATAATATTTCAGAAATACTGTTTTTTTTTAAAATCGTATTGCCTAGACCTGAGTTGCTACACCACAGGAGAGCACTCAGTCATTCACAGCCCTAATTATGGTAACGAGTCAGGCTAATATCCATGCATATTTTATAAACAGAATTGTTAGTTTGTCACAGATGTGTTATAGGTGAGCTGATGTTAGTTAGATGTAGAGGGGAAGCTGTTGGTCAGCATTTACATACTGACTCCTCTCTGATTCACTTGGATATCTTTACGTTTATTAAACCTTCCGGAACCTTATCTCAAAGAGACAGTGACTCACTTACAATAATAAAGCAGACTGTCTGTACTTTTGAAATCTCTATGGAAAGATGTCAGCAGATGACCAAATTCTGTTGTTAAACATGCAAAATGACTAGAAATGGCTCTTGAAGTGACCCCTGTTCAGTTCCTGAAATAGCAGCTCCTTGGATAATCACCATTGTGGATTGCTGCTCACAGCTGTGTTAGTGGAAGTCTGGGGTGATGAGGAAGTGTGAACACTGGTCCTGTCAGGGTTTTGATGCTTTCTACTACTTAACATTCCGAATGATCCACAGCTCTTCTTAAATTGCTATTAAAAATTCCAGTGTTTTATCAGTTTCAAGTACTAGTATCATTGTCCAGTAATTATAAGACCTACTTGCCTCAAAATTTTTTAAAGAATAAAATTAGATAAAATATGTGAACATTGCAAACTTCAACTCAATGAAAGTGTTAGGCTGTTGTTACTAATTTTTACTACCCATCCCCATTGTTCTCTGTTTTTCTTTTATATATATTGTTTTTTTTATTTTCAATACTTTGGGATAGCCTTGCCTGTAAAGGTTGATTTTTAAAGAAAGTGATCTTTTCTCAGAGTCAGCACCCACCTGGTCAGTATCATCTGTCATCTCAGCATCTTTTTCACTGTGTAAGTCATGTCGTGGGTTTTTGGCTCTTTTGGGGCCTGTGATTTTTTAAAAAATATATATATATATTTTTAACATGGATACACTTCCAAATATGCTGCTATTTTATACTGCACTACATTCTTTGCAGTGTTTTTGTTGTTGTTGTGTTTTTTTAACTCTATTCTTCTCTGGGCTTATCAATTTAAATTGGTTTGAAAAAATTTGACTCATATTTAACATTTGGATCAAGTGCCAATTATGTGCACAATACAGTGATAGTACTGGGGAGGGGAATGAGCCCACGGTACCCAGGCTTCCTGTTTGAGTACCAGTCAGTGGTGGTGCATTCACCAAGGCTGGGAATACAAGAGGTGGAGTGGAGAAGGAGAGGAGGTTGGGGTAGAGTTGGGGTGATCAGAGATTGCTGCTAGCTTTGGATCTTGGGGGTAACAGGAAGTGTCCAAGATGTGATACCTGGGAGAGGCCCTGACTCCCAGTATCAGATTTGGGAGTCATTAACATAAGACTGTGATTGAAAGAAGGGAATGGATGAAAGAAAAGATAGATAAATTCCCTTTTGGGAGTTTGGTTATTCTTCTGTAAACAGATATCCTGGTTGGGGAGGACCCCTCAAATAGTTATGGTGATGTCAAGGTATTTATGTGTTGAGTTTCCTTGATAGGCTTTCTGGAATCTACAGTTTAACAATCAGTGACACTCTTAGAGTAGATTGTCTCAGCCTGAGCACTGTTTGAATTTTATTTCAGACTAGAAGCCAGGTGTACCCATGGGGTCCCTTAGCCCAACCTGCGCCCTCTCACAATCCGGGATCCCTGGAGGGATGTCAGAGGTCCGGTACATGGACTTAGCCTGATCCCCGAAGGCCAGGCTGAGGGACCCCAATGATGCATGAATCTATGCACCGGGCCTCTAGTATACATATAATACCTTGATTAATCTCTTCCTGCCATCTCCTCTTCCTCTTTTCTTCTGAGATTTATCATTCTGTTCCATGTTTTTATGCTGTGCCCTGAGTGCCCATCCCCTGGTGGTCAGTGCATGTCATAGCTACCAGTTGAATGGTCAGACAGTTAGCACATTAACCTTTTCTATGTAGACTAGAGGCCCATTGCAGGAAGATTCCTGCAAGAATACGGCTTCCTAGGGCCTATTCCTATAAGAATAGGGCTTCCTGCAGCCGGAGCGAAGCAGAGAAGGGCGCATCTCCACTGCCTCACTCCCCTCCTGTCTCCACTGCCTTGCTCCTTCTCCACAGCATTGCTCCCTTCTGCAGTGCTTGGCTTCCTTCTACCGTCTTCAGTCTTCACTCCAGTGCCTGCATACGCAAATTAACCACCAGCTTTATTGAGTTAATTTGCACACTCTCTCCTGATTGGTTGTGGGTGTAGCAGAGGTATGGTCAATTTACATGTTTCTCTTTTATTAGTGTAGATAATTATTTGTTGTGGAAGCTGTCCTGTGCATTATAGATTGTTTAGCAACATCTCTGCTTTCTACCAGATAGTGATAGCATTCCATTCCCTCCCTCTCCCACTCTAGTAGTGATAGCCAAAACTGTCTGCAGACATTGCTAAGTGTCCCATGGGTAGATAATGCCACCAGAGCAAGTTTTTCTTTGTTTATGAAAAGCATTTTGGGAGGAGCTGTGTTAGCTTTTTTGTTCCAAAATAGCCAAAAACAAAAAGAACAAAAAACAACCCCCCCCAAAACTTTACTTCTGCAGCTTATTCATTTAGAAGGATTAAGAAATTTTAGTTAAAGAAATCTGCACATAAAAGCACAGATAACTACTAATTTCAAATCAAATCTTGTTTCCTGTGTTGTGTATCATATGTGAATGAAGGGGGTGCTTTACTCCAAATAAGGAAATGGCCTGTGGCAGCTATTTCACAAGAATTGCTTTCAGTTCCCTACGTGTCAAACATTTAAGGCAGAACATCCAAAAGAGTTACCTGAGAAAACTCTTACGGATGCAGGTAAGAGAGTGGGGTTCAAGTTAAGAAAACATGATGTTTGTTATAGTAATTTAAAAAGCAAACACATAAGAACTAGTACTTAATATTTTTAAACTTACACTTTTTATAGCTCATAAAGAAAGAAAAAACATAAGAAAGTAACTTAATAAATTACCTGCCGTGTAGCTGAATTGATTTATAGCTTAAAACATTCCTATTAGAATTAGTTACTCAAATTTACAGAAACATTTATAAGGTATGTTAATTGCAAGCACTTGCTCTGAACTGATGCTGTTAATTATTCTATTAGAGTATAAATGTGCACTTCTCCAAGAGTAAGTGCTGGCTTGGGTGTACTTGGGTGACTTAACCTCTCTATTCCTGACTCCTCATCGATGAAACCCACTCAGATCTGTGAGGATTTCATGTGTTCATTGTGTAAAGCAGTAGTTGTAGCAGCATTTTTTATTTTTAAATGGTGAATGTATAGATTGTTTGTTTGCTCAGGAATTATGTGATAACTATTTCAGAATTACTTCCTGGTTGTTGTAGGAAATTACAAGAATTGTTTTGGTATTACCACAAACTAAGTAGTATCATTGGTTAAGTCATTTAACTTTGTGGACCCTGGAGTCCATGTATTCAAACTATTGAAATTGACGGTCTTTCATTTTCTAAGCTCTGAAATTCTATTTTATTTTTCTATTTAAAAACCTAGCTCTCATTTTGTTAAAAATATATCTATCAATTAATTTGATTTAGATTAATCTGCTAGATTTAAATAGCCATAGTAACTGTGAGTCTTTTATAAATAATCCTGCCATTTTTCAGGTACGTGTGTGCAAATAGAATAGCTTAATTGATGTCTTGCAAGTTAATAAGTATTAATGAGTCCTAGTCAAGGTTAAGGGATAGTATAAACTTATTTAAAATGTATCCAGAACACCCAGCTTATCACTGAGATACATGACTAATGCAAAATTCTATTAAGGTAATATTTGTAACCAAATGCTCATAATTTCCAAGCAATCTGTTGCTGTAGGGAGGTGAATCATGTGTCCTTTCTGTGTTTAGATTTTTTTCCCTTCTGCCATATGTTTATTGTATAAACCAAGGAGATTATGTACAATTAAGAGGCAACAACTCTCACTCCAGGCATCACTCACATTCTCTATTCTCATGGAAAACTACTCTTAGTGTCTTAAAGACCATATTTTTCTGTTATGTATTTCTGTTTGTTAATAGTGTTTGCAGCAACCAACATCAACAGATGGTTTGTGCTTTCATGTATAATTTTTAAGGTAATGATAGGGAGCTATTAACCCTCAAATCTAACCTACAAAATATTTTCAACATAAGCTGTGCACAAAATTTTTATCAAGTTATTAACTTATTGGATCTGCTGCTAAATAAAAGTGAGTAGAAACATAATATAAATATTTCAAAACTAATATGCAAAGAGAATATGAATTGACACAGAACAAAATCTCATTTATACTATGACTAGAGGCCCGGTGCATGAAAATTCATGCACTAGAAGGAGGGATCCCTCAACCCAGCCTGCCCCCTCTCACAGTCCAGGGGCTCTCAGGGGAGGGAAATGACCCCATGATCAGCGGAAAGCAATGCCCCATCACACCTCGGCTGCTGCCACTGGGTGGCTGCAGGGGCCGAGAAGACTGGGGGACTTTGGAGGCAAGAGTCCATTTTTGTGACTGTGGGTGTGACATCTTTGAGGTGACAGTCATCATTTTGTGAGCCATCTTTGAGGGCGTGACAGTCCATTAGCATATTCCCTCCTTATTGGCTGTGGGTGTTGCCATCTTTGAGGGTGGGACAGTCAATTAGCATATTCCCTCCTTATTGGCTATGGGGACTGCCATCTTTACAATGGCGTGAGGGTCAATTCGCATGTTCCCTCTTTATGAGATAGGATAGTTACAGTAGAATGCTCACTGTGTGCTAGGCATTATGTTAAAAAACTTGATATGCACTATTTCATTTAAACACTCCAACAATTCTCCTAGGCAGTTGTTATCATTCCATCCATTTTATAGACAAAGAAATGAGACTCAGATAAAGAAACTTGCCTATGTTCAAACTAGTGAGCAACAGAAGTAGGGGTTGATCAGGCAGCCCAAGTCCAAAGGCCATGCTGAAGTGGCATTTTAAAATAAAATTTCCTAAATTTTCTTCAGTTCAACACTGGGACTTATTTATGTTTAAGTCAAATGAAGTGGCAAATTGAGTACCTTAATTTTCCACTTACTGTCAATCTCAATTGTATTTTGACAAGGTTATTGGTCATAAGTTATTTATGAAAATATAATGTTTAATATTTAAAACAATCCTAACCTAATTTATTAACACTGAAATTTTAACAAGGAATAATTATATCCTACCTAATAAAAGAGGAATATGCAAATTAATCATTACTCCGATCCACAAGCCATGCCCACAATCCATACCCACAAGCCAATCAGAGTGAGTATGCAAATAAACCAAACCAAGATGGCTATAGCCACAGAGAGCAGAAAGGAGGCTTGGGTATCCCAGGCAATGGAGGAAGCCAAGTATTCTGCCTGCCCTTGCCGGCCTAAGCCTCCACTCAAGGCTACAAAGTTTCAATTATAGAAGGTAAACAAATCCAAACAGAAATGGCTGCCCCACTAAGCAAGCAGGAGGCTTGGCTCCACTCCAGGCTACAAAGTTTCAATTGTAAAAAGTAAATATATCCCAGATATCAGGGCCTCTGCTTGGGTCACTAGGGTCCTGGTTGGCCTGTAAACCACCACATGCCCCTTGCTCAGGTCGCCCCACACCCCAAGGGAACCACACCCTGACCTGAAACACCCTTCAGGGCAAACCAGCTAGGCCCCAACCATGCACCAGGCCTCTATCCTATCTAATAAAAAAGTAATATGCAGAGGATATTTTCAAACTTGTATGCTTATGGTGGATGGTTTTATTCTAAAATCTAGATGTTTTCTGATTCAGTCTTATAGTTTTTAACAAATATGGATACCCACATTATTAAGAATAAATTAATATTTAAAGCAATCCGAATAAGACAACTACATTTATCATGGTTAAATTTTCACACAGAGAAATTAAATACTGTATGATCTCACTCATATATGGAATCTAAAAACACCCTAACTCATAGAAATAGAGAACAGATTTGTGGTTTCCAAGGGTAGGCAGCATGTGTAGGAGGTGGGGGGAAGAGTGAAGGTGGTCAAATGGTACACACTGCTACTTACTAGTATAAGGTAAGTTCTAGGGATGTAATGTGCAGTATGCCTTTAGTTAACAGTACTAAAAGTTGCTAAGATAATAGATCTTAAAAGTTCTTAACACACACACACACACACACACACACATTTGTAGCTATGTGAGGTGATAGAAATGTTAACTAACCTTATTGTGGTAATCACTTCACCACATATACATTTATTAAATCATTACCTTGCATACCTTAAACTTACCCAATGTTATATATCACTTATCTATATATACAAAAGCCTAAGCGACCTGCTGACCAGCTGACTGGTGGACTAGCTGGTAGTTATGACACACACTGACCACCAGGCAGCAGACGCTCAATGCAGGAGCTGCTGAGCGACAACAGCTTTGCAGAGTGCCCTCTCGTACTCCGGGACCCCTTCGGGGGATTTCGGGCTGCCAGTTTTGGTCTGATTGCCACAGGCCAGGCCAAGAGATCCCACCTGCCAGAGGGATCCTGCTCACTCCACAGATGCCCTTTGAGCCCTGGTGCCACCCCAGTTGCAGCCAGACAGGGAGGGACCATGGGAGATTGACTCCAAGGCCTGTCTGACCCATCTCACCCAGCCCCGCTCGGCTGGCCACCTTCTAATTAATTTTCTTTCCACGTGCATGAATCCGTGCACCGGGCCTCTAGTATCTGAATGAAGCTGGGGGAAAAAATAAATTTGCCCATTATTGTTATAGTCCATTTAAAGTTATTTATGAGACTCTTAAAAAGGAAAAAAATATTAATGTTTAGCCCTTCAGAAAATGAGTTTATTGAGCAACTATTATGTCCTGAGGCACCAAGGTACAGCAGTGAAAAAACAAAGTGCCTCCTGTCTTAGAGCTTAAATTTATGATAGGCTGAATGACTGATTTTGGTTTAAAATTCTAGTTTCTCTTATCTTTAATATCCTTTTCCCTCTGTCCACACACACCTGTATACCAACCCCCAAAATATATATATATATATATATATATATATATATATATATATATATATACACATTTGCATACACATTATAGGTATGATATCATATAGTTATATGTATGTATATGCAGATAATATATATAATATAACAGTATAAATATCTTGTGTGGTGTAACTTAACATACATTTCTCTGTTTTTATGGTAAAACCTACAAATCAGGGAATTAATTATATATGAGAATAATGTACATTTTTAAAATTTGAATTCTGCCTTTAAATATATATATATATATTTAAATATATTTTATTGGTTTTTTGTACAGAAAGGAAGGGAGAGAGATAGAGAGTTAGAAACATCAATGAAAGAGAGTCATCGATCAGTTGCCTCTTGCACACCCCCTACTGGGGATATGCCCACAACCAAGGTACATGCCCTTGACCGGAATCGAACCTGGGGCCCTTCAGTCCCCAAGCCGACGCTCTATCCATTGAGCCAAACCGGTCCCGGCTGAATTCTGCCTTTAAATATTTCTTATTATGTATTCCGAATGTCCCACCAAATGCCCCACTTAATGTTCTGGCTCTATAATATGTCTATTTTCCACATTAATTTGTTGTCAGACATTATATATGTGTGTGTGTGTGTGTGTGTGTGTGTGTGAATATATGTAAATATATATACATACATATATATGTATATTTACTGGTTCAAGGGACCCCATTGGTGCATTCATTCGAGTATATACACACACACACATATATACACACACATATATATATACACATATACATACACATACACACATACATATACACATATACACATACACACATATACATATACATATGCATATACATATATCATACATATACATATACATATATCATACATATACATATACATATACACACATATGTATATATATATACTAGAGGCCCAGTACACGAATTAATGCACCAGTGGGGTCCCTTGGCCTGGCCTTCAGGATCAGGTCAAAACTGACATCCTCCAAGGGGTCCCAGATTGTGAGAAGGTAAGGCCAGGAAGAGGGACCCCACCAGTGCATGATTGGGGCCAGGGAGAGACGTGGGAGTTTGGCCAGCTGGGGAGGGACCCCACAGCAACATCATAGCGACTGGTTGACTGGTCGACTTTCTGCTCCCTGGTGGTCAGTGCATGTCATAGCAAGCAGTCGAGCAGCCTTAGCACATCATTGCCATATTACGCTTTTATTGGTTGAACAGCTAACTCAGTGTTCAGCAAACTCATTAGTCAACAGAGCCAAATATCAACAGTACAATGACTGAAATTTCTTTTGAGAGCCGAAAACTGACTTCTGCTCATGGGCCACGAAGTTTCAATCGCACTGTATGTGCGCGCCCGCACATAATATTTTGTGGAAGAGCCACACTCAAGAGGCCAAAGAGCTGCATGTGGCTTGTGAGCTGCAGTTTGCTGACCACTGGGCTAACCAGTCGACCAGACACTTAGAATATTAGGCTTTTATTATATAGGATATGATAGATTTCTGAGAGGAAAGGAAGGGGAGAGAGATATAGAAATATCAATGATGAGAGAGAATCGTTGATTGGATGCCTCCTATCCGCCCACCTCTGGGGATGGAGCCCACAACCCTGATTAGAAATGGAACCATGACTTCCTGGTTTATAGGTCAATGCTCACCCACTGAGCCAAGCCAGCAGGGCTACAAACTTTTTTCTTTTCCTTATTTGACTGAAATGAAACAAAACAGAAAAATTTGTTACCATATTTCTCCTATGAAGGACTGAAAATAATTGGCAAGCTGATTTTCACTTCCACTGGCATATAAACACATTGGAGGCCTCCTGGTAGGATTGATGGGCACTGTGAAGGCCTCAGGAGTGCAGTGTTGCCCAGTGTCTTTGAGCCAGAATTTAAGAACAGTAGGCTACTTTTCTTCTTGTACATTTAAAATTTCAAATGCTGTAATTTCCACGTATGATGTCATTTTGGAACATACTATTATAGTACAACAGGACTACTGAGAACTTGAAGCGATCTTGGATAGCTTTTTGTTTTTCTGGGTTTTTGAAACACGTGGTGAAGAAATGGCTCAAATATCTTTCTTTTGAAACTGGGTCTGCTCTGCTAAATGTACTGTTCAATGAAATGGATGTTTATATTGGTAAATATTCACAAAATGTTTGGGAAGGCCAGAATGGAAAGATGTGTATTCAGTGTATAATTTTGTGGGTAAAGATAGCATGGCAGAAAGTACATCTTGACATTTGAAAAAAATGCATTGTTTTGCCAGAAAGATGTTTCCTTAAAGTATATGTTGCAAAGTCTTGGGTAGAATCCAGCCTGGAGACATGTCTCAGCTTTCACAATACTTAAAAAAAAAAAAAAAAAAAAAAAAAAAAAAAAAAAAAGGAGTTTGACCACCCACATCTGAGACTGTGTTCCCTGGCTGATCACATTGAGCGCCACTTGCTACTGCCTCTACTATTCACATTACTTTGAGCGCTGAGACATTGTTTATAAGGAAAGAACATTTCAGAGTTTTCCCCTGAAAACAAAGGAGGGGCTTAACCGTAAATATAAATTGATTTTTAAATATTGATTTATATTTCTGTTCAACCAATACTATTGCATCTTAACTCATCACTATTAGTCCATTGGCAATGAATTTGATACAGTAATTCTTGACCCTGAGATCTAATCTCTGCCCCTTACCTCCTCTATACTAATTTCTCATTATCATCTTGGTTTTAATAAGATCAAGAAAATTATGCACTTTCACTTCATACTACCTTAGTTATATATACTCAAAAACATGAGTAACTTTTACAGAAACATCTTTTGAGTCATACCCCCAAAAGACCCAAAAGATCTTAAGCTTTGCCCATGCATTATGAACTACACAGGATTTTTTGTTTCATAATGCACTAAAAATCCATTTACTCCAATAGAATTGGACCAGGCTTTAGAAAATAAAAGCATTTATCCATGGTGATTCCGCAGCATAGCAATGTTTATACTTTTGATCTTTCCTTAGAGAGGAATTACCTTGGTAGACAACCAGCTGGCTTTAGGCAAAATTATACCCTTGATATGTGCTTAAAACAGCAGTGTAAAATGTAACTGCTGACAATCCTGGTTTTTGGTTAAAGTCACTTTCTTATTACACAGTATGTTGGAAGCACAAGGGATGATGTCAGTTTCTACCCTTTAGAACTCTTATGATGGCCAGACAGCATTTCCCTCTCTTGTCAACACTTGAGAAAAATTTGCCAAATGGAGACTGGTGATTGGTAAAAGAGAAAATATTAGTAATTATTTATGAAAAGAAAAATTCATTTTTCAATGTTATTTGCAAAAGACCTCAGGAGTTGAAACTTTAAATTCTGAAAAACATTGTTTTTAATAATTATAACTTGATTTTTAAAATACTTTAAAAAAATTGATTTTAGAGAGAGGGAGAGAAGGAGGTAGGGAAGAAGGGAGGGAAAGAGAGAAAAAGAGAAACACCAATATGAGAGAGAAACATTGATTGGTTGCTTCCTGCAGGTTGCTTCCTGCACATACTTGGGTTTGGATCCATAACCTGAGTATGTGCCGTGACCAGGAATTGAACCCACCAACTTTTGATGTATAGTATAATACTCTGAGCTACACTGGACAGTGCTTTTTTTGTTTTTTTAAATTCTTTCCCTAAAAATCAATTTTAGAGAAATGAGGGGTTGGGGCGGAGAGACAGAGAGAGAGAGAGAGAGAGAGAGAGAGAGAGAGAGAGAGAGAGAGAGGGAGGGAGAGAGAGAAAGAGAGAGAGAGAGAAAGAGAGAGAGAGAGAAAGAGAGAGAAAGAGAGAATTCTGCCTTAGCAATCTTTAAGCTAGGTACTTTTCTTCTGTTTGGATATGCTTTGCCCTAGGTAGGACATGTGGGAGCCCATATTAGAAACCTTTAAGGACCTTGGTTAATTCATCTTTGTTTCCCCAATATTGGCACATGTGAGTGGCTCACGATACTCATTTTGATATGAACCAGTGACCTTTGGAATTTATATATTATAGCAAAATGAATATTTATTTTTAAAAATATATATTTTATTGATTTTGTACAGAGAGGAAGGGAGAGAGATAGAGAGTTAGAAACATCGATGAGAGAGAGTCATCGATCAGCTGCCTCTTGCATACCCCCTACTGGGGATATGCCCGCAACCAAGGTACATGCTCTTGACTGGAATCGAACCCGGGTCCCTTCAGTCTCCAAGCCGACGCTCTATCCATTGAGCCAAACCGGTTTTGGCCAAAATGAAAATTTATTGAAGAACAAGTACAGACTCCCACGTGGGTAGGGGGAAAGAGTCCCCCATAACATTAAAATTTAATTGCGAAATAGCATATAATTCTCAAGATGGTGAAGGTGATTTTCTGGTTTGTGCCAGTGTTACAAACTTTTTTTGTTGGCATTATTCTGTCCTAATTGTTGATAGAGTATGTGTGGGACAAAGATACAGGGCTCAGAAGGTTCTATAGTATGTAACTAGACTCCATTGTTTCCTTGGGCAGTGGATTGCAGCTACTATTGCATTTTGTAAGTTATCTTTGTGATTCTGGCTTCAATCTCCATTGAAGATTTCTCAGGAGAGGAGAAATGTCCTTGTGTCTGTTTTGGAATAGAGGATGGTGAGGAAGCCAGATGTGAATTTTTTTGCAGGAAGAAGGACATGGTGAACCACTGAGTTTGATTATATCTTTTTCCATATGGAATATCATATTCTGAAAAGATGTTATTTTCAGTCCGTAAGGAGATCAATTTAAGAAATTAGATGTATTAGCACTCTTAAAACACTCTTTGTATAACAACAAAATTCAAAGAGCCTGATTTAAAATTGAGAAGAAACAGATTGAAAAATGGTTAGTGATTTTCCATCGGTAATCATTAGAGAAATGCCAATCAAAACCACAAGATACTACCCACATCCATTAGTATGTTTCCAATATGAATGAATTAGGGGAGAGAGAGAGAGAGAGAGAAGAAATAACAAGTGTTAGTGAGACCATAGGGAAATCGGAACCTCTGTGGCATTGGTGGTGGGAATATAAAATGGTGCAATTACTGTGGAAATGGTATGGCTAGTTCTGAAAAAAATTAAACATAGTGTTTAGCAATTCCACTTCTGAATATATACCCAAAAGAAGTGAAAGTAGAGGTTTGAATAAGTTCATAACAGCATTATTCATAATAGGCAAAAGGTAGAAGTAATCCACTTATTCAAGAGATGAATGGATAAAAAAAATGTTGTATATACATACAATGGAATATTATGCAAAGCATAACCACTTCTAGGAGTTAGTATAATTTTTATTTGCCAAAAACAATTTTTCAAAGTTTGAAATAGCCATTATCTCAAGGAGAGACATTTTGACACATCCTACAACAAGGATGACCCTTGAAGACATTGTTGTAAGTGAAATAAGTCAATCACAAAAAGATAAATTGATAAAGTTGAAGCAGAGATTGAATGCAGGTATTATAAAAATATTTTAAGTCCTGCTCAGAAATCATAGAGCAATAATAAGAATGAAAACACAAAAACAACTTAAAGTGGCTATTTTAATCTTTGAAAAATTTTTTGGCAATCAAAAAATTATATTGACTCCTAGAAATGGTTATGCTTTTCATGATTCTTAACCTAATGGGGACGTGGGAAAAAACTTTTAAGACAGATTTATTTATATACTTACCCATGTCATGTTTCACTACATATCATAAATGTCCACTAGTCCAGTACAATACTCTTATCATCACAGAGACATGACCGTTTGTCAATGGAAAGGAAACTTCATCTCAGTAGAAAGGAAGGATGTTTTCTGTGTGTTTGTGCCTTGCAACCATGCACTTAAAAATGTACATTAAAATGTACTGCTAACTCCCTATTCTAAAAACAATCTAGAGCAGAAAATATAGGTGAAAAAAGTTGGCCCAGATTAGTTCTCTATTAGAATTAGAATAATGATTAGAGCTTAGTTTTTAGGACTTCCCTTTTAATGCCTTTCATAGCATTATTAGTCTTTCTTAAGAGCTTCAAGACATCAGAAAATTGGAAGCTTGTCAGTGATTCATTTTAATCACTATGTGCTTTATAAAAAATGTTAGGAACATTTGTTGAACAATCACAACCATTCATTAGGTATTGTGATTAGCTACTGAATATTTGATACCTTCTGAATTTGTGCTTATGAATGATTTAGAATTTGCTGGAGGAGACAGTACAGACTTATGCACACATACCCTACAAAAAAGAATACCCTCCAAAACAAATAATAGGTGATACATAAGAACTTTTCAAACTGTTTATAAAATAGGTGATACATAAGAACTTTTCAAACTGTTTATAACAGCGGCCCAATGCATGAAATTTGTGCAAGGAACTCGGCCCTCGCAGCGGCAATGGCTGGCCTTGGTCCTCGCAGCCCCAGCTGTGTCTGGAAGGTCATCCAGCTCTCTGATCTAATTAGCATATTACAATTTTATTATTATATACTAGAGGCCTGATGCACAAAGATTCATGCAAGAATGGGCCTTCCTTCCTCTGGCTGCCGGCATCGCCTTCATTCTGGCTGGAGCCACCTTTCTGCCTTTGTTCCAGCCTGGAGCCAATCTCTGCCTTTGCTCCAACCCAGAGCTGCCTTTTCGCCTTCCCATGCTGCCCAGAGGCCTGCAGCAGCTGGAGCAGTATGGAATGCCTGCATAGTCACCATGGTGACGATGCAAGTGTCCCTCCCCTGGCTGCTCAGTACCTGTGTATGCAAATTAACCCACCATCATTGTTGGATTAATTTGCATACTCATTGGTGGGCATTTTTCTCTTTTATTAGTGTAGATAACATGTAAATTTGTTCCACAATAATGAAATGAGCATAATTTGCTCAACTTAATGCACATTTGTCATATACTATATTCTGCAGAAGGTATAGATATAAATTATAAATCTTAAGAATTCCTGTCTTAAGACTTACAATTTTTTAAAAATATATTTTATTGATTTTTTACAGAGAGGAAGGGAGAGAGATAGAGAGCTAGAAACGTAAATGAGAGAGAAACATCGACTAGCTGCCTCCTGCACACCCCCTACTGGGGATGTGCCTGCAACCAAGGTACATGCCCTTGACCGGAATCTACTGGAACCTAGGACCTTTCAGTCCGCAGATCCACGCTCTACCACGGAACCAAACCGGCTTCGGCAAGACAAATAATTTTGAGTGTGGTTGAAAGGGTTAATAAGACAGATGTCCACAGGACTGTCCCATGAGGTAAATTAATAGTGTTCTTAACCAGAGGTATAGCAGTGAGTGCTGCCTTGATCCTAGTACTTGACCTTTGCCCTTGTACCCGCATTGTCACCTACCTCAAATTCTATCAGGAAATGGCTGCTAGAATCATGAAAAGAAAAGGAAAAAATTACTATGGGATTTAAGCCTAGCTAGTTGGGGGGACCTCTGAGAAGGTGTTGTCTGCAGTGGGTCTTGAGGTATTGTGATTGAGGGAGGGAATGAAGGCCTACCAATTCGGGAAAGGAAGTCAGAGGAGGGAGAGCAGCCTGACATGACTGGAGCGCAGAGGGACTGTGAGGAAACAAGCTGGAAGGGTACGGTTGATTGTCAGAACATATTTATTTGACATGTCTGGATGTAGCATTCAAAATCTTTCCACTTCTAATTTTTGCAAAAGTGTTTCAGCTCTGATCAGGCAATAATGAATCAGTGAGAATGTGTGAAATTTCCCCAAATATTTTAAGCCTTTTCAGTATTATTTGTTCATTTTTCTCCTGTTGACTTTATTCACTTCTCTTTATGCTCTGTTTGCTCCCTTACCTACTTTTTCCAACAGGTATAAAGCTATCAGGATTTAGGTTTTCTCAGCTTACACCACTTTCCTATAATACCCAATATTCATGACACCATCACTAATATCCTTGCCAAAATGGACTTTTCTGAACTTTCTCTGAAGTTTGTGACTTCTTTCTCTTTTAGCATTGGCATTTCTCCAGTAGAATATTAGTTTGTAATCTGATTATGTGTGAAGACCATGCTGGTTATAATGATTACAAGGCATATATTAATACATTTGTTAGCCTGGGATTGATTGTGAGTTTTTCTGGTTAATTTTTCTAATGAATTTGGTTTCTAAACAAGAGATCATTTAAAAAACTTAATTCATTTGCAATGATATCTGAAGCTTATTTAAATCAGGTCTTTAATGATTGTAAATTATATAAATAAGCATTAATTAGTATATTTGATTAATGAAACACAAGTATATGATTTTACTATTACTTCTGCTCATATGTATTTATAAACAGATTTGATTCCAAAAGGAAGTGGAAAAGGTCAGTTGTGATTTTTAAAAAATTTTGCTTTTCATTAGCTTTACATTTAGCAGAAAAATGTTAAAAGAGCTATGAGTTGCCTATCCAAAGTGTTAGTTTCCTACTTATTGCAGTCAGAAAAGGTGGCCAAACTTGGTGTTTTCCCCTACAGGCTGAATGGCTCTGTGGGGAAAAATCTTGCTGTAGATTTTGAGTAAACAATAAGTAATATATACTTATATATTTGCTTTTTGAATGTCACTGTTGCACTTGCAGGCATATGCAGGCTTAATGGTCTGTCTGTTTACTTTCTCCTGGAATGACAGTTTCACAGTATTCCTGGTTGGATTATATTAAAATCTTTAAAGGCTACATTAACTAAAACACATGTCCAATGTTTGGACAGCCAAAATCTGTGCAATCTTTTTAATGGAGTATAACTTAGCAACTCTGCTATTATCACAGATATCTTATTGTTAGAGCTCTATTAAAATATCCTCAATTTGGAGTCCTTATTTAAATTGTTCTGGGATGTGCTGAACAATACTTTTGCACTATTTTAAAATGGATTTTGCCAAGAAAGCAATAGTTTCGTAAGTTAAACAAGAACTTGCTTAATATAGTTTAATTATTTTAAGATATTTTTTAACTAATTAAGTTTTTTTTACTGTCTACCATATTTTGAGCATTGTGCTGATATCCTGCCTGGATAACTTGAGGTTATGGCTATTAGTGATAGCATCTAGGTAGAAGATGAACACTGGGAAACAGTCGTGACGTGGCCCAACTGGGAACCAAGGTATCTTTTAGGGTTTTATCAGAACAGGTATTGTGATCTGTCTATTATTGGTGAAATCGAGATTTTGATAGCTCCTCTTGTTATAGTATTCTGTGTTGCCCTGGAGAAGGGAGTTATTAACTGAAATAGTGAGAAAGAATGAGATTCCTTGGGACAAATGCAGGACAGACCAGTACTGACTGACTTAGCAGCCCACAGTCTGTTTCACTGCTTGCCTTTTAGAATTGCTTTTTAAAGTTTTCTTGGCACTTTTTCTTGAGGTCCTGTAAGGAACAAAGACCTTTTATTTTGTGGCAGAGGACGTGAAGAACAATTATTTGCCCAATCTTTTATTGGCACAGGTTTCCCTGGTACATCTGTCCCTTCTAACTTATTGGTGCTCCATTTGCCTAAGGCCAGGGTCCTTGGAGCAGGTTTTAGTGGTATGAAGTTGAAGAAGCAGATACTGGAAAATCCAGGCTTATGTGATCATTCGTGTCTTTGATAAGTTCAGCTTTCACATTGAAAAGTTGTTTAAACCTTTATAATTTTTTCAAGTTGTGATATATATTTATCTCAAAAGAAAACTTGAAACTTGAAAATTAGTAAAATCAATTTTAAAGTATTATTTATATTTATATCTATAGTTATCATTTTAAAAAACTTAACAGCCACCTCCATTGAAAGGCACAATATTAATTTTTAACTAAGTACACCAAAATGCTAAATTGGACTATAAAAATTTCCTAGCAGTTATATATCATTTGTGCCTCAGAGTATAAAAATTAATTGCTTATTACAGTTGACAGAAATACATAGTTTAATAAAAATATCTTATTTAATCATAGAAAATAGGAAGACTATCACTCTCTTCAAACTTGTAGATTTGTAAAATCTCATCATAATATCACCAAAGCTTTCATGATTTCCAAAATAGTAAAAGAGCCATCTTCAGAAATTTTAGTAAATTAAGGTTGTGAAGGATAAAAAGCATATACTAAGTTGAATTTATATTATACCTTACAAAATCATTGAACTGTATTCATAGACTCAACCTTTTAATGATATATGTTAATTATATTTTAGGGTGTGACTTTGAAATATCAGTGTTACTTCTAAATTTTGGCATTTTTCAGAATTTTGATGTAATTTGTTTTATCTATTTTAATACTTTTCAGATATCAGAGTTGATTTTAAGAAGCAAAAATAAAACTTAGGTACTTTCCAAATTAAATGAAGTGACCAATGTAAAGTGCTGAACTCAAAACCTAGCATATAGCAACTCCTATGATAATCAGTTTATGATTATGATGGTTATTTCTAACTCCTGTCTCCTTGCCACAGTCTCTCACTGGTTTGTATACCTGACAATTTCCATAAACTCACAGTATTATTAATTTTCATTGTGTCTACCTTCTAGCTCTTGATGTTTAAGAAATTTCTGGTATTACTTCTTTAACTGTCAGTACATAACTGTTGCTCCAGAACACACATGTTTACATAACACACACACATATGTGTTAAAGAACTTCACTTTCTCTAATACCAGTAGCTTATTTCCAAGAGCTTGTGGATCAAGAGATAAGCTGGATATGATCCTGACCTGCAGCAGATCATACAGATACTGGCATGGCAAGGCTGATTCCCTGTGTTTTTAGTGTATTTATTTGCTGTGGGAGTTTGGGTTCTCTGTATCTTAAACTAGTCCTATAATAACAAGAAAAACATTATATGTTTTTCTGAGGAAATTATGGCTGCACTATAAAATATATTTGTTACTTTCAGCATTAATTCAAGTACATTACTTTATTTTAGACTATTTATTTTAGACTTACTAAAAATACTTTTAGTAATTAAAAATATCTTTTATATAAAGTAAAAAAAACAAAAGTCCCTTCCCTCTAATTCCTTTACTGTCATTTTTTCAGGAGAAATAAGTTTTGATAGTTTGGAATGAATCCTTCCAGACTATTGACACCTGTGGCTCAGTGTATACATGGCTGTTTTTGTTTGTTTGTTTTTGTTTCCCCACTGTTGTTTTTCACTGGTTGTTTTTCACAAAAATGAGATTGTATTGTTCTGGAATTTGCTCATTTTGTCAAACGTATGGGCATCATTTTATATCCTCAGTCTTTTTCATGTCTGTGTAATACTTGACTATATTGATATATCTTGGTTTATTTAGCCCTCTCTGGTGAAAAGATATTCAAGGTCTCTGCTTGCACATCATGTTGTATGAACTCCATGGTTGAAAGCTTAGTTTCCCAACTACACTGTGCAGGCTATAGGAAGACTAGGTTGCTTACTGGAATTCATTTGATCTTGGATAGGCTTCAGTTCAGAGTACCAGTTCTGTTGTATGGAGTTTTCAGGTAACAGTAGCAGTATTATGGAAGTTTCTCATTCTTACCTCTTAGAAATTTAAAATGCATTGCCTAACTCAAGAGGATTTTTTTAGCTGTTCCTTTAGACTAGAGGCCCGGTGTATGAAATTCGTGCATGGAGGCGGGGGGGGGGGGGTGTCTTTCAGCCCAGCCTGCACCCTATCCAATTTGGGACCCCCCAACGGATCGGGCCTAAATGGGCAGTCGGACATCCCATTCACAATCCAGGACTGCTGGCTCTCAACTGCTTGCCTGCCCTGTCTGCCTGATCATCCCCTAACCACTCCCCTGCTAGCCTGATTGATGCCTAACTGCCCTCCCCTGCCAGCCTGGTTGTCCCTAACTGTCCTCTCCTGCAGGCCTGGGTCTCCCCCCTCCCCAACCCCCCCCTAACTGCCTTCCCCTGCAGACCTGGGTTTCACCAAACTGTCCTCCCCTGCAGGCCTGGTCGCCCCCAACTTCCCTCCTCTGCCAGCCTGGTCACTCCTAACTGCCCTCCCTTCCTGGCCTAATCATCCACAACTGCCCTCCCCTATCAGCCATCTTGTGGTGGCCATCTTGTGTCCACATGGGGTGGCCATCTTCTGTGTTGGAGTGATGGTCAATTTGCACATTAGTCTTCTATTAGATAGGATACTATTATATTGGCAGTGGTCTGGGCTTTTGATCTATATAGTATGACAAATCCTTTTTTAAAAATTAAGAATTCTTTAGATCAGAACATCTTTTGGAGAATTTTTTGAGAATACATTTGTTTTCTTGCAATTGTGTAATATTTTTGTTTCTTTATATGTCTAACTGGCGTATTAAAGTTTAATTTGCGATATTTCTGGTGGGGAGGCTGTTGGGGGGTGGAGGGATTGAGCAAAAAAGAAAAAAAAACTCATGGAAAAAATTTAATTGTGACCATCATAAATAGCAAAATTAATCATAGTTCTAAAAATTCAAACATCAATATTTCACAGTCAGCATTTCATTGGGGTTGGGTATGACATTCATAAAATTTTATGTTCTTCAGTCACTATTTACTTAGTAGATATAATAGTAATTTATTTTTGTTGTGGCTACAGGCTATATCTTAGAGTTTAACATCTGCTCATTTAAACTACTGCATATTTTTAAAATTCTCAACTCCCAATTGCCTAGAATGAAGGAAAAGAATTGATTTATATGCATATTTTTGCTTGGGAGATATTTATTTCATATTTCTAAAATAATAATGTAGAATTTAAGGAAGGTAATACATTATTAGACATGTAGAGGAAGAATTACCACTTCTCTTTGGTAATATGGTAATTGTTTAACATATTTTAAGTAATAACCAGCTGTTGACTTTAATATTTTTTACCTTTCAACAAAGCTGGTATTCTGCTATGATGTCATAGCTATATGTTTTGATTTATTACTGCATAGATTATGTCATGCCTACTCTGTGAACAACCATGCTGAGCCAGTATTGAGAATGCTCTTTATTATTTGTGACATTTTCTACGTTAAAATAGAATTGAGGTTCTTAACCAGATATTAATGCATATGGTAGAAGAGAGTTGTAAACCTTTTACTTTTTCAGTGATTTCTCCCTTCTAACTCTCAATGAACATTTACTTTGCTACAGAGTTTACATGCCATTTTTGTGTTTTTCTTCTCTCCAAAACAGTATTTCCTAAGACTATTTGTTTATATGTAAATATACCTCAAAAAGTGTTAAAAATACTTTTATTAATGTAATTTGAAAAATAAAAAAGATTGATATATGAATATGTGAAATACAGTAATTCATTTTATAACAAGAATATTTTATATAATGAAGTGCATTTTTGATGACATACATAGAATTAAAAATCTCTATTTTATAGTAGCATTATAAAATTTTTTAGCCCGGTAAAAATCAAATGACTGTCTACTTGAAATAGTTGTGCTGTAACTTATTAGACATAGGATTGAATTACTAATTTTTTATCATTTATTGAAATTAAATAATTCATTTTATTACTTAATCAAAACTGCAGTCATATACTTGACAATATGTATTCTGTTCACATTAGGTTTTCCTTTTCTTTTTCAGTCTGTGATCAAAACAGGGCGACTGCTAATCAGTCACGAAGCTCCCTTGACGGGCGGCTTTGCATCGGAGATCAGCTCTACAGTTCAGGTACAGTAACTTCTTGGCATTGATTTTAACATTTGTGCAATTGCACATGTCTAGTCCAAGAAAAAATCACTTGTCACAATATATAAAAATATGCACTTTTTGGAAGTGCACATTTTTCATTTGACTCCACCTCACTCTTTTAGTAATGGTCTAATTACATCATCTAAAAAAGAAATCTTAAAATAATAAAAGCTGAAAATTTCTTTATAGGAAGAAGAATGTTTCAAATGAGTTTAATAAACTAATGTCACATGTTTCTGGGATAACAAAACTTTATATTTGAATGTGATATTTCTTTCTTGATAAAACATAAGCTTATTATGAAATGTGTTGTTATAAAATTGATTTTAGATTCTCCTGCCTTCACCTAACAAAAAATTCACCTGTCAAAATGTAATAATGTAAATTCAATAAATAATTTCAAAATCAATAATTTAACTTATTAAATTAGTAATTTTTGTTATGTTATTGGTAATCCTTTAGAAATGGTTTAAAAATGTATGTCTGTTTTTAAAATATTTAGTTAAAATGCTGCATATCAGGGAAACTTCCTAGCTACCTCCATATGGAAAATTTTTAGTTAAAAGTTTTATTTCCATTTGTATCACAGGTATGAATAAGATGATTTAAATGGGTTTCATTTTTCCTCATTTTTAAAATTAAAAATGATATAACTATATTTTAAATGTAAAATATATGCATTTTAAATTCAGAATATTTTTGCAGTTTGCAAACATTTTACTTTATGGGTGTTAAGATAACTTGTTGTTAATACATACAAATTGAGAATTTCTTTAAGAATATATGGTTTAGTAACTTGGTTGCTAATTAAGATTGTGACATATAAGAAATGATAAGTTTTTATTTTTAATCATTTAACTAATAAATAATGATTTCTACCGATGAAATATCTTTAAATTCTAATTGACAACACTCTAAATATTTTTAAATTAGATGAAGCCAATTTAAACATAAAGTTTAAAGCTAGATCAAAATAATTCATAAGTACATTCAGAAACAAAATATACTGTTTTTTTACATGTTATATATAGTCACAAACTTAAGAAAAAAAAATTGAGTGTTTTTTATAGATTTGTTGTTTTCCCATTTATTATATAAATTAAAATTTAAAACATACTGCTTTTCATATAAAACAAGTACCCGGTATTTATTGTACATATTACTAATATAGTAGCATACTGTTCTAACTTTGTAAAAAATGAAGGTTGCAGGGATGAATTATTTCAACACCAAGATGTTATTTCAAGTTAGATACAAGATTGAAAAAAAGAAACCGGGATTTTCTGATTTCTAGTTAATGTGTAGTCCACTAATCCATTTGAAATGATAGTGATTGTTGCTCATAGAATCTTTATCTGACAGCCTCCTTTTGTTTTGTTATCTGAATGCCATCTTCTTCTAGTTCAAACATTTTATTTGCATTTGAGTATAAAAGGAAAACAAGTAGAACCTGTACAAACTCCTCTTGTGAAGTTACCTTTCTCTGTGCACTTCTTAAATTTGATCTCCATAAATTATTAATAAGCTGCAGTAGGATGAAATGTATTTTTTAAACTGGGAAGGAATTAGAATTAGGAAGAGTATCTCATGTAGTGTTTCTTTGTTTTGAATAATATTTGGACTTGTGTTGACAGAAAAATGTTTCTGAGGCCCCAAGAACACATGAATGAATTCCAGTTTGAGGAACACTGTACTGTGAATTAGACACAGTTAGTATAAGAAGCTGGCACCAACTAGATAATAACACTGAATCAAAATCAGATCCTGAAATTGTGATATTGATAGGTGCTAAAAGTTATGAAAGAAATTACCAGAATATAATTATATCATAATATAAAGACAAAACAAAACAAGACACTTTGTAATACTCTCATATTTCTGAGAATTTGCTCTGAGGTCTTCAGGTGTCTGTTGTTGGAGAAATCCTGACAACCTACCTCAGCCATGTTTCTTTTATAGTTAAGTGTTTGTCATCTAGAATGCTCGTGATTTATCTGGTTTAAAAGGACAGTGAAAACTCTGGGACTTGGACAGGAATATTAAGTAAATATTGTATGTATGCATGCACATTCTTTATTCAAAGTCCTCACCTCCAAGGGGAAGATAGCAGTTTTAGATTCATTATAAAATATTCTGTTTTCTCTTTTAAAATCATTCAACCAAATAACAAGAAAATGAATTAAGACAATATTGTAAAATTGATAGGGGGATCTGCATTTGATATTTTGGGGAATTAGAATTTGATTTATTAATATTCAAATGATTTTGAAAATGATTCTACCTAAGTGTTTAATTCAGATTTTATTTGCACAAATGGGAAGTATGGAAAATGAATTTTAATAAGAAAGTTTGCCTGTTGGCTTTAATGTAGTGATAAAGGAGAAAACAAAAGAAGTAAAGCTAGATACCTTGAGAGATTTTATTCTTTTTTTGGTAATAATGATTTCATATAATTTAGTGTATTCTGAATAAGAAAAATCTAATTTTCAGTAATTTATGAAACATATTCAATTAAATACAATGTACTATATTGAGCATCTTCTTCATAGAAGGCTGTAAGCCTTATGAAAAGTGAAGCCTGTGTCAAATTACTAGTGCCTAGTATTTAAACGAAAATCACTTAAGTGTGAGGTGCAGTTGCTTTCATGTCTTGGAACGAGTCATTTCTATATTTCTTTTTGCTGTGTATACTTAGCTAGGTTAAAAAAGGTAAAACAGGGTTAAGAAATTGAAAGCCAATTTTCTGGGATGGCAGGGAAAAGGTACACAGAGAACTTTTAACTGTTGTCTTGAAAAAGAACTTTGAAATTATGGATGAGAATGATCTATAAATTTGAGCACTATTGATTAAAAGACTAAATTATTCTTCTTGTATCAGCACTTGTAAATTCCACATGAAAATGAGCAAATACAAAATAATATCAATAAATAATATTTTGTGGAAGATACTTGGTACCTCTTTAAAAGCTCAAGACAAATCTTAGAAAGGTGCTCTTAAAATTATACTTTAATGGTTATTAATTTTTTATCAAAGTATTATTTATACAAATATTTTATCATAGTTTAATAATACAATGATTATTAATAATAAAACTATTTTAAGTGCATTAAAATCTGATAGCGTGATTTTTTGTTTTTCTAATGTTCTAAATTATTACTCATATTAAAAATTTAAAAATTGGAGGAGAATGCAGCAATATGGGGGTATTCTTTTAATGTTGTAGTTGGTATTTTTAGATAGAAAAATTGTCATGCTATATTAAATTGGATATCAAGGAAAGGGGCTTTTTTGGTAGGTATAGGAAATATTACTGGCATTACCATTAAGATTATTTTTAGTTATACAGATAAAATATGAAAAGAATGAAAATATATTTATATTTTATTTACATAGTTTTTGAACTTAAGGCAGATGTCATTTCCATAATACAAGGAACTCAGTATCAACCTCTTAAGTTTTTTCAAGCTTGTTGCCTGTTTTTCATAAAGCCATTTGTTTATTTATTAAAAAAAGTATTATTAACATTCTAAGTTTGAAGGTATATTAAACTCACAAGTGATTAGATTTCTTTATATTGAATATAAAAAATTTTACTTATATTTATCAATAGTTTCTTTATAAAATATATGCTTACAAAAATCAAAGCTAATACATTGAATCTTCGAACTTCTTTACATTCCTACTAGATTTAATTTGAAAGTCGACTGGGAGCAGAGTAAACCGAGGTCTGGTATATTTGGCTCCCCTCAAGGGGAGATTTTTTGGTCGGTCATCCAAAACTACACTGTCTCTTCCCACATAATTTTACATTCCCATCTGTTCTCATTTTGGGGTGAGGGAACTTTTTCCTTTTTCATTTGACACACAAAACTTGGAAATGTGCTTCTTTTAGGGAGTTAAGCATTCCCATTGTGCACCGTGATCTGTGGAAAAGTGCAAAGACAAGAGTTTAGAGAATTCACTGATTGCGATATTTAGTTTGAGCAAATATTTCGTTGTTTAGAAAAGTATATAAATTAATTTTATGTGGTGCTTGTATTTCTCAGCTTTATGTAACCACAGCTGTAAATAAAAAATCTTTATTGTGCTAAAGAAGTGTTAATATCACCTATTTTAATATTTCTCCAAATGAATTTATATATTCTAGAACACACTATTAAAAATAGGCATTATTTGTTTAAATGTTGAGACCAAGTAATTTGTGATATTTTAACAGCTTTAAGTTTTAAATAATAATACTTTATTTAAGCCATATAGAAACCAACCTTTATTTTTAATTTCTAACACATTCTCATAATGAAATAAATTTTGACTCTGATAGGCTATGATAAAAAAAAAAATGTTTTTTCTGGATTCAATGCTTAATATGAATGCCAAAAATTTTAGGGATTGGGATTGGCTTAAAGGTTTCCTTTTTTTTTTTAAACACATGGAAGCAATAAGTCTGTAATAAAGAGTCCATTTGGAGAGGATGGTAAGTTTCCATACCATTGTTTCATCCTTTCTGTGCGGTCTCTTTTCAAAGAATAAGAATGAGGAAATTATACATACCAACATATATTTTTAAAGGAAATAATATTCTACTAGTTTGAAAAGATTTTTTAGGGTTTATACAAATCATCATGAAAGGAAAATTTTCATAATTTCAAGTAAAGGAATTTTCTTTTCTTACTTTTTCATGTTAGATAGGATTATACAGAAGGATTTTATCTAGTGGATTTAATATTACTACTAAATTTATAAGCACTTTTAAAAGCATCAATTTGAAGAAGAGGGAAAAGGTCCTGTGTAATCTTGAGTTTTTACCATTGTGGAAATATGTTTAGTTAAAATTACTTTGTTGGTAAAGTAAGTCATCAGAGAAAACTGTCAGAGTAGTAATTTGATGAATAATTTACTGCAATTTTGTAATCTGAATTTTTTTTTAACTAGTGATGGCAAAGCATTTGCTGACAACAGCTATGATAATCAGGAAAAGTGTGCTTTTGTACTAAAATCTATTTAGATGGAGCCAGAGCATTAGAAAAGCAGTTAAACACAGAATGTTCAGATATAGATTGGCATTTTGCCCTAAAGCCTGTTGAATGTTCATTAAACAAATGGGATTTGTAGTCATAGAGCTGAACTATAGACTAAAATCTTTCAGGGCTGCATCATGGATGGGGCTGCTGATATCACTGTGTTCAACCCATATTGTACTCTTTTGGTCTTCCTACTTACCCTGACCACACCATGTCTCTTTCTCCTTTGTTCATTAGTATAAATGCCAAGGTTCTACCACCAGCCCTTTCATTCTCCCCATTTTTCCTTGGGAAGGATCAACCATATGCATGGCTATTCTTGAAACTTTTAAATGCAAAACTTTCAAAATTTGCTCCAATTCATGTTAAGTTTGGCAGTGATAAGAAATTTGGTATGTCCTACTGGAAATATATTTATGAGAATCAAAAATGAGACAAGCAATAATCGTTATGCTGAAAGGCATATACATCAATCTGTAGTGAGAACAGAGGCAGAGATAAGGAGCTATGCGTCAGACTGTTGGACCTCAAAAGGAGGGTGGGGATAAAAGGAAGAGATCAACCAAAGAACTTATGTGCTCACATATGAGCCTAATCAGTGGTCAAGGACAATAGGGAGGTGGGGGCATGAGTGGGGGGGGGGGTTGGAATAGGGGTTTGAGGACATATATGTGATACCTTAATCAATAAAGAAATTAATTAAAAAAAGAAATTTGGTATGATAAAATAATTTATATGGAAGGAAGGATTTTAATGTGAAAGAGTAAAAGAAATATCAGCACATGGTTTGGCTCTCTGCCATTTTGTAGAAATCAGCTTGTATCAAGACCAGCTCTATTTCTCAATATTTTTCTGGACCCTTTAAATTATCTTCTTTAGTCTCTCACATTTTATCACATTACTAAGTATTGTTTTCTTAAAACACACATCAAGAAAGGATTAAAAATGGTGGCAGAGTAAGTGGATACTGCACAGACATGCTCCCAGGAACAACTCAATATATAGAAAAACTTGCTGATAGTCAACAGAAAACTCACAGGAGAGAACCCTGACACCCGAGGACTGGAGACCACATAAAAACTGCTAGGAGGAGCAGAGGCAGGAAAAGGCTAGCCAGGTGCCCACAACAGCAACTGAAGTCCCGGAGAGATATCTCAGCTATGGGGGTTGTTACTGAGAACTCTGAGATCTAATCCTCAAGCTGGGCTCTTCAGCAGAGAGCATTAAACTGAGGAGGGTACCCCCATAACATCGAGCTGTGAAAAGCAATGGGATGCTGTCTGCCAGGGAATAATAGCTGGAAATTCAGGTACCATCTTAAAGTTCCAATAGACAAAATTCCCTGTGGAGCCACCCTTCTAGTCCTCTGCCAGGGTGTGGATGAAGTGGACTGGAGCTGTGAGGGCAGAAGACAGTAGAAGGCAGACACTCTAAGTTTCCTGGACTGAGTCATTCCCTTACACAGCTGAGGACATCTTTCCCACTTAGGCATCTGCCTTCCTAGTCTGGGGGGAAGACAATTGACACACACTATTAGAAAACATTTTGCCCTGAAGCCACTTAAGAGATTAAAAATAACAATTAGCCTTCAGGCAGTAGTAACTGCCCCAGTCTTGAAAAACACTCTCACCACACTTGAGGACAATTGCCTGAGGGGCAATTCAAGTCTGAATCCTATCAATCTGGAGGTAGAGGCAGTCTCTGGAGGCTTTGAGTCTATGCGTGATCTAATTTGTCAGAAATAGCCCTTAACACTGTCCTGCACTAGAGATTAAGAGGTATAGAGGATATACCTAATACATAGTCACAAACCCAAATAGAAAGCCAAAATGAGACAGACAGACAACTCCCAAATGAAAGAATTAGAGAATTATTCAGAAGAAGAGATAAATGAAGCAGAGATAAGAAATTTATCTGAAACAGTTTCAGGTAAAGATGCTCAGCAGCATGAAGAAAGATATAATAACTATGAGAAAAGAATAGTCTGAGATAAAGAATAACATAACACAAATAAAGAACACATTGGAAGGAATACACAGCAGATTAGGGGAAGCTGAGGATCAAATCAATGAATTAGAAGACAGTGTTGAAAATACCAATTAATCAGGAAACCAGAAAATAAAAAGAATTAAAAAACAGGAGGACAGTTTAACGGAGCTGTGGACAATGTGAATTGTAACAATATTGGAATGGCAGGTGTGCCAAAAGAGGCAGAAAGAGAGAAAGGCATAGAAGGTATTTGAAGAAATAATGGCAGAAAATTTTCCTAACCTGGTAAAGGAAAAAGTCACACAAGTTCAGGAGGTACAGAGAATCCCAAACAGAAGAACCCAAACAGGCCCATGCCCAGACACATGGTAAAAATACCAAAAATTAAAGACAAAGAGAGAATCTTAAAGGCAGCAAGAGAAAAGAAAACTGTTACCTAAAAAAGAATTCCCATAAAGCTGACACCTGATTTTTCATCAGAAACTCTACAGTATGAAGGGAATAGCATGAATTATTCAAGGTAATAAAAAGCAAGGATCTAAGGACAAGATTATTATATCCAGCAAGATAACTATAATCATATCAGGCCAAGCTATTATTCAAAACAGAAACAGATGGTCAAAGAGCTTCACAAACAAACAAACAAACAAAAAAGGCTGAATGAGTGCACCACCATCAAGGCAGCATTACAAGAAATACTAAAGGAATTGCTGTAATGAGAAGAAGAAACAAGAGAGAGAAACCTAGCCATGAAGAAATATAATGACAATAAACAAGTATCTCAATAATAACCCTAAATGTAAGTAAACTAAATGTTTCAGTTAAAAGCTGTAAGGTAGCGGAATGGATAGAAAAACATGTCCGAACTATATGCTGTCTACAAGAGACCCACTTCAAAACAAAAGACACACACAGGATGAGAGTGAAGGAATGGAAAAAACTTTCCATGCAAATAGAAAAGAAAAAAATAGCTGGAGTAGCAATACTCATATCTGACAAAATAGACTTAAAACGAAGGCCATCCCAAGAGACAACAAAGATCACTACATAGTATTAAAGGGATTGATCCAACAAGAAGATATAACCCTAGTAAATATATATGCACCCAATGTAGGAGTGCCTAAATATATTTAAAAATTTTTCTAGAGGACTTGAATGGAGAGATCAACAACAAGGCTGTCGTAGTAGGGGACTTTAACACCCCTCTGATTTCCCTGGATAGGTCTTCCAGACAAAAACTTAACAGAGAAAAAGAGACTCTACAGGGCACACTGGATCAGATGTATTTAATGGACATTTTAGAAAATTTCACCTCAAAACAACAGCATATACATTCTTCTCAAGTACACATGGATCATTCAGAAAGATAGAACATCTGTTAGGACACAAAACAAGTCTACGAGTTCAAGAAGATTGAAATCATATCAACCATCTTCTCTCAGATCACAGTGGAATGAAATTAGAAATCAACTATAGTAAAAACACCCACAAATACTCAAATGCATGGATACTAAATAACATGTTATTAAACCATGAATGGGTTACCAATAAGAACAAGAAATAAATAAAAAAATTTTTGGAAACAAATGAAAATGAACACACAGCAACCCCAAATCTCTGGGACACAGCAAAAGCAGTCCTGAGAGGGAAGTTTGTAGCACTACAGGTATACCTCAAAAAACAAGAAAAATCAGCAATAAATTATTTAATCCTACAACTTAAATAACTAGAAAGACAACAACAAGGAAAGCCCAGAGTAATTAGAAGTAAGGAAATAATGAAGACCAGAGCAGAAATAAATAATATAGAGACCAAAGAAAAATACACACACAAAACACACCCAGTGAAACCAAGAGCTGATACTTTGAAATAATAAACAAAATTGATAAATCATTAGCCAGACTCATCAAGAAACAGAGAGGACCCAAATAAATAAAATCAGAAATGAAAATGGAGGAGTAACCATTGACACCACAAAAATACAAAGAATACTAAGAAAACACTATCAACAACTCTTTGCCAACAAGCTGGAGAATGTGGAAGAAATAGACAAATTCCTAGAAAAATACAAACTCCCCAAACTGAATCAGGAAGAAAAAAAAAAATTGAATAGGCCAAAAACCACAGATGAAATAGAAGCAGTAATTAAAAAGAGACACAACTCCCACCAAACAAAAGCTCAGGTCGATATGGCTTCACAGGGAAGTTTTACCAAACATTCAAAGAAGAACTAACACATATACTTCTCAAATTATTTCAGAAATTTCAAGAGGAAGAAACAATTCCAAATTCTTTTTATGAGGCCAGCATTATCCTAATTACAAAACCAGATAAAGACAATACAAAGTAAGAGAACTACAGGCCAATATCCTTGATGAACATAGATGCTAAAATCCTTAACAAAATATTAGCAAATCACATCCAGCAATATGTAAAAGAGATCATACACCATGATCAAGTGGAATTTGGTTGGTACAGTATCCACAAGTCAATAAACGTGATACCTCACATAAACAAATTGAAAGAAAGAAATCACATGATCATATCGATAGATGCAGGAAAAGCATTTGACAATATCCAGCACCCATTTTTCATAAAAACTCTCAGCAAAGTGGGAATAGAGCGGGGATATCTCAACAAGATAAAGGTCACATATGACAAACCTACAGCCAATATTATATTCAGTGGACAAATACTGAAACCATTTCCCCAAAGAACAGGAGCAAGACAGTGATATATACTTTCACCACTCCTGTTTGACATGGTACTGGAAGTGCTAGCCATTGTGATTAGACAAGAAGAAGAAATAAAAGGCATCCAAATTGGAATAGAAGTAACATTGTCATTATACCCAGAAGACAAGATATTGTAAATAGAAAACCCCAAGTCTTTTATAAAGACTCCATTATAAAAGTACTAGACTTAATAAATGAATTTGGCAATGTAGCAAGATACAAAATTAACACCCAGAAATATATGGCTTTTTTTATATACCAATAATGAACTCACTGAAAGAGAAACTACATATACAATCCCATTTATCATTGCAACAAAAAAATTAATGTACCTAGGAATAAACTTAAGGAAGTAAAAGACCTGTACTCATAAACTACAGGACATTTAAAAAAGAGATAGAGGAAGACAAAGAAATGGAAGGATACACCATGCTCATGGATTGATAGAATCAACTTAATGAAAATGTCCATACTACCCAAAGCAATCTATAGATTTAATGCAATCTCCATTAAGAAACCAATGGGATATTTCACAGACCTAGAACAAACTCTCCAACAATTCAGATGGAATAAAAAAAGACCCAAAAAAGCTGCAACAATCTTGAAAAAGAAGAACAAAGTTGGAGGGATCACAATAACAGATATCAAGCTATATTTCAAAGCCACTGTTTTCAAAACTGCCTGGTCCTGGCACAAGAACACACATATTAACCAATGGAATAGAACAGAGAACCCAAATGTTAACCCAAGCCATTATGCTCAATTAATATTTGACAGAAGAGGCAAGGGCATACAATGGAGTCAAGATAATATCTTAATAAATGGTGTTGGGAAAATTGAACAGAAACATGGAAAAAAATGAAACTAGACCACTAACTTACACCATACACAATCACAAACTCAAAATGGATAAAAGACTTAAACGTAAGATGGAAACAATAAAGATCTTAGAGGAATCCATAGGAAGCAAACTATCAGAAAAATGACATAGCAATATCTTTACTGATACAGCTCCTAAGACAATGAAAACTAAGAAGAAAATAAACAAATGGGACTACATTAAAATAAAAAGCTCTGCACAGTAAAAGAAACCATCAATGAAACAAGGAAGCCCACTGCATGGGAGAACCTGTTTGCCAATGTTATATCCGGTAAGTGTTTAATCTCCAACATTTACAGGGCACTCATACAACTTAACAAAAAAAAAAAACAAAAAAACAAAAAAAAAAGATAAACAATCCAATTAAAAAATGGGCAAAGGACCTAAATAGACATTTTTTGAAAGTTGACCTACAGAGGCCAAGAGACATGAAAACACGCTCAAAGTCACTAATTTGATGCAAATCAAAATGACAATGAGATTCTGTCTCACTCCTGTCAGAATAGCTTTCATCAACAAATGACAATTGCTGGCGAGGATGTGGAGAAAAAGGAACCCTCTTGCACTGCTGGTGGGAATACAGATTGGTGCAGCCACTGAGCAAGCACTATGGAGGTTCCTCAAAAAAGTTAAAAATGGAGTTCCCGTTTGATCCAGTAATCCTACTTCTAGGAATAAATACCAAGAAATCAGAAATATCAATCAGAAAGGATATATGCACCCCTATATTTATAGCAGCACAATTTACAATAGCTAAGATTTGGAAACAGCTTAAGTGCCCATCAGCAGATGAGTGGATTAAAAAATTGTGGTACATCTACACAATGGAATACTACACTGCTATAAAAAAAAGAAGGAACTCTTACCATTTACAACAGCATGGATGGACCTGAGAGCATTATGCTAAGTGAAATAAGCCAGTCAGAGAAACATAAATATCACATGTTTTTATTTATGGAATATAAGGAGCAACATAATCTGCTGGACCAAAATAGAGCAAGAAGAAGAAAATATTTTAGACTATAATAGAAGTAATCCTATTATTTGCAGATTTTTAATATTTCCTACAACTTTTGTAGTATTATACTATGTTAGTACAGTTTTGGTAATATTATATTTAAATTTTTTTCTTGGAATATTAACTTTTATTGCATCTAATCTTATATTTAAAATAATTTTCCTTGAGACATTAATGTTTATTGCATGTAACATTATTATACTTAGAATGGTTATCTTGAAATATCAATGTTTATTGCATATAAAAGTAATAATAAAATAAAATAAAAGGAAAAGAAATAGAATAAAAAGACAAAAGATCAAATCTTGTCCATTCCCTGTTTGAAAACCTTCAATAGATCTTCTGTGGCTGTAGAAATAGATGTTTTTTGGTAACCTTTCAGATCCTCCTTTGTCCAAACCAAGGTTTTCAGTGTTATTTCTTTCATCCTTTTATGACTCCAGTGTGCCCACACTTGTTCTTTCAGTCAGCCTTTATTGAGTATTCTGGGTACAGGCTTAACTTTGGGCATTTCACTCAAGAAATAGAGACCTTATTTAGACATACTAAGAATTTAGTAGAAGAAATAGATACTATAGTAAACAGATAGTAATCCTATGCCAGGATGGAGAAATATTCAGAAATCTGTGTAATTATAAATTAGTTATTCATCTAACCCAGGTGTGACAGCTGAGTTAACACTTGGAGGATAAATAGGATACTGTGAGTGAAGGTGGGTGGGGATTCCAGGCAGAAGGAACAATATGAATAAAAAGGCAAGAAAAATATTTGCTATTCTAGGCTTTAAAGAGCTTTTGGTACAATTGAAGAATAGTAATCTTAGGATTTAATTCTTACCTACTTGTTGATCCTTACTATATACTAAGGATCAACAAGTAGGTAAGAATTAAATCCTAAGAATCTTATATGTAATACTGAGGAATTTGTTTTTGTATGGAAGAAGTAGAATCCGCTCACAAAGAAATAAATCCGGTTTATTTCCATATAATGCATTTAAAATACATTTTATAAAGTTCTTGGCAAATAGGAAGTAGTAGAAACTCAAAAAATAATGGTCACAATATTATCATTTAAGGCCAGAGGATGTAATTAAAATATTTTAAGCTGGATAATAACACTGAAAGATTTACAATTTAGAAAAACTCTGGCACTAAGTTGAGGATGTATTAGGTGGCAGGAAGTTGTAGAAATTAGTTAAGAAATTATTTGAGTAGTTTAGGTGAGAGACTTAAATGTCTCCTAAACGGAGGACATGGGAGAGGGGTTGGAGAGAAAGGTGAGTTTTAAACTATGATAGGAGGGAGAATCTGGAAGGCTTGCTGACTGATTAGGTAGAGTAGGGCAGGGACTGAAATGGGTGACAGTGAGGCAGGCAGAAATGCAAGATAAGACTTAGCTTGGTTTCAGGTTGGATGATTTTCGCATGGAGGTGCAGTTTCACTGAGCTGAGGCATATCATTGGAAAACAGGCTTAAGAACATATTTTATGGAAGATGATTAATTCATTTTACACTTCTAGGATTTGAAATGAGGATGAAAATATGTCTGCAGCTCAGGAGAGAAACCAAGGTACAGGGAAAGATTATGGAATGAATCATCATCTTGTGGTGATCGCTGAGGCCAAGAATATGGGGATGGTCACACAGAAAAGGATAATCTTTAGAAGTTTGTTTCTGAAGAAGTTCCTAGGTATACCAACATTTAAGAGAAAGAGAGAAAGGAGAACTGTGAAATGAGTGGGATGGAGTGGCAGAGAGTAGGCAGGAAGACATGTACGGAGAGTTTTACCCTGGAGTATACAGGCAACATTATTATGTGCTTCTGGAGTTTGTTGACTAAATACTGATGGTTGTACCTTGTACATGGCAACTGGAAGACATTGGTGGCTTTGATGAAAGCAGAGGAGTAGCCAAGTTGGGAGCCATATTTTATTTGGGCTGGTGAGTGAATGAATGGTGAAAATTTGTAAAGCATATAGACTACTGTTTCAGGAAACACAAGTTTTAAGGAAAGGAGAGAAATAAAGTAGTTAGAAATGGGTTCAATCTCTTAATACTATTTACTCAGCATGGAATGCCATTCTCTCAGTATGAACCACTTCCTGGTAACCTCCTTAATTTCTCCCTTTCCTAGCCCTTTCCCTTCTACTTCCAGCCCATCTAGAATTTTTGTTTTAAATATCTCTCAAGTCTGTTCTTTGGCTTCCATTCCCCTAATAAACTCTAAATGCACTGGGGTGAGGGGGGTTTGAGGAGAAAGAAAAGAAAACCCAACTCCCCAATCTAAAAGAAAATGTAGGAAATAACTGATGTTGAGATAGGTAAGAAATTTTTTAGCAAAAAAATAAAGCAACAGGATCAGTCATAGTGTCAAAGATTAATATATTTTCACAAAATGAAAAATTTAGTTATTAAAACAAGCACAATTAATAGGAAAATGGCAACCAGGAAACTGTTGAAACACACAATAAAAGATTAATATGTGTACTATATTAAACATCCTTAAATATTGATAAGGAAATTAATAACTCCTTTATTTAAAAGGTCAGAGTCAGATTAATTTTAGAACTATTAATGGCAAGTAAACATGAAATCAAATGCAATTTTTTAAGACTAAAAATGCACATTTCAAAATTGAGGTATCAATATCATTTGTTACTCATAAGGGTGGTACTACTTAAAAACTTAATTATGTGTAGTGTTGAGGTGGTGCAGAGTGAATGTAGAAATTGATTCCCTTTTTTCAGGAAACCAGTTTAGAAATGTGTATCAAGACTTCCTCTGATTCAGGAATGTAGCAATTGTCACTTTGGCATCTCACACAAGAACACATAAGGACATTTTCTCAGTGTTGTTCACTTGATAAGAAAATGTTTGGCAATAGGAATATAGTTGAAAAATCATGAATGTTGTAGATTCACTAAAAACATTAAAAGAATAGTCGACACATTTGTATACACATGCTATTAAATGAAAAATTCACTATGCAAATCTACAGGTATTTTACTTGCCCAATTTTTTGAAAAGAGAAAAACCTATACATATGACTTTTTTTTTCTTATGTCTAGGAAAATAAGACTTTTGTTGATTTATATTTTCTTTCTAATTATTTCTGTATTTTTTATGAACATACAGCATAATAATTAAAAGTTTTATTATAATTAGATGTATTTCCACATGGCATAAATCTTACAATTTTTTCTAAATTATTTTAAAAATGAAAGCCCATTTTGTTCATAAAGTTTATTTTAAAAATTTTATGTTTTGTTTTGAATTGTTTTTTTAATCATAATCATTTGAGCTTTGTGAATTGTCATTCATATTGTTATTAAGTTACTCACATTTGTGATGTGGTATAGTTTTAAAACCAGTCTAACCCCATGCATAGATCTTGTTATTCTGAAGGTTAGTCTGCCCCCTACACCCATGGAATATTTGATTTATTGCCCTCATTTTAAAAGTGAAAGCAGCATTATATTGGGATAGTCAAATTATTTAATTTTCCTCTGTTAATTGGTCAGTGATACTGAGACTAATAACTAACATGTAATGATATGAACATTGGATCCCTTCTTATTTTCCCTCCCTCTTGGTATTAGCTTTATGATGTATGGTCATCATTTTTTTTCTGAAATCTCTTGGACATAAGCCAATTAGAAAGAAAATCATCCACATTTCAAGTGTCTGGGTGGTGATTAAGTGTACCAGTTTGTCTCACTCAATCCTTGGTATTTTTTCTAATCAGATATAGTCCCCTTTGAATTCAGGGGTGCATTCATACTAACTCACCACACACGCTTTTTTCTCCCTTTCTTTGTAACCTCTGGTTAGCATTTTGGTATGTCCCTTTGGTGATGTTCCAAGACCACTCCTGTCCATCTTACTTATCTTTCAGTTAGATGGAAAAGGTGAACTCTGCTGGAATGTTTGAAAGGAAATGTGATCAACTAAAATCTTATGTTAAAAAAATGTGGTCCTTCATCACAAGGGAGACAGGAGAATGTGAATTCTCCCGTAACATGTTTTGAAATAGCACTTCCTCAGAAAAGATATCCTTGATGCCCCATTTACAGTAGCTTCTCTGCCCAGAGTCTTCCTCCCTAATATGACTTTGTCCAACTGCCCTCAAGCCCTTGAAATGTCCTTCTTCCCTCCTTAGAAGGCAAGCTTCCTGAGTTTGAACACCATGTCTGACTTGTTCACCCCTATAATCCTGGGGCCCTGAATCATGCCTTGCACTAAGCAGGCACTGAGCAATTTAAATGAATTGTTTGCCCCCCAAACATCACTGTTATTAGCCATTTCTTGGAGTATGATATTCTTTTTTTTTTTTAATATATTTTATTTTTTTACAGAGAGGAAGGGAGAGGGATAGAGAGCTAGAAACATCGATGAGAGAGAAACATCGACCAGCTACCTCCTGCACATGCCCCACCCGGGATGTGCCGCAGCCAATGTACATGCCCTTGACCAGAATCGAACCTGGGACCCTTCAGTCCTCAGACCGACACTCTATCCACTGAGCCAAACCAGTTTCGGCTGGGGCGTGATATTATTGCTAGTTTATGTTGTATATAGATATTTCTAGTCATAAAGACAGATAGGTTGCATTGCGGCCCTTTATACACCACCACTTCAATATGCTTACCAAAAATAAAAATACATTTTTTTGTGTGTAAAGTTACTGATATTATTATATATGCTCTTATCCTTTACATTTTGACAAAGTGTTATTTCTTTCAAAGTGATTATTGCTTTTTCCCTCATATTTCTCTAGTGAGGCTAAATCTTACATAGTTGCCAATGAAGTTTCATAGAATGAATGAGTAAAATGATGGAAAATATAACTTTCTTTAAAAAGTCAGTGATTTCTAATAAAATAAAATAAAAATAAATAAATAAATAAATAAATAAAAATAATAAAAAGTTAGTGGTTTCTATAATTTGATACCTTTAAATTGTATTCTAGTACCTAAAGAGTTATAATTTCCTCTCAGAGTTCTTGAACATCTGGCTGTATTCTCAAAGAAAATTAAGTATAATTGGTTTAAAATGTTTCATTCTCTTATTTGGTGTGAAATATTTCAAAATATTTTTAAAAAATGTATAACCTTGTTTTAAAGTTTTTTAAACTATAATAAGTTTATTTAAAATATTATAAATGAGAGAGCCTGTGTCCAATGAGTTGCCATTCTGTGGCAGAACTTATCAGGTGACTGGAAAACACACAAGGGATATTCAGAAGATTCAGGAAAGTAAACAAAAAAGAAAAACAAAAATGAAACCTTTATTTAAAGCAGTGCTGCTGGCTCAGGGTATTTAAAGCTCCAAAGCCTGAACAACTTATACAATGAGATTACTCCTTATATATATTCCTAAAATTCTTTGTTTCCTAACTTCCGGGCTTTTGTGGTAGGCATTTTCATCCTTACCTAAATTAGTTAGAATGGGGAAGTGAGATTACAGCTAAAGGCCTGGCCTGGGTGATGCCAATGATCTCCCCTCTGGCTAAGCTGTTAAATTCTTGGTTTGTGGTCCTTGTAAACTGGGAGTATTTAGGAAAACAGATTATTGCCCAGAAAGGGGCGATGACTTAATTAATTAGTATAAGCTAATGAGAATGTGCATTAGGATACTGGTTACTGGCATAGATTCAGATTGCTATCCTTCCCCTACCCCCCAGGTTACCCCCTATATTCTCCTTCAAATCCTCTTGGCCACCTGAGGCAAAGTACAACACCTTAGACACCATCTTAGTACAACATTTTAGGCAAATATGGAGAAGCACATTAAATTCTTAAAGAAATGGTAGGCATGCATTGTCAGTGTTGTATTCACAGTCAGTGAGGGACTGGGTTGGCCTCCTGGGGACAAGAGTTAAATTTTATCAGCTAGTTTGTCATGCATCTTTGTGGGCATTAAAGTTGCTGCTGTTGAAAGCACATTTTATTTATATAATTTAGTATAATTAGATTTATATCCCAACTTAGTTTAGGTTTTGTTAAAGGGTCATCATCTGTTTTCATGAATGAGTTCACAGATTACCAAAACATTGTTGAGTTGAAAACAGATTAAAAGAGATTAACTACTGCTAATGAATTTTCTGGTCTATTTGAATCTAAACACTTGTAAAAATTAAGACAAGTTACAATCATCACTTAATGCCAAAATGAGCAATTGAAAATGAAAGGTGTAAGCAGGAACCATTTAGTTTATAATTGTTTTGGTTTTTAAGATCTATCAATATTAACGAAAGTGTTCAAGATGTTTTAGTTTGCAGAAATGTCTGAAAATTAGCATTTGATTGGAGAAGTGTTGAATATTTGATTTTCTTTCAAGTTAATGTTGAAGAAGGCACTTTATTTTTAATTTTTTATCCATTTGAAGAGACTTTTCTGTTTCAGTCCTTAAGAGTATCATATAATATTTATTATTAAGATAGTTCTATTGCTGATAGCACCAAGAATCTATTTGTCTTTATCAAAACTATTTAGGTGAAAAGTGTAATTCATGACTATTCTTTTAAGAGCATCTAACTACAGGGTGTCCCAAAAAGTGTATATACACTTTTACTGATTATAAAATTAGTGTTTATTACCATACAATTCATTTTCAAAATTTAAATGAATCTGCAGAAATAATTTTTTTTGTCAGTGCCTGTTTTCAACTGACAACCATTCTGGTCCAGGCACTGCTGATAATGTAATTATTTCTTATCTATTGAAAGGATTAGTTTGCCTTTTCATTGGTACATTTCTGCATTTCTTTCCTGGATTGATTTTATGTTTGCATCTTAAAATATGAATAGTATAAAATACTCATCATGCTTGTATCCTTTGGTGCTTTCTGAACCACTCAGACAGAATCTCAGTTTTCCCTGAGATGGCTTGTATTTTTATAATTTCTAGCACCATTTTTTCCCTTTACTCCAAAAGTCTTTTAAATATTATAAAAGTCTTTTATTTAGCTCTATATTAGCAGGTAAATCAAAATATTCTTACCTTTATAACTCCTCACTGAAGAATATCCTGCCTCTGCACCCTGACAATAAATTTATGCTTTTTTTTTTTTTTTTTTTTTAAACTAGGAACGTTTCTGGGCATTGAGTTCTATCTAAGTATGCATAGCAGACCAAATTGAATTTTGTGAATAATATTCCAACATGACACAATCCTATAGTTTATTAAAACCAGCTTTCCTGTGGCAGTTCCAAAAACAATAGTTCAGGTACAATAAAATAATGAAGTACTCCATACAATTGTTGATAAAATAGTCTTTTGATATGATGGAATGTTTTATTATGTATGCAGCTAAATTAAATTCAGTATTTATTTTAATAAAACCCATATATTTTACAAAATTGGACCTTGACTAACCTGTGTTTTTACAGAGTCATGGGAGCCACAGTAACAATAGATCAGTGGTTCTCAACCTTTCTAATGCTTAGACCCTTTAATACAGTTCCTCATGTTGTGGTGACCCCCAACCATAAAATTATTTTCGTTGTTACTTCATAACTGTAATTTTGCTACTTATGAATCATAATGTAAATATCTGTGTTTTCTGATGGTCTTAGGCTTGCGACCCACAGGTTGAGAACCGTTAGCAGGGTCACCTAAGACCATCAGAAAACACAGACATTTACATTATGATTCATAACAGGAGCAAAATTACAGTTATGAAGTAGAACGAAAATAATTTTATGGTTGGGGATCACCATAACATGAGGAACTGTATTAAAGGGTCGCGGTATTAGAAAGGTTGAGAACCACTGCAATAGATGAAGCTAAGTCCTCCTATTAGTGAGCATGCAGCTTATATACCTTTTTAGCTTCAGATAACCGCGGTATTTTTTTCCTCTTTTCCTTCCTCACTTTCCTCCATCTCTTTTCCTTTACCTTTCTTAACAGTTTTCTCTATGCTAGCATCAGCAAACATGTGAATCTTGACAACAAAACTATAACTCTTCTCACCTTGGACAAACTTAGCATTATTCTAGGTAGTTTGTGTTTATGAAAGCCTTCTCCATTCTAGTAGGCAAGAATTAGAAGTACCCTGTAATACTGGAAGAAAGTAAAGGAATGAGGCTGGATGTAGTTAAATATTTTCTTTTTCACATGGTTGATCAAAAATGTTATAGAATTACTTAATACCATTTGAAAAGCATTTTTAAGGTGAATTATTTGTCAATATGAAGTGTGTACGTTTGTGTTTCCCTCCAAATAATTAACTTTTTTACTGATTTCTTTTGAAATGGTGTGATGGTATAAGGCACATGTGTCAAACACAAGGCCCGCGGGCCAAATCCGTCCTGCCAGGCCTTGCAATGTGGCCTGCACCGCGCTGTCATCACTGCACTCCGCTGCGTTTCCATCACAATGACAGTTTATGACTGTTCAGTAAACCATTCGGCCCGCGATTTAGGCTGGATTTTAGATTTTGGCCCCTTCTCTGATTGAGTTCGACACCCCTAGTATAAGGTCTTACACATGGAACTTCTGCTATGTTGTTAATTGCTTTCAGGAATAGCATCGCTAACCGTGGTTTTAATGGTGCTGTTAGAGGATAATTTGCTAAAATTGAAAAGAGGGAGATTATTATGACACATAATTAAAAGACATTCTCCAAATCTGAAATGAAGATGCAAAGAAAGTGGGGTCCATAAAACAGCTTTAAATAATTTTTCCTAAGAATAAGTCCAATTTTCATTTTTTCCCCCTTCAGAACAAATGTCCTAAAAAAAGAAAAAAAAAGAAAAAAAGAAATCCCATTTTGAAATGCTATGCTATTTGAAGAAAGTTGCTAGGTACTTGAAAAGTTTATTTTGTATGACTTTTCTTACTGCTTTCTTTGTTACTTAAAATTGGAACATAATATTATTTGTTCATCAGTGAAGAAGCATTTAATTAATGGTCTGAAACAAAGTTGTTTCTAATATCAGCATTGTGTTACCTCTATTAAAATAGGTTATTTAAGTATCAAATCTTGGCTCACTTGCTACCAGCTAATAATTTGTTTTCTTTGGGGACACAACCTCTAAAGTAATGTTTTCCAAGAGGATAGAATTTCATGTTGTAGCAATAGAGGCGCTTCTCTTGAGATAATTGGGAAGGGTAGGTGGTGGGCCTATCAGGTGAATGCTAGTTTGTTTGTTGCAAGCCTTTTTCTTTACAACTATGAAACCAAGTCTCTCTACTGTCTATAATATTTTATAACTGATAACAATTTCATTGATGAAATCTAAAGTCCTTATTTATTAGTGAATGTTCCTTTTGCCTTTTGCTGTCATAGAGGTAGAGTATGATCATATTTTAAGTGTGATTTCTTATTTGCATTGGTTTTCATGAAGCTTTTGGTCATCTGTATGCAAATAGAGCTGATATCTTAGAACACATTTATCTAGAGAAGAAATGTTCAGATATGTAAAGTAAGTGACTGTAGAGTTTCAGCTTCCACGTTAGGCTAAGGAGAAATGATCTATAGAAAGTAGGAAGTTAGACCACTTAGTTTGTCCAACTATTAAGCAAAGTTAATTCCATTTTGAACAATTCCCATTACGTAGTGCCTAAATAGGAAGCTTGTCATAAAGACAGAGCAACTTATTTTTGAGAACAAATCTTAGAATTTTTCTAAGGAATTATGTAACTGATCTCTTGTAAATGCCAAAAACATACGACACACCTTTTTATTTTGTTTAATGTTTAGTTCTGTAATCATGATGTAATCATCATGAAGGATATTGAGGAGTAAATGTTTGACATGTTGACTTTTCTGGCAAAGCCATATGTTGTCAAGCAGGTAATAGAAGCATTTTCTCCTACAGTGTGCATAACTAACTAGCACTAGGCCTGTCTGTTATATGTTAGTGTAAACCTATTTGAATTTTCTAGCTAGTCAGACCTTGATAAGACTAGTTCTATCCTTAATTGTGCTTTTACATTTGTTTAGCTTTAAACTATAGTGTAGATTTACAGTTTTCAGTTACAGTGTAAAGGAAAATAACATGAAGTTGTGCTGGAACAAAATTCTGGAATAAAGTGAAATATGAGCAATGCTGTGAAACAAACATTATAATGGGAACATATGGAACAAAACAGTCTTTTTTAGAAAAAACATCTGTTGGGTGGCAGCACTATTTATGTTTGAGATTCATAGTGTCAGTGTAAATGGGATGATGACACTCTTAAAAGGGCAGAATTTCTATTGTGCATGGCAGGAAATGCTCTTTATTTTATTAAAACTAGGAAGTACAAGTCATTTAGGGGAAAAGTCTCCACATGATATTACCTACTCAGAGGGGAGTTCTGCTGTATCTTATGGCTTCAGTTAGTAGGATTTACATAATCCTATGTCAAGATCCTGTAGTGTTGAGGTAATGCTACTGTAATAAATCTAGCAGACAGATGGAGAAAACAAAGCATTTTTAAAACTAACTAAGTCCACTTATGAGTTATAACTGAATAAGTCTGGTAAAAATAGATGATAGAGAGACAAAAGAAACTAAGAATTAGGGCAAAACATATGAAAAAAAAAAAATCTTAGACTGTCCAACCCAACTTTCTACTTTCTCTGTTCTGATGTCTTGCATACCAATGAGTGTGCCACACAAACCTGACATGGAGCAGACACCGGCGGCTTCTTCATAAGGATCAGCAAGGCCTAGAGCAAGTTAAAAAGACTCTACAGAGAGTCAAGGCTGCCTGTACCTCTTTTTTCAAAGAACTAGTCCACAATAAAAAGAGAACAGCAAGAGTGCTGTCTCTCTCCCCTCCCCCTTCTGCTACTTTCTTCTTTCCCTCCCTTTATTTAATGAAAATAGAAACTCTTCAAACATCCACATCTTTCATTCTGTAATTTTGTTCATCTTCTTTTATTCTTACAAATTATGTTAATTTTGTTTTAATGTTTTTGTTAATAAATCAACCTGATGTCCATCACCCCTTCCTTTGCCTTTATTTAGAAAATTGCACCAATTCATAAGATGATGCCATGGGCCACTTTTTTCATTGTCACAGAGATGCTTTAACTTCTTAGGGCTGTGTCTCTATTTTTTCTCTCCTTTTTATTACACAAATAACAGGTCTATTTAAGTGGATCTCCAAGATATTACTAATAGGAACAGCCTATCCTAAAAGGCGTGTTCTAAGAATGTTCAAGTTTTTCAGTAATTTTTTAAAAATGACACACATTTAAAGGTTTTTAAAATATTGTAGCTAAGTAATAAGGAATTAAATTACAGATAATATTGGGCCATTGAAGTCTAAGTTAGGTAATTAATTTGAAAGAGATACTTTTTTTTTTCTAAAGTATTTTATTTTTCTTTTTTGCTCATTTTTTTTTAACTATGTGATACTGGTTTTGTTTAGGGAAAATAGGGAATATAAAAAGTAAAAATATGGTAAAGGGCATAGAGCCAACATTTGTTTTGCCAGATAGCATTCTAATATCTTAACCTGGGTTATTTCATTTACATATTGACATATTAACATAAATATTTACTATTAACACAAAACTATTAACAGAATCCTATCTAATAAAAGAATAATATACAAATTGACCATCACTCCAACACACAAGATGGCCTCCCCATGTGGTCAAAGATGGCTGCCTCCATGTGGACAAAAGATGACCACCACAAGATGGCTGGCAGAGGACACCAGTTGTGTGAAATCAGGCCAGGAAAGGAGGGCAGTTGGGCAGGAACAGGCCTTCAAAGGAGGGCAGTTGGGGATGATCAGGCCTGCAGGGGAGGGCAGTTGGGGGGGACCAGGCCTGCAGAGGAGGGAAATAGGGGGGACCAGTCCTGTAGAGGATGGCAGTTGGGCGCAATCAGGTCTTCAGGAGAGGATAGTTAGGGGTGACCAGGCTAGCAGGGGAGGCCAGTTAGGAATGACTAGGCCATTAGGGGAGGGCAGTTAGGGGAAATCGGGCCAGTAGGGCAGCAGTTAAGTGTAGATCAGGCTGGCAGGGGAGTAATTAGGGGAGTGATCAGGCTGGCAGGCAGAAGCAGTTAGGGGCAATCAGGCAGGCAGGCAGGTGAATGATTTGCAGCCAGCAGTCCTGGATTATGAGAGGGATGTCCAATGAGATGGGGCCTAAATGGGCAATTGGATACTATAAAATAGGAACTACTGTCGTCTTCATTTTACAGATGGAGAAACAGGCACAGAAAAGTTTAGCAACTTGATTAATATCACAGTTAGTAGGTAACAGATTTGAACATTGGCCATCCATTTCCAGACTAAGTTCTCCTAACATTTGTCTGTGATAGAAAAACAGAAAAAGTATCTCTAGTAAGTTTAAGACACTTCTATTAAATATTTGTGAGAGTTCTGGTCTGTAGCTCAGTTGGTTGAGCATTGTCCCAAGTTACTAAGCGGTCAGTGATTCGATTCCGATTCAGGATACATGTCTGGGTTTCAGATTCAATCCCTAGGAGGGGGCATGTAGGAGGCAGCCAATAGATTTTTTTCTCTGATTGATGTTTTTCTCTTTCCCTCTCCTAAAAAAAGTCAATAAAACATTAAAAAATATTTGTGAGAATGTTTAGGGACCATTAGTATTAGTCTTACAATTTATTTTTAGTTTGTTTTAATGCATGACTAATACCAGTTTTACTGATAGAAAAACAAATACTTAAATAACCCTACTTGAATAATGATTTCTTTTTGTTTTTCTTTTTGTTTTTAATTAGCAAGATAATTTTGCAAGCTTTATACAATTATCAAATTGTACCATATTTTATTTATCATAAGTTTGGGCCAGTTTTTAAAACATAAGTATGCATTATTTGTAACATCATATTTGTGATATTGTTGTTTTGTTCTCTAAGAACTAGAATAATTTTAAAAGATCTGTAATGTAAGTTTTCAAATACTAGTAAACTTCTATATTACTCATAAAAAATATTTGGCAAGTAAGTTCTTAGTTTACAGTTTTTCAAAAAATATAGATAACTAATTGTTACATGACATGTCTATATGTTGTGAGCTTTAGAAGTGAAATTTTTTATCTTTAGTTTGATGTTCAACTTGTAATGCCATTTCCCAACATTAGATAATAACCTTATTTTATAAGATAACCAGATCTTCATTTAAAAAATAGAAACATAACTGAAGGAATCTTTTCTATATTTTAATACCCTTTAAAATTTTTATTTTACTTTGCTCTGGAAGAACGATAAAGCAGGAATTTAAAAATCAACATCCTATATAATAAAGAAGTGACATGAAAATTGACCATCACTCCAACACACAAGATGGCCCCCCAATGTGGTCAAAGATGGATGCCTCCATGTGGACACAAGATGGCCACCACAAGATGGCCAGCAGGGGAGGGCAGTTGGGAGCGATCAGGCCTGCAGGGGAACAGTTAGGTATTGATCAGACTGGCAAGAGAGTGGTTAGGGGATGATCAGGCTGGTAGGCTGAAGCAGTTAGGGACAATCAGGCAGGCAGGTGAGTAGTTTGGAGCCAGCAGTCCTGGATTGTGAGAGGGATGTCTGACTGCTGGTTTAGGCCCGATCCCAGTGGACATCCCTCAAGGTGTCACAGATTGGAGAGGATGCAGGTTGGGCTGAGGGACACCCCCACCCCGAAATTCATTCACCAGGCCTCAAATTAACTATAAAAATGAAATACAAGTTAATTGACTGCTACTTTTTAAAAAGTTGTTTTTACATTATCAACAACCATGAACAAAAACTACCAGGCAGATAAGATTCATTGTGATGATATAAATACTTTGGAAAGGAATATATAATTTTTTATTTTATGTTTTTTACTTTTGTTAACTCAGTTAAAAGTACTCCGTTAACAAGAACATTTAAAAAGCAAACTACCCATTCTGTGCCAAGTAGTTTCTAGTCACTAACTGATTTCTATTATGTGTCCGGTTTTAGTTTTAGTAGTGATCATTTTATTTGAATTAGTTGTTGAACTGACTTGAAGTATTCATAAAACCTTTAGTAAAATTGCATCTCACTTTATTTGGGGCATTGTATTCATTGGGATTGGTGATTTATGGCCCCAGGGAGAGCTTATAACTTTATTCCCAAGGAAAGGATCTTGTTACAGCCTGAAGTGATAAATTCCCCTCTAGGCATGGAAGAAGCTATTTGGCTGCTTGCTTCAGGTTTTTTTTATTCTCAGCTTTATTTTTAGCTTCCCATTGCCCTAATTCTCTTGTTATTGTGCCATATTTATATTTTCTATTAATTGTGCAAGTGGAGAGAAGTAAGTGTGGAAATAGTGATTCTTAGATTAGGCTATTTCCCTCGGCTGATGTTTTAGGGTTATCAGCTAATCTTTTCAACCTGCACCATGATGATAGAGGTTACAGGAACATCTAAGATGTCAGAGTGAGAAAATTGGACATGACCTCCAGCTAAAGAAAAATTGCATGAAATTTAACACAATCCATGAATTCTTTTGAGATTCAGTCATTTATTATTTCCTCTTTCCTCCCTATTCATGATCTCTCTCTTCCCAATGCTCTCCTTATCTACAGCCTCCTAGACATTGACTTTTCTCCCATATGCCTTTAAAATGTAATTATTTTATTGGCCATTGTTAAGTATCATTCTGGAGGCTTCTTAGTTGCTTTAGAAGTTTGGGAGCACAATGTGACCACTGACTTAATTGACCTTGGTTTTAAAGATGAGCAGATTGCACTTAAAGAAAGCCATTGTGAAAACTTAGCAAGCAGTAATGTTGTCTTCCAAGATTCTAAATGAGTCTTTAGCCATGATATTTTTAATTTAATTTAAAAAAGTCTGCTGCTTGTGTCTATAGACGCTTATGACATACAAATATTTAAGGTAACAGGTCAGTTCTCTAGTGTGAGACTTGGAGCCGGGAGGGTTAATTGGAGGTGTCACGAGTGATGCTGTGTAATTTTTTTTTAAATTTCTTTATTGATTAAGGTGTTACATATGTGTCTTTATCTCCCTTTACCCCCCCTCCTCCCCATTCATGCGCTCATCCCCCTGATGTCTGTGTCCATTGGCGAGGCTTATATGCATGCATACAAGTCCTTTAGTTGATCTCTCTCCCTTCCCCCAATCTCCACTACCTTCCCTCTGAGGTTTGATGGTCTGATTTGATGCTTCTCTGTCTCTGGATCTGTTTTTGTTCATAAGTTTATGTTGTACATTATATTCTATAAATGAATGAGGTCATGTGATATTTATCTTTCCCTGACAAGCTTATTTTACTTAGCATAATGCTCTCCAGTTCCATCCATGCTGTTGCAAATGGTAAGAATTCCCTCTTTTTTTTTTTACCGCAGCATTGTATTCCGTTGTGTAGATGTGTCACAGTTTTTAATCCACTCAAATGCTGATGGGCATTTAGTCTGTTTCCAAATCTTGGCTATTGTAAATTGTGCTGCTATGAACATAAGGGTGCATATATCCTTTCTGTTTGGTGTTTCTAATTTCTTGGGATATATTCCTAGAAGTGGGATTGCTAGGTCAAATGAGAGTTCCATTTTTATTTTTTTGAGGAAACTCCATACTGTTCTCTACAGTGGCTACACCAGTCTACATTTGCAGCAGCAGTGCACAAGGATTCCTTTTTCTCTACATTCTCATCAGCATTTTTCATTTATTAATTTGTTGATGATAGCCATTCTGACAGGTGTGAGATGGTACCGTATTGTCGTTTTGATTTGGATTTCTCAGGTAATTAGTGACTTTGAGCATGTTTTCATATATCTCTTGGACTTACTTCTGTCTTATTTTGAAAATATCCATTAGGGTCCATTGCTTATTTTTTGATTGGGCTATTTATCTTCCTTTTGTTAAATTGTATGAGTTCCATGTAAATATTGGAGATTAAACTCTTATGGGTGATAACATTGGAAAATATGTTCTCCCATGCAGTGGGCTTTCTTGTTGTTGGTTTTTTGTTTGTTTGTTTGTTGTTGTTGTTGTTGTTTTTTGCTGTGCAAAGCTTTTTATTTTGATATAGTCCCATTTATTTTCTCTTTAGTTTCCATTGCCTTAGGAGTGGTCTTGGTGAAGAAATTGCTTTGGCATATGTCTGAGATTTTGCTGCCTGTGGATTCTTCTGTTATTTTTATGGTTTCCCATCTTATGTTTAAGTCCTTTATCCATTTTGAGTTTATTTTTGTGTATGGTGTAAGTCGGTGGTCTAGTTTCATTTTCTTTGCATGTATCTGTCCATTTATTGAAGATACTGTCTTGACTCCACTAATATTTGACAAAGGAGGCATGAACATACAGTTGAGTCAAGACAGTATCTTCAATAAATGATGTTGGAAAAATTGGATAGATACATGCAAAGAAAATGAAACTAGACCACCGACTTACTATTCCATTAATCTATATGTCTGTTCTTGTGCCAGTACCTGGCATTTTTTAGAACAGTGGCTTTGTAATACAGCTAGATATCTGGTATTGAGATTCCCACCTACTTTGTTCTTCTTTCTCAGGATTATTGCAGCTATTCAGGGTCTTTTTTTTTAATTCCAGATGAATTTTTGGCAAGTTCTCTCTAGGTTTTGAAATATGCTGTTGGTATTTTAATGAGGAGTGCATTGAATCTATATATTGCTTTGGGTAGTATGAACATTTTGATGATGTTGATTCTACCAACCCATGAACATACCCTGTTTCTCCGAAAATAAGACAGTGTCTTATATTAATTTTTGCTCTCAAAGATGCACTAGGTCTTATTTTCAGGGGATGTCTTATTTTTCCATGAAGAAGAATACGGTACACAATTATTATTAAATGAAAATAAAGGAAATTTATTACCTGTATACGGTATGGTAGTATAGTAGTTGTCAACACAAACCAGACAAACTGTGAATCCTACAGTATCAAGAATTTACCCATTTATTCAATGACAATCATGTCGTCATCTTTTGGAACATCATCATAACAATCCAATTCCTGAATTTCCTGGTGAATTTCTTGTGACTCCATTTCTTTTAGAATCAGTAGTCCAAATCTCTCATGTTTAGCCTAGGGGGGCCTTATTTTCGGGGGGATGCCTTATATTTCACTCAGAAGGAAACCTCTAATTAGGTCTTATTTTCAGAGGATGTCGTATTTTCGGGGAAACACGGTAGTACATTCTTCCATCTGTTTACATCTTTCTCTATCTCTTTTTTTCAGTGTCCTGCAATTTTCCGCATATAGGTCTTTTACCTCCTTAGTTTAGTTTATTCCTAGGTATCTTAAAATTTTTTTTTTTGTGCACTGGTAAATGGGATTGCTTTTTTAGAGTTGTGTAAAATTTTTAAAGCACAAGTTTCTTAGGTGAAGGTCTATTTACTCTATCCCACTTCTCTTCAAGAATTTTAAGGAGATGTCACTAAAACATATCAGACACATATATTATAGATTTATAATTTTATTTATGATTAACATTTATGAAAACCTAATGCTCAATTTTAGTTAAGATAGGCACAAACTTTACTTAGTGTATTGTTTCATGCAATTTGGTTAACATCTTCCTTAAGTTGGAATAATAATTTAAAAGGGAATGAGTAAAAAATAGAACCAAACTAAATATGGTTTCATATGAAAGAAATTAAACTAGTAACTTTATTTTCTTTTAAAAAAGCATTGGACCCAATTTATTTTATAGGCAACTTTTTCTGGGGTTAAATATTTTATATACAAATGCTTATGTAAAATAGAATTGAGAACCTGGCCCATCTCATTTTATGAAGTTATTATAACTTCAAAACCAGACAAAGACAATTCAAGAACAGAAAACTGTAGGCCAGTTTAAGACCTTTATGGAAAAATTACAAAACTTAAAATCATGAAAAAACAAATGATTATTTTAAAAATACTATGTTTGTTGATAGGGAAATTTACTACAATAGCAAGTTGTTGTCTAACTGATCTGTAGATTCAGTCCAACTTTAAACAAAGTCCAAGCAGGCTTTTTTTTTTTTCCTTGAAATTTGACAAGCTGATTCTAAAATGTTGTGGGAGAGTAAGAGCTCAAAATACTCTAATTAGGAAGGATTATATGAGGGATAATGTGTTACATGTTGGCATAGTAGGATCATCCCAGTGTAGATAATGCTTGCATCCATGTCTCTGTCTTTGTACTTATCACAAAGCACTCAGACACACAGCACTCATTGTACCTGCCCTGCTGCTCACTCACCTGCAGAGCCCAGGGGCCAGACCAAGTCAGTTCAACTTGGCCTCCTATTATAGTATATTCCTTCTGTCTTATAGAACTGCTCTCAGGGGTGGAGAACTTTTTATGTGCCAAGAACCATCTATACATTTATAACATCATTATCAGGCCATACAAAATTATCAACTTAAAAATGATGTTGCTCTGAAAAAAACTCCCAGATTTATTGAACTTCAAGTCCTGCCTGCAATTGCTTTGGCAAAGCCAGACCAAATAATATTGCCCATGGGCCTGGATGTTCACCCATGGAATGAAAAGAAATCACTAGCACAGGAAGAACTATTGCTGACAGTGGTTAAGAGAAACTACTCTTGCCAAAACCGATTTGGCTCAGTTGATAGAACCTGCGGACTGAAAGGTTCGATTCCGATCAAGGCCATGTACCTTGGTTGCGGGCATATCCCCAGTAGGGGGCGTGCAGGAGGTAGCTGATTGATGTTTCCCTCTCATCAATGTTTCTAACTCTCTATCCTTCTCCCTTTCTCTCTGTAAAAAAATCAATACAATATATTGAGAGAGAGAGAGAGAGAGTGAGAGAGAGAGAGAGAGAGAGAGAGAGAGAGAGAGAGAGAGAGAAACTACTCTCTAGGCAGACTGCCTGGGTTTGAATCCCAGCTTCACCTCTTAGTTGTTGTATGATCTAGTTGGTTATTTAATTTTCCTCTGCTTCAGTTTTCTCATCTGGAAAATACGGGAAATGGTAGTACATTATGCAAAATGTTATTGTGAAGATCAAATGAATTAATACATGTAAAAGTAGGGCACACAGTTCTTAGGAAGTATTAGCTATTACTATTTCTGTTATTCTTTTCCTAAAAATGCTTTAATCCTTGTGTCATCTTTTGAAAATACTTCGTATTAGGCTTAATTCGATGTCAAATTGTTGGTACCAATATACATCTTATATGATAACATCAACAAATAGCAGGTTTAGTTAACGATTGAACACTGTACTATAGGCTGGAGTTTAAAAAACTTTCAGGTCAAAGGTATCACTCTAGTGGAAAGAGACATTTATCAATGAACAACATGATTACTAAGTCACCAGTATAATGGGAATTTGTGCACACTACAATATAAACATAGAGAAAAGGCACCTGATTCTACGAAAATCGAGTCTGGAAGACGCATGAAGAATGTGGGGCTTTCTCTGAGGTCTGAAGATGAGTAAGTGTCTTCAGCATGTAAGCAGATACACCAGCAGGGCTGATATGACTGGAATTCTATTCATAAAAAGAAGCTGTTGGTTGTGGCAACAGGACATGTGATGATAGAAAGACACCATCTGACACAGATAAAGAATATAGGTTAAGTAATGGAAATGATACAGGAATTTATGGAAACAAATAAATCAGGTGATGACAGCATGTTCTCATATGGAAATAGAACTTTGCATTTTTCCATGGAGTCATGCAGCCGTGGGCTGATTGCAGGCATGAGTGCTCACTTTATCCTGACCCTTCTCTTTGTCCTGACCCAACTTCCTCCTGAGAGCTGGCTCCATGCCCATTGGAGACTCTCCTTCTGGAGACTAGCCCCAGCTCCACCCACTAATCAGAGTGAGTGGCTGGTACAGGTGAACACAACACATTTTTGAATGGTGTTTACCATGAGACTAGTGAGGTGAAGGTTATTGTCCAGAAGCATTTCTCATCAGGCCAACCTCCACCCATCTGAGGTCTCTTCATGAAAAACATCTCTGCTCTTGAAGGAGAACCTTAAATTACATAACTAGCAGCTTGTCCTGAGGCTGGCTTCTCAGTCTTTCAACTAGTCTCCACCACCAACTTTCTTTCCCCAGAGGCATAATGGACTTGGAGAAAAAGGCTTTATTTAATTAGACAGTCTGAAGTTATACTCTATTAGGTAAGGCTGTATTTACTTAGGGAAATTATTCCTCTTTTAGTAATGTTTTCCTTATCTGTAAAATGAGGACAGCAATATAACAAAGGATTGCATAAGATAATATATGCAAAGTGCCCAATGCATTGCTAAATACATAATAGGAATGCAGCAAATTGTTTATTTTTGTACATTTTCTAAAATTGGACCGTATTAATATTATATGTCCCTATACCCTTTCTGTGGTGTTCTGTCCTAATGACTTTCCATTACATTTTTTCCCCACACACATATCACAAAAGGAGCATGCCTCTTGAATTTTCAGTAAAATGAAACTTAAGTCTCCAGATATGTTCATTAAATAACTACAAAAATACTTATGAGAGAAATATCAGTAAGTAGATACACCAGTAGGGCTGATATGACTGGAATTCTATTCATAAAAAGAAGCTGTTGGTTGTGGCAACAGGATATATTTACCTTACATTTCATTCAATTTAGTCTAGCAAAATTTTTTGAATGCCAAATATAGCAAAGGTCTCTATAATTGCAAGTAAGGGATGGTCTAATAGAAATAAAATAAATATACAAATTAAATCAAATATGAAGTTGAATAAGATGAACCATATTTAAAAAAATAAAAGATTACACTAAAACTATAAAGTTCATAAAGCACTGGCTATTATCATATGTGTCCCTGTGTACCTAAGTGTATATGTGTGTCATTTTATTTTTACACTTCTGCAATTGCGCTTTGTATGTGTGTTTTTGTTTCCTGTTTTTTTTTCCACTTAGCATTGATTATATCATGAGCATATCTCATATCTTAATTATGTTCAAGAAATAGTGTTTAATGGCCATCATATGCCAGTAGTTTAAATAGTCTTCTATTGTTGACCTTTTAGTTCATGTATTCACCACTTCAAGCCTCAGCAGAAATGAAAGAGCAAACTTCACTAACATTGATTTTTATATGGAATATATTTAAAGATATTTGTTACTATCAAAGTTAGACCTTTATGTTGTACTATTTAACATTATATTAACATATTAATCTTAAAGAGTACTATTTAAACTAAATTTTGAAAGGTAGATTTTATAATTAGCTTTCCATTCACATATATACATATACTGTATATAACAACATGATTTTCATAATTTTACCCAAATTAAGATAATTTAATGTGTACCTGCTATTATTTATCTTAGTATTATTTTATTATTTTAAAAATATTTCTTTTGGTCTACTATTTAAATATAGATTATTGACAGTAAATTTGAATATCAAGAATGCATTTAATCTATTTTTGTCTCATATACATTTGTTAGCCTTATTAACGTTATTAAAAATATTTAAAAAATTATTTACTTGTTCTATAACATTGACATTTAGTTATTTATTTAGAGAGGAAGTAGTAGTATTCTCTATTTTGGCCTTTTTTATCTATAAAATGTAGCTCATAGTATTTTACTGGAATGATATAGAGTGAATTATTTAAAAATATCTAAAGCACCTATCAGAACATCTGACATAAAGTAGGTACACAATAAATGACCACATCATTCTCAGTCTCTTTCTCTCTCCAAACTTCCTCCCCTCCCCCAAGTTAGAGCATAAACTGGTCTGTAGAAGATTCTATCAGGAAAAATGAAATGAGAAATGAAAGTGTCTTTTAGGGATATCGTTCCCATCAGGCAAGTTGTTGGACTAAGTTTTTATTCACATTCTCCAATTCCAAAATTCTAAAACAGTAAAAATAACTAGTCTGCTTGGTTAGCAGTCTCAAGTTTTGGATAATTTAGTTTGACAGTTGAATTATAAAACAGATGTTAAAACATTTACAAACCTTAATGAATTATATTTTAATTGAGTTCAGTCATTTTAAGAACATAAGCTATAATTGTCCTAGGTTTTCCTCAAATCATAATGATTTAATTTATATATAAAAATGTAATTTTAGTTCTGTACCATTATGTGACAAAATATTCAGTGAAACTAACACAAATTTTTTTTTTTCTTTTTTTTTTCATTCTGCATCATTCTCTGTTTTCACATTGCCTGGTCACTAGTCTGATTCTTTTCCAGATGAAAGCACACTCCTTTCCATCAGCACTCTCCTTTCCAAACAACAACTAGGTTTATACCTCATTACCATAGGCTGGGTAGCAGCATAAGCTAATGTGTTTATGATGTCCATTCTTCCTTTAATTTACTCTTCAATTAATGGAGAAAATTATGAAATCAAGATACTTCCCACGAGTTCTTAAAATACAGTGCCTCATATCACTGACTGTTGTCTTGTGATTTCTGCTTTCTTTGCCTAGAAGTACTGGCAGAAATGAGAGGAAAGTGATCTTATTAACCCCTCAGTGGCTAGCTATTGTTTCTCTGAAGCCCAGTTGGGAGCTTTGTTGCAGAATGCTTTGTATACTACCTCCCTATCTCAAACACAGACTACTCTTGACCTTGGCTTGCAATCTAGGGCAGACACTATTTAGGAGCACAGAACAGTGTGGCTTTTATTCTGTTTGCTTTTAGGCATTCTAAGTTAGCTCAAATTAGGCTTCTCAGAAGAGAACCTTGGGGTGAAGTTTAGAATTAGAACAACATTTCTCCAAAGATAAACGAGATTTACCATATCAACCTTTTGTTAGGCATTCTCTCTTGACTTGCTCTAATTCTTTAAAAAGTTGTCTTTTTATTCCATTCAGCTTTCCTTGAGCTGACCTTCCTCTCTGCCTGGGCTTTTAACACACACACACACACACACACACACACACTCACTATGCATCTTTAGTTTTCTTCCCTCCACCCTCCAGGGGGCAGAATTGACCGAGGATTTGAATTTCCCTGTATTAATTTTCTATTGCTGCCGTAATAAGGTACCACAAACTTGGTGCTTTAACACAGCACAGATTAGTTACTTGTCAGTTCTGTAGGGCTGGAGTCTGATGCATGTCTCACTGCTAAAACCAAGGTGTCACAGGGCTGAGTTCCTTTTTGGAGGACTCTCCAGGGGATCTTCCTGGTCTTTTCCAGCTTCAAGAGGCAGCATACATTTCTTGGTTTATGGTGCCTTTTTCATCTTTAAAGCCAGAACTCCTGCATCTCTCTTCCTCTTTTACTGACCACAGTTGGGGAGCTTCCAAATTGAAGGGTACATGTAATTAGATTGGGCCCACCTGGATAATCCCTGGTAATTTTCCCATTTTAAGGTTCTTAATCTTAATCATTTTTACAAAGCCTCTTTGCCTTTAAAGATAACATATTCACAGTTTCTGGGATTTAGGACTTATGCATTTTTCAGGCAAGTATTCTTCCTACCACAATTTCCTCTTTTTTGAGTGGAGATTTTTTCTTCTATTATTCTGAGGATTTGGGGGAGACCACCCACCCCTCTTCCACATTACAATGGGCCCAGTATATAGTCATTTTAAAAGCACACAACCCAGTGCCTCTCGCTCCAGACCAGGGCTTCTCAACCTCATTGTTTCCCTTCTATTTGATAGACAGGGTTTTTGGCTATCTCTCCCTCTACTTTCCTCCAGCAACTCTGGGACTTGTTTTGAAATGTTTGACACACTGAGTCCTCAGTGAGCTGGCCAGTATCCTGCCTGCAACTTTCCTCATTTCCATGACAGGGCATACATTGTACTTTGTAGAAATGACAGTCAAATCCCATCAGTTGTAGGTGTGTGGGCAGTAATCCACTACCCTGTCACCCTCTATCCCCTTCCGTTGAAGCTTTTCTCTGTACAGTTCAGTTTGGGGCTCCTAAAACCAGACAAGAAATTTAATTAGTTAATCATTTAAATGTAAAAGGTGTAAGGATAATTTTTTTGAGGAAACTCCATAATATTTTCCAAAGTGGCTACACCAGTCTGCATTCCCATCAGAAGTGAATGAATGTTCCGTTTTCTCCACATTTGTTGTTTGTTGATTTTTTTGATGTTAGCCATTATGACAGGTGTGAGGTGATATTTCATTGTAGTTTAAATTTGCATTTCTCTGATGATTAGTGATTTTGAGCATTTTTTCATGTGTTCCTTGGCTATTTGTATGTCCTCTTTGGAGAAATATCTATTCAGGTCTTCTGCCCATTTTAAAATTAGATTGTTTTTCCTCTTTTTGTTGAGTTGTATGAGTACTTTATATATTTTGGATATTAACCCTTTATCAGGGTATCATTGGCAAGTATGTTCTTCCAGTCAGTGAGTTTCCTTTTCAATTTGATGGCAGTTTTTTTTTTTTTTTTTTTTTTCGGAAGCCTTTTATTTTGATGTAGTCCCATTTGTTTATTTTCATTTGCCCTAGGAAATGTATTCATAAACATATTGCTATGTGAGATGTCTGAGATTTTACTGCCTATGTTTTCTTCTAAGATTTTTATGGTTTCATGCCTTACATTTACGTCTTTTATATCCACCTTGAGTTTATTCTTGTGTATGGTGTAACTTGGTGGTCTAGTTTCATCTTTTTGCATGTGTCTGTCTAGTTTTCCCAGTACCATTTGTTAAAGAGACTTTACTCCATTATATGTTCTTCCCTCCTTTGTCAAATATTAATTGACCATTATGGATAGATAGCCAGTTCTGCTAACTACATTGATAGATGCCACAGTGACTCAGTATAATGAAATATTTTACATATACAAATTATTGATACTGTTTTATGGGGATATTTTGAATGGCATACGGAAACTAGTGATAGTATTTTGCTAATATCAGATATCTCAGAAAAAAATAATCTTTCTGTGGTGATTAGAACATGTGATATATAAAAAATAATAATTTGATATAACAAAATCATTTATTCACTTAAACACTGAGCATACAGCAATCTGCATCATGTCTTACTGATGTGAAAACCCTATTACTTGACAACATTGGTCTTGCGGCAGAATCTGGCCTCTGTCATTGTATTTCTGGAAATCATCAGGCAAATGCATAGCTGTCCTTTTTCTGGTTACTATTTTATGGAAAAATGTGGTTACTGGATGTATCATTTTAAAAGTCTGCAAACTCTCTGTCTAGAAAATTGAACACATGCTAATCAGATATTTAAAAGACTGTCAAATACACCAGCAAAATAGAATTAAAGGAGGTTGTTCATAAGATGTTTGAAGACTAAGAGAAAGCTATCACTCTTAGGACTATTTTGTATATAGTCATAATTGACACACTTTTGATTTGAACTGTTTAGTGGTGATAATTATGTCCATCAGAAGAAACAGAACAGTTTTGTTTTGTTTTGTTTTGTTTTTAACAGAAGAGTGAATAGAAAACTACTTGTTAGTTTCTAGAAGTTTAAATTGCGAGACTTCAGTATCTTCTCTTCAATTTAGAATTAAAGTTTGGGATTAAAAATACTTGAGGGGAAAAAAACCCTATAACTCAAATCTAATTATGAGAGAATCATTAGACAAATCCCCAAAGAGGGATATTCTACAGAATACTTGACTAGTATTCCTTAACTGTCAGAGTTATACAAAACCATATGCAAGTCTGAGCAACTGTCACAGCCAAGGAGATCCTAAGGAAACAGGATGACTAAATGTAATGTGGGATCCTGAAGGGTGGTTCTGGAATGGAAAAAGGACATTGGGGAAAATTGAAGAAATGTGAATAAAAGATGGACTTTAGTTAGTGATACTATATCATTACTAGAAGCCCAGTGCACAAATTTGTGCACCAGTGGTGTCCCTCAGTCTGGCCTGTATGATTGGGCCAAAAACCAGCTCTCCAACATCCCCTGAGATTTTCTGGATTGTGAGAAGGCACAGGCCAGGCCGAGGGACCCCACTGGTGCATGATCAGGGCTGGAGACAGATGCAGGAGGTTAGCCAGCTGGTGGAGGACCACAGGAGGAGGGCATGTTTGGTCTGTCTTGCTCAGTCATGATCAGCCAGACCCCAACAGCAAGCTAACCTTCTGATTGACTCTCTACCCCCTAGTGGTCAGTGCACGTCATAGTGAGCAGTTGAGGAGCCTCAGCATATCATTAGCATATTACTTTTTGATTGGTTGAACTGACAACTGGAGAACCAGACACTTAGCATACTAGGCTTTTATTATATAGGATTGGTTTGTGAATTTGATAAGTCTATCATACTAATGTGAGATGTTAATAACAGTGGAAACTGGCCATGGGATGTTTGAGAACTCTCTACTGTCTCCACAATTTTTCTGTTAATCTAATACTATCTTTAAAGTAATTTTTATAAATTTGGGGATAAATTTTGCAGAAAAGAAAGCATTTCTACCTCAAAGTAACTGGTACAGAACCTCGGTGCTACCGCCTACTAAAGCCAGAAGTCCTGTGTTGTTTAAGGTCTTCTCTGTAGTGCTCCTTAGATCTGGCCTTTTTACACCCTTATTCTGAGTCTTTGACCTCCTGTTTGACAGTCTATTGGCCTGTCAGTTTCACTATAGTGGATGTAGGTTAAGAAACAAGGAAACTAATATTTACAATGTGCCAGGCATATACTGGAATTCTCTACAATTAATACTTCCAGTGTTTAGAAGCCTGTGAGATAAGCTGAGGGAAACTGAGACTCGGAAGACGAAATGAACTTTCCCAGAACCACAGAGATGCCTCCTGACAAACTGTGCACTGAGACTGTGCACATCAACTCCGGGACTCTCTGCATCCTTGTCTCTGTCATCTTTGTTATGAGAAGATGTACATCAAGATATTTTTTTAAATATATATTTTATTGATTTTTTTACAGAGAGGAAGGGAGAGGGATAGTGAGTTAGATACATCGATGAGAGAGAGTCATCGATCAGCTGCCTCTTGCACACCCCTACTGGGGATATGCCCGCAACCAAGGTACATGCCCTTGACCAGAATCAAAACTGGGACCCTTCAGTCCGCAGGCTGACGCTCTATCCACTGAGCCAAACCGGTTTCGGCCATCAAGATATTTTTAACCTATTTTCTTTTTTAAGTTTTAAACTTTTTGAAATAATTATAAGCACTCACAAAGTTGCAGAAATATTAATTACAGTCCAGTGTACCCTTCACCCAGTCTCCCTCCATAATGACATCTTACATAACTCTATTACAATATCAAACCAGGAAATTAACATTGGTACAGTACTAGTAATTAGATTACAATACTTTTCACCATTTGTTTAACTTATATATTTGTGTGTATGTGTGTGTAATTTTATGCAGTTTTAGATTTGAATAATCACCACCACAATTAAGATATAGAACTGTTCCCTTACAACATCCTTTTATAGTTTCATGCTCTCCCTCCTTCAATCCACTGGACATCATTAATCTTTCCTCCATCGCCATAGTTCTGTCATTTCAAAAGTATTTATATATATGGAATCATACAATATGTTATTTTTTGAGACTTTTTTTTTTAACCAAGCACAATGCCCTTCAACTCCATCCAGATTTTGTCTATGTCAAAAGTTTGTTCTTTTTGTATGGCTAATTAAGTTTTCATGGTAGGTATGAATTAACCACATTTTTTTTTAACATTCTCCCATTGAAGAACATTTAGTTACCTTCAATTTTTGCCATTATGAAAAGCTGCTGTTTTTCTGCACATATTTGTGTAGATATGTTTTTATTTCTGTGCAATAAATACTCAAGAGTGTGAAATTGCTGGGTCATATGGTACGTATGTGCATGTTTAGTTTTATAAGAAACTGCCAAGTTATTTTCCAGAGTGGCAGTACTATATTACATTCCCTCCGGTGATATATGTGAGATCACCATGCTTTTCCCTGAGCTTGGTGTTGTCACTATCATTGTTTTTCTGTTCCAGTAGGTCTGTAGTAATATCACATTGTGGTTTTAATGTTTATTTCCCTAATAGCTAATGAGGTTGAACATCTTTTCATGTACTTATTTGTCATCTATCCCCTCTTTGGTGAAATGTTTCAGTCTTTTCCTACTTTTCCAAGTGAGATCATTTCTTTTTTGTAACTGTTGAGTTTTAAGAATTGTTTACATATGTTATGATTCATGATATGTCAGATATATAGTTTACAAATATTTTCTTACAGTCTGTCCTTTGCTGGCCTTACTAAATCTGTAAATCTTACCATTTCCTAGAGGTTCTGATTTTCCCTTTACCTTTTAACCTCAGGGGTCAAACTTTCTGGATTCTAATTACAAAAGAAATAGTGTTTTCCCACCTTCACTCCCTATTATAGAGATTTTGACACTTTTGAGGATGTCTTTTCCTGTTCATTTTGTTTATGATGATTCAATTATTTTCACCAATATGGCCAGCTCTCGTGTACTTTTTCCACCTCAACTTTTAAAATGTTCTCTGTATCTATGAGTCTATTTCTGTTCTGCTTGTTCATTTACTTTGTTTTTAGATTCAATTCTAATAGGTCTGCACTTATTGCCATTTTATTGTTCATAGGTTTTATCTTTTACTTTTAAAAATATATATATTTCTTTTATTGATTTCAGAAAGGAAGGGAGAGGGAGATAAGAAACATCACTGGTGAGAGAGAATCATTGGTTGGCTGCCTCCTACACGCTCCCCATTGATGACCGAGCCTGCAACCTGGGCATGTGCTCTTAGCTGAAATCAAGCCCAGGACCTTTTCATCCATAGGCTGAGGCTCTATCCACTGAGCAAACCAGCTAGAGCTGTTTTATCTTTTTCTTATCATTTCATGTCATACTGGTTTGCAGGTGATGAACTCCTTTAGCTTTTTCTTGTCTAGAAAGCTCTTTATCTGTCCTTTAATTCTGAATAATAGCTTTGCTGGGTAGAGCAATCTTGGTTGCAGGTACATGAATATTTCTTGTCATTCCCTTTTGGCCTGCACAGTTTTTATTGAGAAATTAGTTGATAGTCTTATGGGAGCTCCCTTTAGGTAACAACTTTTCTCATGCTCTTTTTAAGATTCTTTCTTTGTCTTTAACCTTTTGCATTTTAATTGTGATGATGTGTCTTGGTGTGGGTGTTTCGGGGTTCATCTTATTGGAACTCTCTGTACTTTTTGGACTTGTGTGTCTATTTCCTTCACTGTGTTAGGAAATTTTTCTGTCATTTTTTTCAAGTAGGTTTTCAATTTCTTTCTCTCTCTGATTACCCTTTGGTAGCCCCCTAATGTGAATGTTGGTACACTTGAAATTGTCCCTGAGGCTCTTTACCCTACTTTCAATTTTTTTGGATTCTTTTTTCTTTCTGCTCTTTTTTGCTTTCTTATATATTCCAAATTACCAATTCTATTCTCAGGTTCATCTACTCTACTGTTGATTCCCTATAAATTATTCTTCATTTCAGTTAGTGTATCTTTCATTTTGGACTGGTTCTCCCTCTCTCTCTCTCTCTCTCTCTCTCTCTCTCTCTCTATATATATATATATATATATATATATATATATATATATATATATATATTTTTTTTTTTATTTTAGAGAGGAAGGAAGAGGGAGAGAGAGATAGAAACATCAATGATGAGAGAGAATCATTGATTGGCTGCCTCTTGCACACCCCCAACTGGGGGATTAGTCCTGCAATCCAGGCAAGTGCCCTTGGCTGGAATCAAACCTGGGACCCCTCAGTCTGCAGGCTGATGCTCTATCCATTGAACCAAACCAGCTGGTTTTTTTTATTTTTTATTTATGATTTCCATGTTCTTTTTTTATGCTCTTGAAAGTTCTCATTAAGTTCATTGAGCATCCTTATAACCAATGTTTTTAATTCTGCATCTAGTAGTTTTCTTGTCTCCATTTTCTTAAGCTCTTTTTCTGGAGTGTTGTTCTGTTCTTTTATATTGGACATTTGTATCCTCATTTTGAAAGCCTCTCTGTTTATTTCTCTAATTAGGTAGAGCTACTGTGCCTCTGTAGCTTTGTAGAGTGGCCTTATGTATAGGTGTTCTATGATATATGGTCCAGTGGTATAGCCTTTTCAGTCACCCAAACTGGGCACTCCAGGTGCCACCACCATCATCATTCTCATGTGGGCTGTGTCAACTACACCTTAATGTTGTAGTTGAGCCTTGATTGCTGATGGCACCTTGATGGGAGGGGTTTACCCCCAGGTCAATCAGCTACAATGAGTGGCTGTAACCATGGACCACTGTGGAGGATCACCTTTGCAGGGAGCCATCCCAATAGCAGGACTTACTTCAGCGGGGCTCTGGTGCCTGCTGAGTCCACCCCTTGAATGTGTCACTTGTGTTGGTCCTTCAACATTCTGTCATTCTGTCATTTGTGCTCCACTGGGCCTCTTGAGAGGTGTAGACCAAGTTCATCCACTGCCCGTGTTCTGCTCTGCACCACCCAGCATGAGCTACAGAACTATCTGTAGATGCTGCTACTTGTGCTGGACATGGAAGTGCCCAGGCAAGACCAAGCTGCCAGCCAAAGCCAGTGGCTCCTAGTGCAGGGCCTGGGATCACTTAGCAAGAGGTATGGGGCTTGCTGAGTTCAGATGTTGCTTATTTGAGACTAGAGTCCCAGTGCAAAAATTTGTGCATGGATAGGATCCCTAGGCCTGGCCAGTGATCAGGGCCAATCTGTAGGGTGACTAGCAGGGTGATCAGGGCCCCTGCTTGCACCTGCCATGGCTGGCCTAGTGCCGCCTGCTTGCTGGCCCTGCCCCCACCGCTGCCATCAGTTGCCTCCTTTTACGAGGTGACTGGCAGGATGATTGGGGGGGGGGGAGGCAAAGGAGGGCTGCTGGTACCCACTTTGGCTGGCCTGATGCCACTGGTTCACTGGCCTTGCCGCTGCTGCCAGTCGGGGCCTGTGGGCTGGGGGCAGCTCCTGCATCGAGCATCTGCCCCCTGGTAGTCAATGTGCATCATAGCAACTGGTCATTCCACCAGTTGTTCTGCCATTTGGACTATTTTCATATTAGACTTTTATTATATAGGATTTTAGGAAAGTCTGAAGAATGAGTCAAGACAGGCTATTCACATAGAAAAGCCATTGGAAACAACTTGGGTGGGCTTGCAAATTGGTGGGGTCTGGTCTCAGGGAATCACTAGAGAGGGGTGAACAGTGTGAGCCAGGTTGATGGAGACTCAGATGTAGTGCCCACCCCCACCCTCCCAATGGCTCTGTGGGGCAGAGCTCTCACAGAAGGAATAATGGCATCTGCCAGCATTTATATCTAGCAGAAAGTTGCCCCTCTAGCTCTGTTCTTGATACCAGGCACTTTAGTTCCTTCTCATATGTCCCTGGTGCCTTTTGAGCTGCTGCCCCAGTGCTGGAGCTCAGAGGGAGTGTATCTGAATAAGTTTATCTGAAGGCCCTTTAAGAAGAACTGCTTGGGACTCCAGCAGTCCTCCATCTCACTCAGCCACAATCTCCACTGGTTTTTATAACCAGAAGTTATGGGGACATCTCTTTCTAGCACTACCTTAATGTGAAAGTTGGTACATTTGAAATTGGAGGTCTGGTATGGGGCTTATACCCTTTGCTCCTCAGGAGGGACTTCCACAGCCAGGATCTCCTGATTTTAGTCCTCAACACGGTCCTAAATGGTTTGGCTCAGTGGATAGAGCTTCGGCCTGTGGACTCAAGGGTCCCAGGTTCAATTCCGGTCAAGGCCATGTACCTTGGTTGCTGGCACATCCTCAATAGGAGGTGTACAGGAAGCAATGATTGATGTTTCTCTCTCATCAATGTTTCTAACTCTCTCTCCCTATCCCTCCTTTCTGTAAAAATTAATAAAATGAAATAAATCTTCAACACGTATGTGTGGGACCAGCCTTTTCCAAGTCTCTGCCCCTTCTTCTAGTCTCTATGTGGCTTCTTTAATTCTATAGTTGTAGGACTTCCATTCAGTTCAATTTCATGCAGTTTGAATGGTGGTTGTTCTGCCCTTGAGTTGTAATGTTGATGTGATTGTGGAAGGATCAAGTATTTGATGTAGTTGTGGGAAGTACCACATTTACCTATGTGTCCATCTTAATCGGAAGTCTAATATACTTTTTAATCTCATTACTATGAAGTTACCCCTTTCAGTATTTATTCATAATTAACCTTAAACAAAAAGCATTTTGTGACTTTTTAAGGTCCTTGGCTTTCTTTTGTTTCTTTGTTTCACTCTCTTTTAGTTTCTGTGTTGTTATTGTGAGTTTATTTTGTTTTGGTTTTGTGACTATATTTAATCATTTTTTTTCCATTTGTGTATCAAATTGATCAGCTGACAACCACCTGAGTTCAAGCTTTGTCAGGAATTCAGAAGTAAAATTATTTTTGTTCAAAATCTGCTGGCTTCTGTTATCAGTATTGAAGGGCTATGATTATTAAACCCTTGCCTTCCTCCCAGCTTGAGAAATATGAAGATAAGTGAAAACTGGAAGTTTTCAGGTCAACCTCAGACTTACTGCTGTGCCAGACATTGTATTCTCTGACGACTTCTGCTCTCAGGAGCCAGGAGGCATTTACTTTTGCAGCGACTGGAGTTTGATTTCCTTTGTTATCATGCTGCTCAATGCACACTGGCAGTGTGGCTGATTGAATGGAAGCTAGAGCCATGCTGTCTTGTCACTTACCCTGCTGATAACAGTCAGGCAAGGACCCACATCCTCTACTTTCCTGTATAGCATGAGTCTGAAAACCAAAAAAATCGAGATGTTTTGTCATATTTTATTTCACAAAAGAAACATTTTTCCCCCGCAGCATGAATAGATAACTAATTAGAATTTACTTCAACTTTCTAAGAAATTAGTCTGTATGTAGGGATTTCAATTAATGATTCCAAATGATGGAATTGTCAAACAATCCAAAATTTTATAAATCAGTATTAGAATAAATGCTCAGCAAATAGAGCATTTATTTGTAAAAAATTATACAAAGTATTTGCACTTTGTATAATTGGGTATCTAGAACATTTTCTAGTTATATTTTGCCTTCATTTTTAGATTACCCTGACAATCACCCTGAGTTGCTGGGTGGCAAAATTATTTTGGGACTAGCTCAGAATTTGCTATTTTGGGGGTAGGAGAGAGAGAGGTTTTTCTCTATTGCCCCTAGATAAAGCAAATGAAAATCTGTTCCAGTCTGCAGTGAATTCCTACTCCTTACCAAAGGAATAATAGATACCATTTATAAAAATAGGATGTTTGTGCATGTTGCTAGGCTACTCAATTTTGAGCCTTTCTTACAATACATAATCATTAAAAAAAAATACCTGAGAGAGATGCAGAGATAAGAAATAAGAAGAGGAAATCAGTAATATGAATATATGGGAAATTGTTATTATCATTAAGACACTGGATATGATAATAAATAGATTATTAGAAGAAGAAATACATTTGAACTCTAGCCAATAAAGGATTCCAGTTAATTACAAACTATAGTAAAGTACTTCAATTTTAAAGCCCCTATTTTTATTTTTCTAACGTCCTCAGAGATGGGTATTTTGGTGTTGATCCTTAAAACATTTTTTTTTTAGTGCAATGATAATTTCCCCCAAATTAAACAAAAAAGTGATCCACTCATCTTGGTGACTTAGTACCCTCAACCCCATGTTGTTTCTTATCTCACTGAGATCCTCATCAACCCTGGTATTCATCTCTAAAGATATATTGGATTTCCTGTAAATGAGCCTGATTCACCTGGAGAATCTTATAATTCGTAGTAGGCACTCTTTCATCTGCTTTATTACATATCCAATATAGTAAAAGGCTAATATGCAAATAGACTGAACTGCAAAACAACAGGAACAATCAAAAGGTCACTATGACATGTGCTGACCACTAGGGAGTGTATGCAGAACATGGTGGATGGCAGGATGGTAGAGCAGTTGAGCAGATATGCCAGACCAAAGTGGGGCACAGGTTTCTATCATCAGGGTGAGCATCTGGTGGTTACTGAAAATTCTTTGCTCCCACACACTGCTGTTCTGCCAGGCGCTCCCACCTGCTGCCAGCACTGAAGCCATCACTTGCACCCACTGCTAGCGCTGGCCCCACTCACACCAACAGCTGGCACCGGAGCCACTGCTCATACCCACTTCCGGTGCTGGCCCCAATTGCTCCACACTTGTGGGAGTGCCAGCAGAGGAGACCAGGGGCCATGAAGGGAGAGGCAAGGTGGGGGCACAGAGGATGGGACGAGACGCACCCCTGTGCCTATTGCAACCTTGAGGCCCACAGTTCCTTTCAAGGTGCACGAATTTGTGCACTAGCCCCCTAGTAGATATATAAAATATGAAAACCATCTATCCCTATCAGGCTGGTCTGTTGGCCATTTGGCTGCCTGGCTGTTCCTTCTCCCTTTCATTGCTCTGTTGCTCCTTGTGGTCCACTCTCCCCTCCTGTCTATGCTGAAGTCCAAGGGCTTTCTCTCCACCTCTAGATCACATCAGGTTCTTTTCTGCCTCCATGTGTTTCTACTTATTTTAACACTTTCCCTGAGAACTCTATACTACTAAGAGCTTGCTATTATGTCTTCTGCAAACATTTGTGGATGTCCTTTCTAGGACTTTAACCCACTGTAATATAGAACTCTGTGGAGGTAGGGACATTATGGGCTCTGAAATATTTAATTGGCAAATGGTTGAATAAATGAATTTTGAAAAATCAAAATTAAGGTCCTGAAGGTTCCTAAAAAGGGCATTTGAGCTGTATTTGAAGCATGGACCTGTGAAGATAGCAGGGGATAGGAAAATCAGAGTTTGAGAAGAGAGGCTTTCCTATATAATAAGTAGGTAATATGCAAATTGACTGTCACTCCAACACACAAGATGGCTGCCCCCATGTGGACACAAGATGACCACCACAAGATGGCCAGGAGGGGCGGGAAGTTAGGGGGAATCAGGCCTGCAAGGGAGGGCAGTTGGAAGGGACTAGGCCTGCAAGGGAGGGACCAGGCCTGCAAGGGAGGTCAGTTGGGAGGGACAAGGCCCACAGGGGAGGGCAGTTGGGGGTGATCAGGCCAGCAGGGGAGGGCAGTTGGGGGCGACCAGGCCTGTAGGGGAAGGCAGTTAGAGGTGATCGGGCTGGCAGAGGAGGGAAGTTTGGGGTGACCAGGCCTTAGGGGAGGACAGTTGTGGGGGACCAGACCTGCAAGGGAGGGTGGTTGGGGGGGACCCAGGCCTCCAGTGGAGGACACTTTGAGGCGACCAGGTCAGTAGGGGAGGGCAGTTAGGGGTGACCAGGCCAGTAGAGGAGGGTGGTTAGGACCAATTTGGTCATCAGGGGAGCAGTTAAGTATCAATCAGGCTGGCAGGGGAATGGTTAGGGGTTGATCAAGCTGTCAGGCAGAAGCGGTTAGGGGCAATCAGGCAGGCAGACAAGTGGTTGGGAGCTAGCAGTCCTGGATTGTGAGAGGGATTGTCTGACTGTCCTCAAGGGATCCCTGGGCTGAGGGACACCTCCCTCTCCATGTATGAATTTCATGCACTGGGCCTTTAGTATGTTATAAAATAAGTAAGCTTTGCAATGGAGGGAGGTCTGTGCATGTCTGTACAGGGTTGTGAGGGAAGTAGGTATAAATAAAGAAGCAGCTTTGGGGAGCCAAGAAAAACTTCTAATTAGGGGAGGGACATGATCACAATGGTAACAGTGTGGAGTCTGGTAGATGAATAAGACAGTGTGCAGTAATTGCTAAGTGGTAAAAATCTCCACACCCCACTTTCTGTCTTGCTGATTTTTTGCCTCATCAGCGACTAAGCTCATTAATGCCCTAGAGTGAATCTGAACAGAAGTCAAAACTTGAGTTATCTGGTCAGCAATTGCTTATTGATGCCTACTCTGTTTCAGGTATTATACCCCTAAAGCAGTGGGCTGTGAAACCAATGTATATGACACTTTGCAATGTTGGTTTTGCACACCTACCTTGAGATACAACTCAAAGATTAGCCTGTTGATACTTGAGCCAGTGAAGACAAAGCTGGCAAAAAAAAAAAGTCTTTCTAAATGGGGGGATAGGAGGGGAAAGAAGAGGGAAGTATATTTAAGTTAATAAATGTAATAAATTTCTTTATTACTCTGCACAGGAATACTTAGATATCTGGAAACAACCACAGATAAATATAACCATTGAAAATGTTGTTTCTTTTAAGAAACTCAAGAGCTGCGTGGAAGCATATGTTGTTTTCTTGTCAGTTTTGCTTCTTATGTGTCATTTGCTCCCTGGAGACAGATTTTCTTCTTCTGCCTGGACCTACACACAAAGCCCGCTCTGGCTGTAACATTCTTAGATTCCTTTCATCACACATTTTATCTTGTTTTGAAACTGGAATACAATGACTGGTTTCACTAATTTTGCATTTGTTATCTAGCTGAATTCTAGTGAAATAATTCAGTTAGCAAACATATTGTTTGTTTTACACAAAAGTGATATGTTTTAGTCTTGAAACTAGTTCGTATTGTTGTTGCCACAGAAAAGTAACCTTTGCCTGAATATTAGTGCTCAGAGCTGTTGCTTATTGATAGGGAAAGGGGAGTTGCCATAGTAATCTAACAGTCTCCGAGGGAATGCGGTCATGGCCTTAAGCATCGGCAACCCACCCTGTTTGGAAAGCCCCTCTGAAAAGGATTTCCTTTCGTGGAAATTGATTTACTGAAATAAATCAGTAGTTCCATTTCTGTAGCTCATATTTGTCCATAGGTTTGTTTTGCACAATCGCCTTCTTTAATGAAAATAAAAGCATTTATAATAAATACAATATATTTGATTCTCTTCAAGAATGAGGTTAAATATATTGCATGTTAATTATTTCATAAATACGTTTGCAAACAAACAACCTTTACTATTTTCATGTGATCTATAGACTTGAAAACTAATTCAACAAGATGCCTTTCAAATGTATTTATCATTATTTGGGGTTTCAGAGTTCAGCAAGTGTTCTGAGGTAGAGGGAAGTCGTGGCATTAAAGACATGTGCTAAGTGACTTAATACTCATGTATAATAATTGTACAACAGTAATATAAACCTGCCATCGGTAGTTGAAATTGCTCGCAGGCAGCTTGATGTGTGAACACTGTGTTTACAGGACCGAGACTGCACATTTGCTCTGCAGCTGTGTTGAATGGTATCAGTTTGGCGCACAGCATGATTGTTTTGGAGGGAGAATACTAGTAGACACTTTAGATCCCTTTTGGCAATTCTGAGGTATCTGAAGCACCTACTGCTGAAGTGAATCATATGTATTTAATTAGATTTGCTACATAATCAGTATTTGAGGAAACACAAGGAAAATCCTTGTGGGTTGGTGATTTGTATGTCAAGTATAGACATGCTCATTTAGGGAAAAGGGAATTGAAAATGGTGAAATTCTAACGCATCATAACCCAGTTATATTACATGTTTTTTTTAATTGCACTTTTAAAAGCAATACTTTCCCAGGGATGACTGAAATGCTTGTCCTGACAACTGGGACCCATCTGTTTACGTTCACGGAGAGGGCCCATGTGCGCACAGCCACGACCGCACTTATATGTGTGTAACTAGCTATGCACTTATAATGTGAGAACCCACAGCTATTAATAAACACCCCAGCGCAGCTGTGGAGACTGCCAATAACCACTAATCGAAGCTGGCAAGCAGAGTCTGAGACAGGGAAATACATACCGCACTTAAACATACATCTTAATTTAAGATTAATTTAATTGCAATATCTTGCCTGTTGTCTGTTGTTTTAACTGCATAAAAAGAATTTTATTCTTAAGAGACATTTATTGAAATACTTCAGAAATTTTCTTCTGTGGTTTTAGAATTCTACAAAGTGAGTTAACTATGGGAATAGCTATAAGTATTTAATGGGAGAAGAGGATTGAGTTTCATATTCCCATTTAAGTTAAGGCTAGGATAAAATTTGTAACCTATGTTCATTTAAAATATTTTTTTTAATCTATCAAAAAGGTGTCACATTCATATCAGATTATATTGCTGCCTACGATCATGTAATTTCTATCATAGATACGGAAATAAATGAAAGGGAGCAAATTAAATTTTCTAGTGGAGCACTTTGATTTTTTTTTTAAAGATATATTTTATTGATTTTTTTACAGAGAGGAAGGGAAAGAGATAGAAATGTCAATGAGAGAGAAACATCATTGGGGATGTGCCTGCAACCAATGTACATGTCCTTGACCGGAATCAAACCTGGGACCTTTCAGTCCTCAGACCTACGCTCTACCACTGAGCCAAACCGGCTCCGGCACACTTTGATTCTTTTATTTAAACTTAGAGCCCACCATTGGTTGAACACCCGTTTTCTTGAGACTTCACTGCTTCAGGACTCAAAGTGACAGCTCACGCCTTGCACTCCAGCAAGCTGCTAGTAATAAAACAAAAACAAGTCCACTCATGTCCACCCTCCCCCTCATTTGCACATCTTCCCAGCCAGTGCCTAAAAGGAGCATACGTAAATCTGAGCCTAACCTACTGTAATCCTAATTTAAAAGACCCATTTCTCCTCTGCCCCACCTCAAGAAAGAGGTACTAAACTGTTTATAGCTTTTTGTTTGTTTGTTTGTTTTTATTTTTGCCCATGTGTCTCCTAAAAACCTACACAGCAGAGAAAGGGAGAGCTCCATGGCTCTTGTGAAACAAGAGAAAGAATTCTAGAAATATATTTAAAGTTGTGTTACTTTCACCTTAATTCTAGTCCATGCCTTCTAAAAAAGGAGTAACTCGTACTTTTATATGATTACTGAAAGGCAAGGGCTAGCAAATTCTGGCCATGGCCCAAATTTAGCCCACCCTTATTTTTTGTAGCCTATAAGTTATTGTATTTCCAGTCTAGCGTACAAGGCATACAGCTTAACCAGCGATGTAGCAAAGGCTTTTAAAGCTTTTCGTTAAAGTTTTTTAAAGGCTTGATTGGACCTGACAAATATAAAGACAGTTCAAACAGTTTTTCTTTCACAGATATAATGATAATGCTAAATACAAATATTATCGTGTATTCAAGAAAGACTCTTTGGTCCACTATTTCATCTTAAATATCAGTACACTAGAGATTAACTAGGATAGCTGGTTTAAATACCAACAAAACTGGAGCACCTTAAACTTGGCCAGAATCAGCGCTTCTCTTGTGCCACCACAGAGTTGTTGAAAGGATTGAGATTATACAAATAATTACACTTGTTTAATCACTAAATAAGAGCATCTTCTTGGTTACTGTTTAGTGAATGTCTGGCTTTTCTGTTCTCTTGTATGCATGTCCATACTCCTTTTTCTGAACCCATAGGCATATGGACAAACATTTCTTTTCCTGTAGGCCACGTGGATATTCGCCAGAATATGTTGATTGAACACAGAATTGCTTGTTTATGTCCATGTGTGTGATGCACATCATCGTGTGTGTTATATGACACATAGGGAAATTCCTGCAGTCTCTTTCAGAGAGTCAGTGCTGTGTGTGTTAGCGTCTGATTCCTAATTGTGGGAGCTGATTGAATTGATATAGTTCAGACTCAAATAAGTAAATAAAAGAATAGCACATCAGTGCTCTGGTCTGTCTAAATAAATTATGTAAACATTACCATTTTATATGAGCTATAAGTTTAGTTTATCTAAATTTATTAATAAATAGTACCTTTAGGCAATAAATAGTACACTTAACTATAAAAGTACCCTGAGCTAGGTCCACTCCCTAACCACCCTTTGCAAATATATCTGTGGTTTTATCAGACTTAATAGAAATTTGACCATACATAACATTCAATAAGTGAAGACTTGGGTTCTGATTAGCACACAGTTTACCCAATATTGGGAGCAAAAAGAGAGGCATCTATATTTAACCCTCTAATTCTGAAATATCTCTCCATTCTTGAAATTCTAATATGAAAATATATTTATGCAAATGCATTGACATTCAATCTGAACAAATTCTTTGTAAGAAATGTTAACCACCTTTGCAAGTAGAAACATAGATATATAAATATAGTAAAGAGGAAATTTTACTTGGGATTCTGCATTTTATTTTAATTTGATACAGACAGTAATTACAATTGCAAGACTTAATGAATAGGTCAAATTCATTATGTTAGCGAATACCATCCTCATATAAATAATGAGAGCATTTATAAGCCTTTCCTTACTTATATCAGGTTGCTGCCAGAAACTTGTTTGCATTGTTAATTTGTTCCATTATTAAACTTTGGAAGTGCAACTACTACTGGGATTCAATTAACGGGTTTTGACCACATCTCCGTAATTATTGATGATAGCCTAGTACATTTATTTCTGCTATGCTTTTCCTAGTAAAATTGCAGTGATCCAGTGACCAAATTAAATTGCTGAAAATAATATGATTTATTCACTCAGCAAAAGCAAGCTTGAAGTCTGTGTTGCTATGATACCCAAGATTAACTTTAAAAAATATGCTTAATATCAGTAAAAACATTGACACATCTCTTTGGCATTAAGTTGATTTTCCCCTTTTTCTTAACTTATTTAACAAGAATTCTTTTAAACATAAATTAAGACAAACTAGAAATCAAACATTTTTAAATAGAAGGAAAAGCAATAAAAGCCTATATTACAACAAAAACATATTATTTTTAAAATAGAAAATATTTTAGCAATATGTTTTCAATTCAGCTTTTCAAACTTTTTAGAAAGATGGTGCCCAATAGGGGGAAATCATTATTCTAGTAGTTTCGTTTTATAATTAGTCTTGAAACTTAAAAACAGGTTGCAAAATTGGGAGACTGACAATTCCTAACAGAAATGTTTAGTGCAGGTTCAGTTCCCAAATTCTAAGAGAACGTACTTTCCATGTCATGAGACAAAGGAACCGTCAGGTTGCTTTAGCCAGGATTCATTTCTGCCTTCCGAGCACCATGTAGTGGTGTTGGAATGCTAAATGAAGAATTTCATGGAAAAAAACAAGCAGAAAAAGTGAATGCTTTGTAGGATCCTCAAATGTTGCTCTGCCTGAGTATTTTGAATTTCCTGGTGCCCAGCCAAGAAAAAATCCTACCTTACAGAGAGCGATTTGTTCATGCGATGACTCAAGGCTGCAAGTGGCTATGTTTATCGTTATGCATCCACATTCGAAAGCAATTTCACTTTCGAGCTTTGCTGCCGTTCATGCTGTTTCTATAGGAAGACTTGGAATGGTAAAAGTTAAGAAGCTTCAGGGCCTGTGGAAATTTGAGAGCATTGCCGTTTTTTTTCCTACTATATTGAATATAAATTATTTTAACAAAAGCAATGGAGCCACAGTACATGTTAAATGTCAAGTTTGCACATAGTATAGTTAAAAAAACATCAACTTTATACTTTAAACTTTTAAAATATCAGAACATTGTTGGAGACTTGATTGCAGCAAATAAACAAATGTGTTGTAGAAAGATTTAATGAAGAAATGGTTATTTTAGACACTGTTTTCATTGTGAGGCAGCTTTGGATCATAGCTCAAGGCTGTAGCTAGGGGAACCTTTGAAAGCAGAACCACGCTTTTATAGGTTTACCTGGAAAACCACAGTGGTTTGGATGGGGTGCTGGTTTTACCTTTGTGATTGCTAATTTAGTTTTTATGAACATTAAAATGAATTAATATTTATAAAACATTTAGTATCATTCCTAGACCATAATGAGCACTGTTATTTTTAAGTGACTTTAGGTAAGATAATATCTAGAAACTTGTCACTTGCTTTCATTCATTTCAGATTTTAAAAATAATGAAATTTATAAAGCTATCATTTTGAAAAGAAAGCAATCTATATTATATAGTAAATTACTAATTTTAATGTTTTGATATTGAAATTTGCTCTATTTCAATTTGAACAGTTGATGTATTGAGATTCATAGATAAATCTACATTAAGATGCTTGTGTTCTGACATGAGGATTGAATTTGCACCACAAATCATTTCTACACATATTTTAATATCATATTTCAACTTTGTTTTAGACAGCTAGACTATATCCAGAGAGACCTGTTTAGATCAGAAGTAGTATTTCTAACTTCGAAAATAAGCTTCCATTTTAAAAATGGAATTGGAATTTAAATGAAAATTCTATTTAGAATTCAGTTTCATTCTTTAATTACTGGAAAAAAACTTAGAAAACAACAATTGTACCTAATTTGTCAATAATTTGCATTGAAGAGAAAAAAATGGATTAAAAAAAAAAAAGTCAGCAGGCATTGAATACAGTCCATTGAAGCTGAGTAATAGAGATCTCAGCTTTTAATTTAGTCAAGATTATGATTTTACATGGAAGTTTTGCTGAAATAGTTTGGCTTGACTGTAATGATTCAGGTATTCTACAAATCTGGATAAAATTATATTAGTCATATACTGTTTTATTTGGTTATAAAAGTTCATTTGTGTTTTAAAAGTGAGATACCTCATATCAACAAGTGTTTGCTGAAGAAAGCTCATGTGAGTGATATTAGAAAAATAAAATAAACATAGTTCTAATGTTTGGGAGCATTCTGTTAGTTTGGGGGTAGATTAGGGACTCTGCTGTCTGAAGAATTAATTTCATAAGCTTGTGCTCCAGAGAAAGGTATGAACTAATTTGTTTTAAGCTTTTTCAAAATATGACATATAATATTTAAATAATTTGCTTAAATGAAAAATACATGAATAAAATTATATTTACTTAATTCAGTAAATGAAAGTAGTTTGGAATTGCTGACAGAATGCCTTTCAGGTTTCTTTGACTCTTTCGCTGAGAAAGTATGATTTAAGACACCAGAATCATTTTTTCGTATGTGCTACAACTCATGTTTAGGCTATGGGAAGTTTTCATGACAGATTTAAAACCAATTTAAAACAAATATTCTCTGATAATATTTGGAAGCTGGGGGAAGTCTAACCTTACATAAATAATTAGGACTAATCAACTTTTAATAAAAAATAAGTTTCTAAGTTCATGAACTTTAAAGCTATCAAATATTTTTATTATAGTATATTCATTTTTCTCATAGTTTTAGAGTTCACCTCTTTGAGTGCTCATTATGACATCTGGACATCTAATTACATTTAGAAGCAAAGTCTCTATTGTTTTATTGTTAATAATAGACAAGTACCAAGCAGTATTGGAATTTAATTTTTAAAAATACTTTCACAAGTAATTAAAAGCTCTTAATGTTTTCTCCGAGAGAAGAAATCACTTTATAATCTATATATCTTGTTCAATGCTCATTACATTTACAGCTTAATTTACCCTCCCAGATCCCCCTCTTGGAAACAAAAATATATTCTCAGAGTTTATGGTGGCATAATAACAATTATGTGGTAAAACCTGGATCTTTTTGTTTGAAAGTAATTTAAAAATCAGTTTTTGAGTTATTACTTCAAGAATAAGTTGTGGACTGATATTTCTTGTTGATCCAAGGAGGATCATAAAATCCTGATTTATTCAGTAATCCCATAGGCTGTGCGTGTCTATTTTGACTTGTGATGTGTTTCTCATTACAGTGTCCTGCTTTTCTGCCTTTCCATTAAATGTTTAGAAAAATTCATTCAATATTTTTTCAGGGAAAGGAATTTCATCAGCCAATGTCATCTTTAAGAAAGGAGAAACACACATAAAAGACCTAAATTTTTCTATCTCACTTTAAACTTCATAATTTCAATTTAAGATCATATGCATGTATTCTTACAAAGTGGGCTATCTCCAACTTTATGTCATTGAAGACCTGAATAAAAATTATTCTAAAATTGTTCTTAGAAATAAACATGAATCTGGAATTGCCTCAATTAAAAAAAAAGTGAAATGATTGCTTTTAAAAAAAATAATATTTTATGGTCTTTATTTTTGATTCAATTTTTTGATGTATGTATGTCTTGATTACATTCTTTTATCTACTTTTACTTGTAACCTTCCAGTAGCTTACTGAGAGGCTATTTTTCTATAGTAGCACTATTAGAAATTATGTTCTTTTTAGAGGAAATTTTAAAACCGTTTCCATAGCTCTTAACTATAGTCTCAGGAACTGGTAATTAATGTCTAGGTCCCTGCTTCCCACCAGGGGGCAGCACTGGGCCTGAGAGCAGCCCCACAGACTCTCAGTGGTTACCACCCTCCTTACTCATACAACACTGAAACTTAGTTTTGATATTTCTTTACATTTTTAAAAGGCTTAGTAAGTGTCCAATAAATGGTAGCTGTTCAGGATCTGTGCTTGTAAGAGATATTACTTCTCACCGTTGATTCTTCTGTGTACCAGAGTCTTGTCTTTAATGATGACTTGTTCTGTCATTTCCGATACCTTGTGTTTGCTATAACTTGGAAAGTCTTAAGAGAAAAACCAACACCTCACAGTTATTGAGTCACTGTGATGTGTCAAGCATGCAACTAGGTGCTTCTCATAGGCTACTTCACAATCTAGGGAAGCAAACAGGTAAGGGGACAATAGTGTCACACAACAGTAGGAAGATACTATAGCAGAATTCCTAATACTTCTATTTTGCTGTTGAGTAATCTGAGGCTAGGAGAGGTTAAATCACAGTAGAGCATAGATTCCCTTCAGACAGAATTCCAAATCCCATGCTGTATCAATTATATTATCAGCCCTGCCATAAAAACAAAAAGATTTGTTGAGGATGACTGAAGCCACAGTGTGGAATGCCTGAGACTGATTTCAGTGATGTAACTCCTGTGACGTGGTGACAGGAGAATTTAGGGTTGATGTACTTCAAACTTCGATGGGAGATGGGGTTAAGTGCTGAGTGATCCTGAGTGATCCCACAGAAGCCCTCATATGGGTGCCTTTACATGCACATACATATACGTATAACCTACATTATATTCACCAAAACAGAAATAATTGCAATACAATTAATTTTTTAAAGCGTATCTGTGATATTTATCTTAAAACAATAATGGATCATATTTTATTTTTACTTTATAGATCCCTGTCCTTTTCTATTTCAGTGAGATACTAATTCATTTGTTTTGTTACAGAAAATGGGCCAATAAAGAATTGATTTTGCCTAAGTCTATTATTTTTATGACTTGAAATTGTTCTTCCACATTATCTTCTTCCTTTCCTGGTTATAATATGCACAGCAAGCCAGATGGCTGATGTGTAAACAGTTTGAGATGTGCTTCTTGGAATCATTTAGGATGGCCTAGATGGTCGGTAAACTGCGGCTCGCGAGCCACATGCAGCTCTTTGGCCCCTTGAGTGGGGCTCTTGCACAAAATGCCTGGGCGAGTCTATTTTGAAGAAGTGAAGTTAGAAGAAGTCTAAGTTTAAAAAATTTGGCTCTCAAAAGAAATTTCAATCGTTGTACTGTTGATATATGGCTCTGTTGACCAAAGAGTTTTGCCAATCACTGGCCTAAAAGGTTCTTGATAGCAGGCCCATCAGCTTGTTGCTCTCAGGTCTTTCCTTCAAGCTGAAGTATGTTTTCAGTGTCTTTACTTAACCCATCATGCCTCTCGAGGTTCTCTTGCAAAGCCTTAATCCCATTCTGCCTTACATGTCACTGTTCTTATATTTATTCCTGTTTTATTTTTCTTAATATTGCTATTCTCAACAGTAGTGCTTCAAAACTATAGAAGAGTGACTAAGAACATGGGCTTTGTTGGACTCTTACTTGGCTAAGTATGGAGCTACTTGACCTTGGCAAGTTCCATTACCTTGGTTTCCTTATCTGTGAAATGAAATTTAGAACCTACCTCAAGGATTTACAAAATGATTAAATAGGTTAAAACAGAACTCATTTAGCACCATGTCTATTATATCATAAAGTGTACTGGTCACTATTCTTATAAGAAAATTCTCATAATTAGACATAGCAGTAAATTCAAATACCATACATAAAATGCCATGCAAGGGGCTTTTGGAAGGAATATCTGCTTTTTCATTAAATACCTAATTATTTATTCAAAAGCACACAGCACAACAAAATATATGTAGGTGTTACTACCTAACTGGCTTAGGGTTCACTTTCAGTCCTTTTAACCAGAATCAGGTGAAACTTTGAACCACAAGTGGCTGGAGAGAAGTTCCTCTGAGTTCTCTCCTGTTGCCCCTGGTTACATGTTCCACTGTGATCTGCTTTGGAACCTCGCCGTCACATCTGTCAGTGTTTTCCATGTCAAGCTCCCCTGGGAGAGAGCCAGCAACTGATAATCCCCATCTTAACTCCTGTGCAGGATACACCTGTAATCCTCACAAGAACTAGTGGGCTAGGTAATTATTTCTTCCCAGTTTTCTATGGATTACTATTTCTGAATCAAAACTCATCAAATGCAGTTTTTAAAATATGAGTGTGTTATGGAATACAAAGAAGAATATGATTAATGGAAAAGAAGAACAATTAATCTGGGTTGTTTGGAAACTATAGAGCACATGGTTTCTATAGTTATGGTGTCATACCGTGGTATATAAAAGCGAGAGATACTTTGAGGAGGATTAATCGGGTACATTGATCTACAAATCTGCCAATGAGATTCAACACTTTTCTAAGAGTGTGTGAGTGTGGGTGTTTTCCTGTGTGTACAGCTTCTGTATGAAGACAAAACGAATGCAGAACAAAGAAAGACTACACACACATAAATCATTTGTACACGCACCAGTTCACTGGGAAGTAACTGTACAGCTGCTGACCAAACATCGTATTTACAATTGCTTTAAAGGAAGTTTAATAGAAGTCTGTGGAAGAAAACATTTAAATCTCTTTAATACATTTTAGTTATAGCAAAGTGTTAAAATTTTAAACTTTTGGTTTGTTCAGGGGAATAGCCTTATAAAATTAATCACAGTCTTCCATGTCCTTGAATTATCTTCTATAATTTTTACGTGCTTCTACATAATGTGTTATAATCATTTAATTCCATATAATTTACAGTAATTGTTTTCAAATTAAGGAAGTGCTGTATATAAAATAACAAATTTGTGTTTGTTAATTATATAAAATAGGAACTATTATTCACATAAAAGCTAACTCATCACTTTACTCTTTCCCTTTATTTTAGTCCTTTTAATTACAAAAATAATACTGTGTCATAAAATCTCCAACAATACTTTCAAAGTACGAAGTGAAGTCCTTTCTCACCTCCTGCCATTCCCAGTGTCAAAGGGTAAACACTGTTTATAGTTGAAGTATGACCTTGTGGACCTTTTTCTACGCCCACGTAACCATAGATGCATTCTTATAAAAAGTGATTCTCATTCTTGGGGAATTAGAAGCATTGCTATTTGAAAAACATTTTGGTTTGATGATTTTAGTCCTTTTGCTAAAAGGAGTGATTTTCACAAATACAGATTATTTTGTTATATGCCAGCTTCCCAGGACTAGGCCCTTGATTTTCTGTATTTTGCAGTATCCATGGATAGTTTGTGTATGAAAAGTGCAGTATTCAGGGAAAATGGAAAATCAGCCCGTGTCAACTAATGTAATAAAACTGAGTTAATCCCAAATTGACAATTTAAATCCTTTTAAAATTACTTGTCGAAATCAAGAAACAATCCACTCAATCTGTCATTTCTTTTAAGCTTATTAGTAGTAGAATTTCTTAGGTGACTCTTTAAATCATATGTATGTAAGGTTCTCAAGTTGATACTGAGATTTCCTGTTGCTAGGAGAAGCTAACACTTATTTAGTGCTGGATACTGTAAGTCACCATGCTTACTGGAGGCAGTGGGGGTATGCAAATGGCCAATTGGTGCTCTTTGGATCTAATTTGCCCTGTTTCTGTGGCCTTTCTGCTCTGATATACTTGTCACCAGAAGAAATATGCACAGAGGGTAGGGATTATGCATCAAGCATCAGGATTCTTTAATGTAAAATTTTCCCCTCGAATTTAATGTGAAAATACAGTTAGCAAAATATGTAAGAAAATGTGGTTCTCCGCAAATCCTTTGTGAAGGAAAGCAATGTAAAAATCAAGTGTGTGTGTTTGTGTGTCTATATATATATATATATATATATATATATATATATATATATATATATATATATATATATAAAACAAAACCCAAAGGTTTTATATATCTCTCTTTTAGACTTTTTTTTTAATGCTCTAAAAATTCTGTTTTCAAATTTGAATTTGTCACTGTTATAACATGTTTTTTCCCCTGAAGATAATTTACTACAGGATTTTTCTGTAGCTGAGACTCTATAGTTTTTCACCAGGCTGCTAGCCTCACAGAGTCCATGGTCTCCGAGGAGACAGACAGTTAGGCAGCTGCCGTTGACTGTGCTGAGTGCAGTGCTGTAGTCCAGGGCAGAAGTCCTTCCTTTGTTGGTGGTGGTGCAGGGCTGGGGTGGTGTCAGAAAGACTTCCCAGCAGAGACGGCTCCTTAAGTGATACCTGAGAATATTTGCTCATTAGTCAGGCAAAGAGCAATGGTCCTAGGAGCTCAGTGGCCAAGGGTCAAGGGATCTACAGAAGCCCGCTAGTGAGAGACTGGAACAAAGTCAAGTAACCGGTGGAAGTTCAGTGTGGCTGCATAGAATAATTATAAACATTTATTATGATAATATTATGTTTATTATATATAAAACTTAAAAAAGTCAGGAAATGAGAAAGCATATGCTCACTAATTTCAAGCTACAGAGTTTACTGTGAACATATTGTTCTGATTGTCATGCCTTACATTTGTATTTGTAGAACAGCATGTTTGGTATAGTCCACGTTTGGCTTGAACAATAGATATGTATCTAGGCATGAAATGCATATACATATATGAAAACATTTTAAGTAAAACTGGGATCATGGCGAACATGCTATTTGTGACCTTTTTTTAACTTGCTATTGTCACATTACAATAGATTTATTTTAATGCCCTTGGATGCAATTGTATTTTAAGTTGGAATGTTTCATTTCTGTAAATGAAAAAAAAGATATCTTCTTGAAGTTAACCACCTGTATTCATATCTGCAGGAAGAATGCTTTCTGAACCTGGAGGCTCCTATATCCAGAGTATGTGGGTATGACACACCCTTTCCTCACATTTTTGAGCCATTCTATATCCCAGACAAATGGAAATGCTATGATGCCCTTCGAAAGATGATCAATTATTGATCACAAGGTAAGTCAGCCCTGCATTTTGAGAAAGCTAGCATGTGCCCCCGACCATAATATTCTGTTGCCTAAATATCAGTGGCCATCATTGTGTTGTGTTTTGGTGAATGGCAAATACCAGAACAAAATGTGGACTTAAAAAAAATTAAATCCATAGTATATTTGCATTTAATGGAGACATAGTAAGCATGTGTATTGTCTGATTTCTCTAAAACAGATGCTTGAATTTGTTAACATTGAATAGGCACTAGATGAGGGTTCTCTGCCATGGTTTAATTGCAAAAACACCCTGTGTTCTAATTTTTACCCTCATTTCTATTATATTTTTATTAGCTATTTAGACTTTTCACCAATAGGGGTAATTTCTGTTATTTTAAAATGGCCCTTTAAGCGTCATCAATTTGGTCTATAGTGATTTGGACTCTGGTGACCCTTACATAACATTCTGAAATTTGCCTTTATATTACTTGAAAAAATAACTTTGTTGAACAGGAAACCTACAAATTGTCTATAAGGTAAATTTTTACTTAAAAAAAACACACACAATAAAATATTCAGCACAACCACCATTACAAGGATTTTTTTGGCAAGTGGATGTTTTTACATTGTGGATAATAAACAATATTTATTCACTATGATTTTCTAAGTTGTGCTTATATGCTTCTTCAGCATGTTAGTCTAGCAACAAAGAATACCATTAAACACTGCTAAGTGAGTTTTTAGGGTTTTTAATACTATAGAAGTTGCTGTCACTATGACATACTGACTTATTTTGTCTTTGGCAATTTTGAAATTATTCAAAAATGCGTAGGAAGGAATTAAATGCTGTAATAACACAGCCATACTTTTTAAAGGTAAGAAATACTGTATTCGGGTAGTAAAGCTAGCTCTCCTGAACCAGAGAGAGAAACCTTAATTTGTGCAGATAGAGAAAATAATGTCCTCCTCCTTTCTCACTGATCTCCACACCAAAGGGTTTGGAGTTCTATTCTGAGAATACTATTAAGTTAGGTTCATTAGTCCCCATATCCCGGCATCTCTCAGACATGCAGAGGGGGATGCTTTATTTCTGATGTCCTCTTCATGTCTGTGAAAGCAGCTGGCTTCTAGAGCATGCAGCATGAAGACTGGTTAGGAGACTCCCTCATTTTGTTGTCCATCTTGTTCCCTCCTATGGACCATCATAATGGAGAGTCAAGGTAGCCTCATATATGCCTTGTAGCCATTTTGAAGGTAATACTTAGGTGGTGGTTTTAAGTTTGGGTATGTATGTCCTTTTAAACAACAAAAGATATTAGCCTATTATGAAAATATGATAAAAGATGCATAAAGTTTTCTAATCTAAAAGTTAAATATGGCATTAAAGAAAGTAATTATTCAATTAAGAAATTTTTTAATTTAATTCACAGTAGCCCATATGTCTATAATTGTTATTGATTTCTTTTACAGAAAAACTGGAAGATTGTGACTAGATACGGAAATATTTTTCTGAATTTTTTTACATTTTCTCAGATTTATCTCTCCTTGAAAATAGAATTTTTATGAAATGAAGCATGATGGATATTGGCTAAAAATTTGAATTAGTTATTGTATTAACACACATGAATTTATTTCCGTTAAGAGTGTTTTAGATTAACTTTTTTAAATGTTTATATGATAGTCATAAATTCCACTTATTTACATCTGTAAATATTGGGTATGGGGGAAAATATTCAATAAAGCAAAATCAGATTGGTCTTCAGATTGTGTGTCTTTTTTTCCCCATTAGTAATAAGAATTTTTGTTGCAGATGAAAGGAACCAAAATTCTCCTACCCTGAAATTGCTCTTTTAAGAAATTGATTTTAAGCTGCTTATTAAGAAATAAGACTCAGGGAGCCTTTGGCCCTCCCCATCCTCCTTCCTCCTGCCTCAGAGATTCAGACAGAGTAACCTGCTTCAGGAAGACCTTGGGATGTTCCCATAGCCTACCTTGAATTGATATGGTAAACAAGGAGGACTCAGGCAGATGCCTGTTAGCTGGATACCCTGTGTCCCACTGTTTCTGTGTGGTCTAGCAAGGATTTTTCTGCCATGTCTGTTCCCCACTTCCTCAGCTACATGCAGATTGCCCTTTGTCTCTTCTGAAATCTAAGACCCTGTTCCTCCCTTTTTCCCTTTGTCCAAAAGTGTTTTACATACCAAATGTTGCCTCGCTGTCTTTGAAATCTTTATGGGATCTTCATGCCTATGTGAATTTTCCATGCATGTGTATTAAAACTTTGATTTTACTCCTTTAATTTGTTTCTCTTCACTTGATTATTAGCCCAGCCAGATGAACTTATAAGATGTGAGGGAAAGTATTAATATTTTTTTTAGCCCTCATACAGACTAATTGTTAACCTGCTAATTAGATCTGAGTAAAATGAAATGTTTAGAAATGCTGACTTTTCAACTTTAGTTTTTTTGTTTTTTTTTACGGCTAAGATGGATGTTTGTATATTGATAGCACTTCTGGGATGTTTTTCCTCATCTTCCCTCTTGCCTCACAAGGCCCGGATGGGCGTGCTCACTCTTCCCCCAGTATGGAGGTAGGATCAGCCATGCTGCCTCTCTTCACGGAAAGCATGTGCCTGTCTTAGTTATAAAAGAGCCAAGCTTTGGCTGTCGTCATACTTTTTTGCCGTGATGTTACAAAGTAAATATTTCCCCCCTGTTCTTCATATTATTACTAGAGGCCCAGGCCGAGGCACGAGGTCCCTCAGCCCGGCCTGCACCCTCTGGCAGTCCAGGACCCCTCCAGGGGGTGTCCACCCGCCTGCTCCTGCTCCTTAGTGCTGCCTCTGCTGCGCTCGCCAGCCGTGAGCCTGGCTTCTGGCTGAGCAAAACTCCCCCTGTGGTGCACTGACCACAGGGGTAGCTCCTGTGTTGAGTGTCTGCTGCCTGCTGGTCAGTGTGCGTCATAGTGACCAGTCATTCCTATTGTCATTCTACCATCTGGTCAATTTGTGTATGAGGCTTTTATTATATAGAGTATAGCTGAAAAGAAAAACATTAGCAACAACAAAAGGCTCAAATTGGAGGAGGAAGCCTTCTTGTTGGGGACTTTGCCAGGACCTCTTTATCTTCTTTTGCCTCTTCTGCCTTTCTTCACAGTTTTAGACAGGCCTGACCTGCCAAGGAGTCCCTTTGTAAAATGCTCAGCCTTGACCCTGTCCTCAGGGGTGTGCTGTTATCTGGCCCCCCTACCATCAGCTTAGCAGAAAGTTCCACCCTCCCAAACAGCAGAGAAACAGGGTGATAGAGTGTTTTCTTGCTCTATAAACATTGAAAAAAGCGGACATTTTCTTAGACTTACAGATGTATATGTCATATTAAAACTGCAGTTTTAAAAGTGTCCTATTTATTTTTATCAGAAATTTGGAGGAGAATACGAAAGTAACATTTATCAATTGCCACAAATTTGGAGATAAAGGAACGGCACTTAAATGCAGATTCCAGAGAGCAGTGGGCTGAAATGAAGAACCAAAGCATTTGTTAGGGGTAAAAATGCAGGCCTGCCCTTGGTTTAAAAATAGGAACACCTGTGTAGTGTAGGGTGGGAAAGATGTACTTGTCAGCAACACGTTGGGGAAGGATTTAGGGAATCCATTTGGCTTGCTGTCCAGGACTTTCTGAGTGTAAGGCACCAAAACTCAGTATGGACTTTGGCTTTGGTCTCTGTTCCCTCGGAAGGCTCAGGTGCCCTCGCTGGGAGGTTCGCACTCACACGGTCAGCCCACAGAGCAGAAAATATGCAGTAGTCAACCACATCTCGGCCTACAGTGGGTTCTGTTTGAACATATTTGTTTTAGTTGAACTTATTTTTTTTAGTGGCTATTATTTATGATTTTAGTTAAAGTTTTGTTGCCATTGATAATTGTTTAATACTTTTTTTTTTTTTAAACTTACTTGGTATTGTACAATTTTCCTGTAGGTATTTCAATGTTATTTTAGTGTTGTTTTTGAAATAACAAGCATGAGACAACTGTGGGGATCATCTTTGCAGTAACTGCCTGAGCTTGAAAGCATTTTCCCCTCCAGTTAGCCCCACAGTCCCCAGCAGTAAATACTCCTTCTCTTCTGGTTAATTCTGAGCTCAGTCTGCACAAGATGTGCATATGCATCTAAGAAATTGTTTAAAATACATTTATTTACTTGAAACAAATGTTCCTTATTGTGAAAATAAGAAAATGTCTGATGTGTCTTCTTCTGATGAGAGATTTTCTTATTTTCACAATAAGGAACATTTGTTTCAAGTAAATAAATGTATTTTAAACAATTTCTGATGAGAAGAAGACACATCAGAGATGTTAAATGAACGCCAAAGCCAGAATCCCCCACACTTGGCCTGTGCTGAGTAATAAGTCTGCTTCCTGTGAGAACGTGGATATATAAGTGAATATAATCTTCTGTAGCTCAAAGTTATACAGTTTTGTTTGGAAAAAAATATAACATTTACATTCTGTACAACTAATAGATATCCACCCAGAGTAAACAGACCTGTGTACATTAGCAAAAGAAATGCACAAGGTCCAGAAATGACCTCAGTCCAGTCCCTCAGGGTTAAGTCACATAATCTACAAAGTCTTGTTGGGAATCCCATAGACATTCCATTCGGTTTAGTGAAATCCCTTTCCCATCAGCCTGCTTGTGGTGGACACGTGTGGTCTCTGGCTGCCTGGCATCCCTGCCCCACCTTCTAGTAACAGCGCTGCTGTTTGTTTGGAGAACCCCCTCTCCCCACCGCATGTGGCTCTGGAGGGGCTGCCAACCCCAGTGCCGACCAGCACTGGCCACAGGGATGGCCCTGGCCCAGGCTCCAGCGAGGACCTCAGCATAGAAAGCCAGGTGACCGGTGAAGACCCAAGAAGCAGGCTCGGTCTTGTCAACAACACTGAATTCTACAAGACTGTGCCTCAAACCTTACCTGTTCTAAGGTCACTGAGAATACAACTGATAGGTATGAACCAGCTAGTCACACAGCATTAACCTACAGCAGAAATTCTTTGGGGTCAGGAACATGTAGGAATTTCCAGAGAGATGTGAAGTTTGGAGTCTCTGATATGCTTTGTTAGCCCACCTAGTTTGGAAAGAAATAGAAAATATTCAAATGTGGGCAAAGATTTTGAAATCCTGATATCTGATACCCCCCTCAATATGGTAATTAAAGATATTTGCCTAGAAAATGAGAAATAATTAGAACAAGGATGAGGAAATCACAGCTAGAAAGGATCAGATGTAAGAATGGGAACAAAATGATACATCTAAATAATTTTATTGAATACACTTTTTATTTTTTTATTTTTTCCTTCAGCATTTATCCTCTATATGCCCTCCTCCACCTCCCCTGCCCCCACTCCCTTCTACCCCACAATCACCACTGTTATCTATGTCCATGAGTTCTCTTTTTCTTCTTTTTTGCTCAACCTCTTCACCTCTCCCTCCACTTTCCCCAACTATCCCCCCCGCCCCACACACACACACACACTAGAGCTGTCAGCCTGCTCTCTGAGTCTGTCTCTATTATGCTTGGTAGTTCAGTTTCTTAAATTCCATATATAAACTTTTATGTAACAAATGTTCCACATTTGGCAAAGGAATATGTCATAGTTAAATTCTTTATATTGTAAATGTGTAATAGTAAAATGTAAACAAAACTTATGAATACAGAAGATATGTACAGAAAAGTTGTACAAGGCTTTGTCATCCTGCTTTCACTTTGCTAGATAAAGTGGACAATCATAAGTAATAGGGTTGGGTCCGTAGAAATATATTTTAAACTTTGTGCCTCCATGAACATAGAATAATTACATTTTAAAGTATGCATGAGCAGTTAAGAAAAGGATCATACACTAAGTTACCAAAAACACAAACGCGCAGTAAATTCCTCAAAGAGTATTAAAAGGCACATTTTCTGACCACATCCCAAATTAATGACATATATTCAACTACTTAGAAGTAAAAAAGCACCCAGCTTCATAACTGTGGAGCCACGGAGGAAATGTAAAACAATTATAGAATATTTATAACATAGGATCACTGATGCGCCTCTGCCAGGGTTTTCCTCAGAGGCAAATTCGTAGACTTTAAATCTTACAAAAATAAAAACTGAAAATACAAGAATGTAAGAATAAAGACGAGGAAGCACAGAAGAAAGAAAAAAGTTAAAAGCAGAAAGTTCCAAATGAGAATAAACTGTAAGATAAATATTTTTATAAAAATGAAAACTTTCCTTTTATTTATAGCTAGAGGCCTGGTGCATGAAATTCATGCACTCGGGGCTGGGGGGGGGGCGGTATCACTCAGCCCAGCCTGTGCTTTCTTACAGTTGGGGAGTCCTTGGGGATGTCTGACTGATGGCTTACGCCCGCTCCCTTAAACCATCAGTTGGACATCCTTAGTGCTGCCATGGAGGTGGGAAAGGCTCCTGCCACCATCTCTGTGTTCCCAGCTGTGAGCCTGGCCTCTGGCTGAGCAGTGCTCCTGCATTAAGTGTCTGCCACTGGTGGTCAGTGTGCATCATAGCAATTGGTCCTTCTGCAGTTTGGCTGATTTGCATATTAGCCTTTTATCATATAGGATGCCTGTGTCCTGTGAAAATGGTGCTATGCTTATATGTGATCATGATACCACCAAAGAAAGGCCCCTCAATGATGGCATCAGCTAATATCATTAAGGTCCCTTTGTTTGAGGGGAGGAAGTTATTTAGCAAAACCTAAACATTTATTGGAAGTATTGATAAGCAGAGGTCTTTATTAGTAGGATATTTTATTACATCATTTTAAGAAATAATTATTAAGGTCTCGTTTTGCTAAAAATCCTGTTTTCTTGCTGAGGCTTACTTGGCTACTCTAAGTATTTTACTTACTATGAGTTTTCATAAGATATGGTGACTTTAGCCCTAGCTGTTTTGGCTCAGTGGATAGAGCATTGGACTGCAGACTGGAAGGTCCCAGCTTCTATTCAAATCAAGGGCACATGGTCGTGTTTGAAGACTCGATCCCCAGTAGGGGGCATGCAGGAGGCAGCCAAACAAGGATACTCTCTCATCATTGATGTTTCTATCTCCCTTTCCCTTCCTCTCTGAAATCAATAAAAAAATAGTTGTTTTTTTTTAAAGATATGGTGACTTTAAAGAATTAGAATAATGAGGTTTAAAATGTCATGTCGATCTCTTGGTTCATCTTCCTACTTATTACTATCCTGAAATTGTTTTTTCTTTATCCACAATGTTTTACTTATTCCAAAAAGGCAGGGGGTTTTGGTCTGTTTGTCTGCTCTGAATTCTGCAGAGCCCGGGACAGTGCCCGGGACAGTGCCTGGTCCACAGAGACATTCTCTGTGTTTCTGAACAAACAGGTGAAAGGAAATGCAGGCCTGTACTTGAATCAGACCTTGTACCAGAAAAGCAGGTAGATAGAGCCCACTTTGTAGATATTTAAAGTGGTGCTTTGATAGTAATTGATATCAGGAACAGAAACAGCCCTTTATGTAGGGCTAGGATTCCCAAGAGATGAGCATTGTTTTTGTGTTTTTTTGGCCTCTTTCTTCAAATATTATAGAAATCAAAACCATGTATTTTTTAAAGTGGCTCTATGACAATATTGTACGTTAATATGCATATATATGCAAACGGACAAACCCAGCAAAAATGCTCATTCAAAACTCTTAATTTGAGGATGGTGCAATTGGTGGTCATTTTTCATTATCCTCCTAGACTCTGTTCTCAGTCACCAATGGAGAGCCAACTTGACTCAAAGTAACCTCCCAGTGGCCCTATCTGTGCTACTTCCCCAATTGGTAGAATCTGCAGACTTCAGACTGGGCTAGAGGTAGGACTCCATCCCCTTGGCCACAATGACTGGTTGATGGATGGAAGGTGACCAAAATTGGGTCAGTCAGAATCTTCAGAATTTTTCAAACAAATAGATTTTTAAAAATGCTATTGTGGAGGGAGCTATGGTCACCTTTCCTACTGAGGAAGGCCATCTTTTTCTGGAAAAGAATGGAACCAGTTCACCGAGGAAAGAGCAAAACTGAAGTGCAGGACTTAGTCAGTCCAGGTTCTAATCTCTGGAGTCACCACAATCAGCTCCAGGTCTGACACAGGAAACCTCAGCTGTTCATTCTCCTTCTCCTTCTCTGAGGAACTACCCCAGGATCCTTCCAATAAACTATCTTTTTCTTTGTTCAAGTTGGATTTCTGTCACAACCCAAAGCATCGTAATTCAATTATTCTAAATGCTTACGAATATATTCAATTTGAAAGAAGAAAGTCCACCTGTTTTTAAAATACTCAAGGAAAACCTTTCACCTTTGAGATTGTTCTATATATTATGCTTGATATTTTTTTTTCCTTATCTATGACATGCAAATTAGCTACAGATATTGGGTTAATGTCAACTGTCTTAGCCATCAAAAGAATGAATTTACACTTCCTGCCTGATCGTTGAGTGCTGGCAGCCTCCTCCTGGGGCAGGAGAATGAACAGTTCCACAGGTGCCTCTGGAGGGCTTGTTCCTATAAAGTTCTTAATGAAGTCCTAAGACCTTACAACTGTTGTTAAACTTCCCCATGTAGCTGAAAAGCAGCCCTTGGGAGTTTCTTTTTCAAAGAAGTTTAATATGCCTGTTTTCAGTCTAAGAGCAAGTTTTTCTTTGAGAATACTTTGTGTAATACTTTGTGTAAATTCCCCATATTTACCGTCCTTTTGTTGAAGCATAGATTTACTTTCACCCTTATTTTATCTTTTATGTGAACAACTAGAGCAGTGTTTTTCAACCTTTTTTGGGCAAAGGCACACTTGTTTCATGAAAAAAATCATGAGGCACACCACCATTAGAAAATGTTAAAAAATTTAACTCTGTGCCTATATTGACTATATATAAAGTAATTCTCTTGAATAGGAATCAAATAAACACAAAGAAAGTATTTTATAATTACTTTATTATGAAATATTAAGTAAACAAAATAGTGAAAAATTATAAAATTTTTGTCTTGTCTGCACCTACGGCACACCAGGCAACATCTTGCGGCACACTAGTGTGCCGCGGAACAGTGGTTGAAAAACGCTGAACTAGAGGTTCAGTGCATGGATTCATGCACCGGTGGGGTCCCATGGCATGGCCTGTGGGATTCGGGCTGAAAGTGGCAGTCCAGCATCCCCTGAGGGATGGGGTAGTGTGTGAAGCGGCAGGTGGCCGGGGAGCTGCTCCCGCTCATCCTGGCCCTGTTGTGCCTGCCACCGCCACCACTCGACAGGCTCACTGCTGCTCCGCTGTGGTCTCTGCGCTCCCATCCTGGGGCATTACTGGAGTGCCCATGACTGAGAAGAGGCTGCGGGCTTGTGCCCAGTCAGCCCTGATGCCAGTCCCAATCCTGGTCCCGGTCCTGATGGGAGAGAGACGTGTAGGAGAAGTGTCTGCAGAAGAGGCTTGTGCTGCAGCAGCTGTGCTTGCCAGCTGTGAGCCCAGTGTCTGAGCAGTGCTCCCACTGTAGGAATTGCACTGACCACCAGGGACAGCTTCTGCATTGAGCATCTGGTGGTCAGGGTGCATTATAGTGACTGGTTGAATGATCACTTAGGCTTTTATATATATAGTTTTCAAAGAGGTTAGAGAACAACATGAATGTTTATGTACCTAACGAACATTGGAATATATAATTTATCTTGCCTAGACTACCCTCACTTAGAGGAAAAATGGAAAGCTCCATTAATAGTAACAAGTAGTGTTTTTGGAAAAAATCCTGTCCCAATTGCCAGACAGCCTCACAGAGTTTCCCTAATTATTTGGGGGAATTGCTAGAGGGTTGCTTTTTTTTTTAAATTTAAATTCTTTATTGTTGAAAGTATTACATATATCTTCTTTTTCCCCTATTGATCTCTCCCCAGCTGCTCCCACCTTTCAGCACATGCCCTCACCCCCCTACTGTTTGTGTCCATTGGTTATTTTTGAACAGTCATTTGAACAGCCACGGGGAGTCCAGGGTGCTCGGCTGCAGCTCCAGCTTCCTGCAGATGTGTCTGCTGTCTGCAGCTCTGGAAGGCACCTGCCCTGAAGCCCTCAGCTCCCACAGGGACTAGGGTAGGTGTGGATGACATTGAAGCTGTTTGTGTTTGGGCCCCTGAATCGGTGACGTGCCCTGTGTCCTCCCTGGAGCAGGAAGCATTTATCTGCCATTGACATCTGTGGATCCCGGAATAGTGTGGCTGCGTGCCCCCGGCGTCTCCTGGGTATCTGGTGAGACAGGCCACGGTGACGACCAGTGGTACTCAGAACCTCTGTCCCTGCCTGGGGCTGAGCCAGGGGCCCCGCTTCACCTTCTTGGAGACGGTTTCCCCACAGGCTCCTCTTTCTCCACACACAGACCACTGGCCCACCCCTGCCGCTCCTGCAGGCCAGGCGCATCTCCCAGCAAGTACACGTTAGTCCTAACTTGGTTTACTCTTCTAAAGAAAGACCTCATGGCTGTCAGATTCTTTGATGTTACTTTGTGCACAGTAAACATTTTCATATAGATTATGGGAAAATTGCCTAGAGAAAATGGAACAGCTGTGGTTTGTGATTAATGGTACATCCGTATGCTCAGATACAGTGTGGAATTTGCAAGTAATGATTATGAAAATTATTTAGCAACATGCTCATTATATACTTTTAAGTGGAAAAATCAGGATGCAAAATTATATGTATATAATTACAACTATTATTACTTAAGATTTTCTTGCATAGGAATAGAGACCATGATAGCACTGTGAGAGAGAGGACATATCATAAAAAAAGATTGTCTTCCTTAGCATGTTTGTTTTTTTAAAGTAATAAAATATGGAATATATACTTAACTGTTAGCAAGTGTTAAGCATTGTGTAACCTGCCTAGTCTTTATTTTTTAAATATATTTTGTTGATTTAAAAAAAAATTTATTGATATTTTACAGAGAGGAAGGGAGAGGGACAGAGAGTCAGAAACATCGATGAGAGGGAAACATCGATCAGCTGCCTCCTGCATACCTCCTACTGGGGATGTGCCCGCAACCAAGGTACATTCCCTTGACTGGAATCGAACCTGGGACCCTTCAGTCCTCAGGTTGATGCTCTATCTACTGAACCATACCCGTTTCAGCCTGCCTAGTCTTTCAAACAGCCCCTGAGCACCAACACTAAATAATGTTTTTGTATATCTGCAAGAACCCAAAATAAAATGTTTTTTCTTTCTCTCTCTCTTAAACTTTCCCCCCATATGTTCTTCCCCCTCCTATCTCTTGTTCTCATTCTCTCTCTCTCTCTCTCTCTCTCTCTCTCTCTCTCTCTCTCATTGTGAATGATTTGTTAGATAATCTCAGAAGGGAAGATTAAAAAGAAATAATCATCTTCTACAGTACTGTAGTATTACCTTTGTAAAAGTTTGACTCTTTCTTTTAAGATGTATACATTTATTAGGGTCACAGCAGAAAGTACTAGTAAGATGTCACATTTAAAGGTTTTAATTGAAAAGAGTTTAACAAAGTGACAATTTACAAAAGTATGTCAGATATAGAAGACTGGGAAGGAAGGGTGGAGCACCTAGGAACTGGCAACTGTGGGAATTCATAGCCATCCCTCACCTGAAGGAGCAGGGGTGGGGAGGTGTGGTCTGGAGCCTGGTGGCAGCCATAGCCATGGAGGCAGCACTGCTGGACAGGTGTGGCCACAGAGAAACGAAAGAGTGGCTGGACTAGCATGGGGAGGGAGAGGAGTGGGCCCATTGACAAAACCCTATTTCAAGCCCAGAGGCCAAGGCAGCCTGGTGAGGCAGGCCCTAGAAGGCAGCCTCTCCTGAGACAGAGCAGGGCAAAGAAGGGTGGAGATGGATTTAGAGGGCTAAGGGAGAAGAACCAGCCAAGGGACCCCAAGTCATAGTAGGCCACCAGGGAGATACTAGTTTAACTGCAAGCTTACTATTTTTTAAGCCAATGAAAAGTGTAGATCCTTTGAGAAAAAGTTATGGCAGAGCATCTATGCCCTGTATTCGCAGCGATGCTGTGTGTGTCCTGTCTTCCTGCAGAACTTGGGGCTGGCTGTGCTCCCAGCCCGTGCCCAGGGCCAGGCGGCTGCTCCTTGTGCTGTTTGCCAGCTCCCTCTCTTCCCTGGGCCCACGCTTTTCCCTTTCGTCTCTCAGGAAACATCCTCCAGGAGATTACTTGGAAGGCCTTCATGGGACACATGTTTTCTGAGCCCTTCATGTCAGAAAATGGCTGTACTCTCACCCGTGACTAATGGTTTGGCTGCGTGTAAAACTTTAGGCTAAGAAACATTTTTGTTTCAGGATAGTTAAGATATTGCATACTTTACTTTTCACACTTGTCTCTTATTATTTCTTTCAGAATTTGTCACTTGGTCAGACTTTTTGGGGTATTTCCTTAACCTAATCTTTTAACCTTTTATACATTATTTATTTATTTATTTATTTGGCCAATTTAAAAAAAATCTTTGCATTTTTCTCACATCATCCTTTTCTTAATTTAAGGCTGTCATTAGTGTGTGTGTGTGTGTGTGTGTGTGTGTGTGTGTGTGTGTATTTTAGAGGCCCGGTGCACAAAATTCATGCACAAGTAAGGTCCCTAAGCCTGGCCAGTGATCAGGGCTGATCAGGGCCTTCCAGCTGCTGGCCGGGGCCTCCCTTCCCCCAGTTGCCAGCTGCTGGCTGGGGTCTTCCTTTGTTCCACACCACCTTCTGGTGGTCAGTGCACATCATAGGAAGCTATAGAGCTCCCAGTCTCCTACTCAAACTCCCACAGGGACACATTGCATATTAGCCTTTTATATATATAGATCTGCGCACACACATAAATATAATGTGTGTTTTTCTTAATATCTCAGGATATAAGAGCTATGGCTTTTTAGAAGTTTGATTGTGCTTTCTGACTTATATTGTTTCCATTTTTCTGTTTATTTTAGTGTTGTTTTTTTCTGTCTTATATAAGATGATTGCCAATTTTACCCCCAAGGTTGAGACATCAACAGCTGATTTGGGTTGTGGTATTTAAATACAGTGGAATATTATTCAACCATAAAAATAAATGAAGTCCTGATATACGTATGCAGTAATGTGATGAACCTCCAAAACAGCATATTAAGGGAGATACAAAAGGTCACATATTACATGGTTCCATTTATGTGATGTGTCCAGAACAGATAAATCCATGCAGACAGATGCAGATTGGTGGCTGCCAGGTGCTGGGGAAGGGAAAAAGAGGGAGGAAGTGCTTAATGGATAAGGGGTCTGACTTGGAGTGATGGAAGTGTTTTGGAGCTAGACAGAAGTGGTAGTTGTAAAACACTCTGAATGTACTAAGTGCCACTGAATTGTTCACTTTAAAATCGTTAATTTTATATTTTATTAGAGGCCCGTTGCATGAAGAGATTCGTGTAACAGGCCTTCCTTACCTTGGCTGCCTGCACCAGTTTTCCTCCAGCACACAAGACCCAGGCCTTTGCTCTGGCTGCCACCTTCATTCTTCGCTGTGGGTGGAGCGTGGCTCCTGTAGCTCCCTCCGCCCCCACCCTCCCCCTCATAGCAGGCGTCCCACCCCACGTGGCCGCTCCGTGCCTACATGCGTGCTGCCTAGGGGACAGGGCCGTTGCCATAGTTGTCAGGCTAATTTGCATACTCACTCCTGATTGGCTGGTGGGTGTTGCGAAGGAATAGTCAACTTGCATGTTTCTCTTTTATTAGTGCAGATGACTATCACCTCAGTACCTCCTTTCTTTTAAAAGCTGACCAGGAGAACCCAGGATATGTCTGTGTGTCTGGATGACAGGCAGTGGCCTTCATTTCTGGGTGAGCAGCCGGAGAGCTGCCACCTGGGGCGGCTCCAGCATTGTTAGCACAGAAAAGGACTTCCTCTGGGGCTTCTGCCAAGAAAGGCATTCTAACCTCGCACCCAAAGGTGGCAGCCTGATTAAGTTCTGCTTAGGTTTTGGGAACTGGATGTAACATTAAATTCCATTTCCCACCTTGTGCATCATTCTATTGCTCCGCACCAAGTTTTTCTCACCCCAGAGCTTCTCCTCCACTTGTCCAGGGACTAAACCTCTATCTACACGTAGACGCCTGGTTCTCCTCCTGGGAATGGTGGCGGAGTCCGCAGCTTTCTTCTCCTGGCCTCAGTCCTGCTGTGGGCCACACCGAGACCCTCCAAGGGTCTTGGCACAGCCAGTCAGCCTCTTCCCGTAGATGGTTCTTCCTCCGTTGACCTACCTGTCATGGTCCAGGCTCCCCCCTTTGCACAGCTCCTCTCTCTCATTGCTTCATTCTTCCAACAATGTGTTCATGTCCCCCCTTCTGTTGTCTTTGTCATTAGGGTGTGTACTTTAAAAACACTTTTTAAAAATTATCTAATGCCATCTCAGGAAGGAGGGGCTATAAACCTGTTTGTTGTTCAATATGTGGGCTTAACCCAAGGCCTGTACACTTTCTCTGAAAACCTATCAGGGGAAAACCTCCTCAGGGAGAAAAGAATGCTGCCCAGCTGTCAGCTCTAAAGCAGGCTGTGTTCTCAGACAAGTTCACCAACTTCCCAGACTTTTCTTGGGCCTGGTTTTTCACCGTGAAAGTGGCTATGGGTGTGGGTGCAGCGTGATGGGACATGCAGGGACCCACATTCATCAAATGCCAGTTCTGTACCCAGAGAACAGCACTTTACCTCCTCAGGCACCAAGTGCAAATTACTGAAATTAACACAAATGTTTACCTGTCTTGTGTGATTGTCTTTGCAAAGTATCAATTTTCACAGCCCTCTTTGAAGTCCGTGGAAATTAAGTAAGTTACTGTCTCTGGAGCCCTGGAGCATCTGTCTGCACCTCTGCTCCAGGCTCCATTCAGGCCATTGGCATTGTTTGCACCTTTGACCCCCAGCAGGGAGAATCCTGCCTTATTCATCGCCAGCACAAAGCAGCTCAATGAATAGTTGTACAATATGCAGTGTTCCTGTTATAGGAATAATGATTTAAATGGAAGAAAATACATTGATAAATGTGAAGTGATCTTAGAATTTAGTATTAGCTCTGACTAAAACTAAGAGCCTTGCGTGCACAGCTTGCTATTTTAATGACTCTATTTCTGTTGTTAGGAAACTCACTGGTGCATGTCCATTTGTTGCAAGGACCAGAGGTCTACTCATTGATTTGTGCTGATGCTCGGTAAGATGGATCCCAGGGAGGATTCTAGGGCTTACAATAATTAGAAAGTTATCATACACCTTTTTTGTGTTTTGTTTTTAAATGTTCACACCCTGGGGCCTTTTGCACTTCCTCTGTGCTGTGTGCCAGCTTCATTCTCTTCTCCCTGCTGACCTTGTCAAGGCACTCAGCGCCTCATGCTTGGCTGCCTTAAAAGGGCAGCCTCTACCTGGCTCTCCAACTTGGCTTTTCATAATTAACAAACTCAATATTTGTTCATGCTAATTCCACTTTCTAGAAGGGGGACTGATTGGCCTAGCTGAAGTCAGGTGCCCCCTCTGTCCACAGCTGGGACAGGGCGGGGAAAGATGGCATCTCTATCAGTGTGTGCGTGGCAGGCCCCTCTCTTAGAAGGAGTTGGTTATTATTTCTTCATTACTAAGCTATCTTATCCAGAGCTTAGCAGGTGAACAGTGAATGGACATGTTCTCCTTTAGAGGATTTTGTGTGGCAGTGGAGCACCTGGAGGTGGGGTATTCTCTCAGGATGTTCTTCCCGGTGCTGCTTTCCCTGTGATCAACTAGGGAAATAGCACTTTCCTCTGCTTGAGTCACATTTCTCAAGTGTCCATTCAGACACTGGCAGCTGTAAAGGAATCGGTGCGTTGTTTGGGGACATGGAGCCTCTGTGGCATGAAGGCTAAGAAGCCACACGCGGACAGAGGCTTGGTTAACTTTCTATTTCTTTTATCCTCTAAATGTTGCCTTTGCACACAGAGGTCACGCATTGTAGATTGAAAAGGCACTGAAAAAGGGCAGATTCTGAGAGACACTGGCATGGCAGAGAGTGAGAGAACTAGTTCAAGGACCGAAGGTTATGTTTTGTCTGGAAATAGTGGTCCTGAGAGTTACACACTTAAAGCGAGCATTTACGTATTGTGTCATTATATACGCCAAGCATGTGCCAGGCTGTCTCCAGGAAATACTGATCCATTGCAAGGATGGGCATGGATTGCAGCTGGAACCGAGCTGGGCTCTGAAGCCACACAAGGAAATCGGCTTCCTATTTCTTCCTCAAGGCTGCCAGCCCAGTCATGCTTCATGCCTTCCTTGGTAATTTCTTCTTTCAATCCCTTAGCCATGGGTGGGGAACCTTTTTACTGCCAAGGACCATTTGGATTTTTATAACATAATTCTCGGGCCATACAAAATTATCAACTTAAAAGCTAACCAGTTATATTTGGTCAAATAGTTAATTTATCCCTAATGCCTTGGCAGGGCCAGAACAAATGATTTCGGGGGCCTTATGTGGCCCTCATGCCAGACGTTCCCCACCCCTGTCCTAGGTCAAGAGAATCTGATCTTATTATTTAACTCAGAGTGAACTCTTGAGCCCCCAGTTCCTGGTTCAAACAATTTCTTATAGCCAGGATATAACTGTTTTTGTTTTGTTTTGTTTTGTTTGTTTGTTTTGTTTTTGTTTTTAGAAGATGCACGGATGCTCACCTAGGAAAGGAGCTGTAAAGGTCAGGGAACCTAATGGGCATGATGATATCTAATGACTTCCCAGTGGAATTAAAGATTTATATATATTTTCCTTTAGCAATCCAGCAAGCTAACCAGAGTGTGCCCCTCCTGGCGCTATATAGCGCTGGGTCACTATTGCCCCTTCTCAGGATGACCAGGGAGAAGGCCACCAAGGACTGTGGCAGGACTTGCCAAGCTTGGTGTAGAACAGTGTCGTGGGACGCTGCCTAGGAAGAGAGAGCTTGTATTAGAGTCTGGAACCTAAAGTGGGTATTTATTCTGTGGAAGAGAGCAGAGAAGCCTGCACAGGGAAGGGCACAGGCAAGAGCTGATGTGGAAAAAAAACCATGTTGGGCTCACAGTTTTGCTTTATTTATTTTTTTAACTTTATAGACTTAAAGGATTTGCTTTTAAAAAAAAAAAAAGTGGCCCTAAAACCTTAAAAATTGCAACCTGCTTGAATTTCAAACTTAATAAATGTTCTGTCAGCTCCCTGACTTGAAATAAAAGCTGCATTAACCAGAGACATGCCTTTTGTTGTAAGTTTAAATAAAGCACCTCTAAAGAAGAAGAAAATTCTATGTAATTTTACATAATTAAATGTAGCTATTTTGTCTTACTACAATTTTCCGCTTTGCTCCTTATGTCTACAATTTTGATAGATTTGGATGGTTTATTTCAGTGCAAGCTTGCCCACATTTGTAGGGTGCAGATGGTAATTACTTCTCTACCCAAAACCAGACAAGATGCCCCAAGTTCTCAGTTTGATGACATTTGGAAAATTTTTAGCAAAGAAAACAGTGAATGCTCTTCAAATCTGGGCACAAACAGTGAAGAAAACAGCCACTTTTATTTCTGCTTTTGACCCATCTTTTCCACTTCTCTCTCCTTTTCATCAGTGAGAATTTGATTGAGAATATTGACATGAGCCTTTCTAAAATGGCTGAGAGTACCATGCAATTCCAAGTGCTAATATGTTTTTGATTACAAGAAACTGTTTTCTCAAGAGCCTATCTTTAGGAGACATTTATTTTCTTGTCTCTTCGAATAAAAGATCGTGCAGAATGTCAACCCCTAAGTCCTATGAGTCTTGTATGTAATATTTTCTCATTCCCTTTCCATCACACATGGAAATTAATATTTTGAATTTTCTATGCTTTGTGTGTGCTGAATTCCTTGAAGTTAGAAAAGCTGACCTCATTTGTGAGCATTGTTGAACGAACTGTGTTATTATAAGCATAGCCCAGGGCTCTGGGCCAAGGAGATTCCAGAAGAAATATAGGATCAAGTTCAGACGCCTCAGAACATATAGTCCAGTTAAGCCGAGGTAGAGTAATCTTTTGAAGTTTTTCTTTAAAATAGATAAATTTGACTCTCTAAAAGTCCAAGGAAGTCTACATAAAAATATGAAGAGATTGGGAGTACAGAGCGTATGTTAATCTATGGCTGTTGTGGAGTAGTTTGTAGGTGACTAACATCTGGACAACCTTAAGCTTATTTATAGTCTTACAACTTCATAGTGAGCTCTGGGCTACCACTAAAGACAACAGAATCCCCGTTATTTATGTCACTGACTCACAGATATTTGAGGCAGTGAGTTAAAGTTACAAATAGTTCACAGATACTTCCAACCACACCACAACACCCTTTCTTCCTTATAAAATTTGGGATGACTAACAGTTGTCCAATAGTGATATTCTGAAGCTTCTTCTTTTTTAATACCGTGTGTATGTGAATCATGTGGACTTAGAGAATGTTTGTCACTTAGCTATTTGTATTTTTGCTCTGAATTAAACATCAATTATCCCAGGAAAGAATGAACAGTTAGCTAGCATCCTCAAGACACACCACAAATGATCAGGGCTCTGAAAGGGACTACTGGCAACTAGAAGGCGTGCACAGTGGCTTAGGCATTGCTATTGAGTATGAAGTGGGAATTTGATGGATAGTGGTAGGTTGGAGATCTGGATCTGTTTCTGTCTTGATATGGGGTGGGGAGGTCCTGAGCCATGAAATAAGAGGAAAGCCCTGCTCTCTGATTGTTCAAATTAATTTTCAAACGAGTACTATTCTACAAGTAAACAGCATTTTCCAATTTGTTTCAGAGATTATTAGAGCCTATTTTCCCTCATGTTTTCTTCAAGATCCTTCGTTAGGACCACTTACACTCAAGGGAGTGAACCTCAAGCCCTGCATCTCTCAGCTGAGATTAAAACCCAAACTTGTTCACACTGTAAAAACAGACTTGTGATAACAGCAAGTGTTGGCAATTCATAGAAAGATAGATTTGCTCCTACTTTGGCTTTCCCTGTACAATCCTTGGACCTGTTGAAAGCACACTTGGGGCCAGGAATTCGTTCTGAGCAGGAGGCTAGAATACGACACTTTTGGAAATATTTGAAAAGCAAACGATCTCACTACAAGTGGTATTAGTCTTTTAGGTATAATCATGCAAAGCAGACTTGTGTGATGTGCAGTTTGTGTTTTTATAAGTGAAGGGTGTGTTTTAATTTTCTCTAAGTCATTTTCACTCCCTAGACCAATGCCATACTCTTGGATCAGGAATAATCAAAGCAGGAATTTCTCCGCTTGGCATTGACCTCTACTCATTAGATGTTAATGAGGCCGAAGTTGTAGTGCCAAGTCCCACGTGGGGCAGTTGGCTTCATATTGAGAGAAACATGTTTCAGAGGAACAGATTGAATTCCCATCTCTAGGCAACACCAGGCAGATACCTATTATGTGACACAATTCAATACTGAGGAAAGGGTATAAATGTTTAGCATAATATGCATCTTCAAACTACGGCCTGTGGGCCACATGCGGCCCACAGAGGAGTCTGATCCGGCCCACCAGGTTTTTTGGTCAGTGAGCGCAGCCGAGGTGTTACAGTAGGAATTAGTAGTTCATATAGTCCGGCCCTCCAGCTCTCTGAGGGACCGTGATCTGGCCCCCACTTTAAAAAGTTTGAGGACCCCTATAGCCCTTACTTATCAATGGGGGGAAAAGTGCCAAATAGAGCCTAAAGCCTAGAATACTCCTAGCATCCTGTATATAGACATTGCACTGTCTCCTTTAGTGGTGAGACAAAACATTTTTTAAAGAAAGAAAAAATAAAGTTACCTATATATGAAAGCACAATTTTGATTTCTAACCCAAGTGCTCTTTTGACCTAAAAGTATATTTTGTTCTGCATAGCATGTTTTACACAATGTTTTTAGTGCTATTCTTGGTTTTCGTATATCTTATTATCAACATCTCCCATTTTCCCATCTCATAATATATTGCCTAATCTATTAGTAGTAAAAGGGAAGGTACATAAGCCAGTTTATCTCTCCTTCCATGTATCCATCCATCCATTCCTCATCCATTTATCCATCTAGATTTCCTATACGTGTCTGAAGTGTAATTTATCTTTGTTGCAATGAAGTTCTCTTCGTTGACTCCTTAATTCTTTTAAATCTAACTTTTAGTTTAGGGAATCTCCATGTATTCCTCTCTCACAGATTAACCTCCATGTTCAATGTCTATTCTCAATCCCCAGCCTGGGGACAGGCGGGACGAGAGGCAGGTTTCAGCAATGAGCCATTCCCATGGAGCCCTGGCCTGTGCCATCGGGGAGGGCAGACATGGAGAGTCTTGTCTCCTCCCCGCCTGCCAGCAAGAGGGTTGCTCCAGGGCCATGTTTGAGCAAATACCAAACATCCTCTCTCTGAAACACTTCTTTGTCTTCCTGACTCTGATTATCCTAGTTTCACTTCAACCTAATGGTGCTCTCAGGTACGGCCCAGTGCAAAATGAAAGTGTGGGTTCCCTTGTTCAAAACTCAGGAAGAAGTACCCCTAGATGCTCACATAAAGTTTTTTCATTTCTCTTGCAGTTTCTCTTCACTGTGTGTCTATTTGCTATTTAGTGTCATGCTAAGTAAAGAAAAATTTAAAAAATTTAAATTCTTAGTGTGAACTTTACCTAATTTTAAGTGCACATTTAAGAGCATTTAGTTTATATGTAGACTTACTGAAATGGCATAATCAGTATTTTGTGGCTTATACACATATGTATCTTATTCTTACCAGAATAGTGGAATCACTACATAAAACAGACTTTTAAAATTCCATGTCTCAATATGCACACATCCTCCCACCACTCTCAACTACGGGCCACAGATGAGTAAGACAGAATTGAAAGGAAAAGGAAATGTGGGTTGCCTTTTTTTTTTTTTTTTTCTCTGTGTCATTATTTTTAGTATAAGTGTTCTCCTTGCTGGGAAGAAAGGATAGAAGAGGGTGGATTTTTTTTTTTTTTTAATGTTTCTTAGAATGCCTTGATTTCTTTCAAAACAGCAAATTCTGGTTTGAACAGAAATCATGACCTTTGGGACTTTCAGGCTTCCCCACTCCCCTGACTGAGTTGAAGATGGAACACACTTACCTGCACTCCCTTTGAGACTTGCTGAGCCCCACACATCGTGGACTCTGGAAGTCTGTGCTCAGGAGACATCCCGATGCTGCCTGTGCGTAGGGAGACAAGGCATGCTGGACATGCATGGTGCACACATTTCTCTGCTCACACACATGTCCAGTGTCCTATCCAACTTCAGTTACAAAACACAGGCTCAGAGATAAAATTATAAAGAATGTTAGACTAGAGTAGTAGAACATTGCATTAAGCTTCGAGACCTCTGAGCATGCAGTAAGACTGTCAGGGTACACACCCATGAAGCTTGGCCTTGGATTCTTTGATTTCTCTGTTTCATCTTGTCCACCCATTAAGTGCCATATGTAGTTCTGTCACCATCTTCTCTTTCTAGACTACATTCACTTTACAGATCACTCAACACCTGTTTCTAACTCCCAGCTTTTCCCCAGGCTCTGACTACCCCAGTGCCTGCTGCATACGCCTCAACATGTAACATGTCTAAGCTAGAATTCATCATTTTCCTCCTAAAGCTGTTTTTCTCTGGTTCAGTTACTGGAGCCAAAATTCTCAGTCACTCGGCCTGCAGTCTGTACAAGGCTGAGAACATGGTAGTTGCCCAATATATATGGATTTATTACTCATATTGAAAATTTACCTCCAGTTACAATTTTGCAAGTTTCAGTCATTCAGAAGTTGGTTGTTCTGGTTGTATTTAACCCATATATTTCCTTTAAAAATTATTCTTACAATATATCTTCAAGACATTGTACAGAAGCTAGAAATTAATATAAATATAACCACCCATTTTTACTTAATACTAAGCAAGGCATTGATATTTATAGTCAAAATGGATACTGGGATTTGAGTAAATTTCACTTACATATGCTCACACCTTTGCCTTTCAGTTGATCCCAAATAAGCAGTTTTATTTCTTCTTTTCTGTTTCCAGATTTTATATATATATATGTGTGTGTGTGTGTGTGTGTGTGTGTGTGTGTGTGTGTGTGTACTTTTTAAAACTCTGTCAGTGGGCCTCAGACTTAGTCCCTTTCAAAGCCACATTGGCTATGGTCTTGTTATTTGAATTCTTTTTTGTTGAAAGAATTGCAATTGGATGGATTTTAATTATGGTGTTTTGATATTTCCAGTGCTTCCCACTCTGGTTAGACCATAAATACAATCACAGTATTTTTGTTGTTTTTCTGGCACTTTCAGTTCAGACTAGAACCCAGGAAAGGTTCAAGGGCACTAAAAACACTACTACCATCAACAGGAAAAGACAAACAGAACTACTAAAGAAAGATGGGGTTTGAATTATTTGAAACCTCATTATAGTATTTGGTTTATATTTAAGTGAGGTTCCAGTCAGTTCCTGTGTTTTTGGGACTCTTCTCGCCGGTTTCTAGCCATCTTTGCTTTAGGTTTGGCCTGTGGAGAGACCAGGCTGCCTTTCTGTCTGACTGGGGCTCATCCAGTCATTAACTGCCTGCAACACCAAGGTAGAGTTTTTACTTATTTCAGATGGCCCAGGAACTGGAAATAATGTGTTACTTGTATAACGAATCCTGAGAAATGCCAAAATAACATGTGGCTTCCAAAAGTGGCCACAGAGCTGTGAGGCACAAGGAAGAGGAAGCCAGCTTAGAGTCTAACATCAGCCTCAAAATCTGTGTTCTGGGGGAAGTTAAAGTGCTAGTTACTTGTGAAATTTGAAAATAAAATTTTATGTAAGACTTACTTCTAGGCTGTTCTATGCTATATTTTATTTATGGTACATTATAATAATACTCTAATTTGGAGGTAAACCTGGATAATTTTAAACTATCCCCTTAAGCAATCTTAACAGTTCTGTGACATTTCATTCTTCAATATCAGAGCCGATAAAGCAAAATATCAATCCATCAAAACACACTGATTGAATTTTTAATGCATCCAGCACTGTTATAAGATGAATAACTCCTACTTTCAAAAAATGAATTTTTTGAGGTTACTGACGTAGGTATAATAATTAGAGGCCAGTTCAGTATAGCATATAGTTCTCTTAAAGGAAATGGTCAGAAACCAGACCCCTCTGGGGAGAAGAAAGTGAGGCTTAAACGTCACTCTGGAGATTGGTGAGGACCAAAGAAGCAGTCCTCAGAGAACATGTGAAAAATAATATAGCTAATGGGTTTTAAGCATTGGCATTTTGCATTTCTTTAGTTGTGAAAGGACTCTGCATTTCTGAAGGCTGAGCAATGTGGCATATTGAATAGTTGAGGTGTGATTATGGAGGAATTTAAGAACTTGAAAGAATAGCTTGTCTTGGTAGAGTAAAAAATTATTTCTTAATGGTAATGGAGTGGTGGAGGGAAATAAGAAAGGTCTATTTAGTTCCTTTGTCCATTTTTAATTGGGTTGTTTTTTTAAAATATTGAGTTGTAGGAGTTCTTCATATTCTCTCTCTCTCTCTCTCTATATATATATATATACATATATATATATATATAGTTCCTTTATCAGATATATAATTTGCAAATTAGATTTCTCCCATTTTGTGGATTTTCTTTGTTTTTTATTATATACTATGTAGCACAAAAGTTTTTAATTCTGAAGTCCAGTTTATATTTTCTTTTGTGACTGATGCTTTTAGTGTCATATCTAATAATCATTTGACAAATCCAAGGTCACAAAGTTTTACTCCTATGTTTTCTTCCAAGAGTTTTACAGTTTTAGTTCTTACATTTAAGTCTGACCCATTGAGTTAATTTTTGTGTGAAGAGATCAACTTCATTCTTTTACATATGGTTATCCATTTGTCTCAGTGACATTTATTGGGAAGATTGTTTTCTTGCTTCTACTAAAGAGCAATCCCCTTTCTCCCTTTGGCCCTTATGTTTGGAAAGGCTCAGCTCTCTTTGATGCACTGGGAACGAAACAATGGAGAGATGAAAAGAAATTGGGTTCTTAATACTGTGTTTGCATCCAGCACTGTTATAAGATGAATAACTCCTACTTTCAAAAAATGAATTTACCCAATTTAGAGTCTACCACATCTTTGAATTCTGGCCATATTAGAAAAAAATTTCTGTTGCTTAAACTAGTGATGTATATTGCTTAATACTTAAAGACAACAACCTGAGCATGCCCTTTAAAATATGCTAACAGATACTGAAAAATTGCTGTATGATCTCACCAACAGTATATAAGATTGCCCATTTTATAACCTATACTAGCCTGACAGGCTGAAAATGACATCTTTTTACTTAGGCATATCTTAAATTTAAAATGTGATCCACTATTTAGCATAGGCTTCTGTTCATTTCTCTCTTTAATGAATTGTTTCTTTTTCTTCATTAACTCTTCTAAAAGAATGTAGGATATTTCTCTTACTGATTTATTATGAGTTCCTGGCATATAATAAGAATATTAGCATTGTATTTCATAATCTTTATAAGCATTTTCCTAGTTTGCTTTCAATTGCAATTTGGTTTTAAATGCATATAAAACTTATCTTTTTATATAACCAATTATATAAATTATATATAAATACTTCATTCTTCAAATGATTATATTGTTCAAATACCCTTATGAATAATAAAATTAGTTAATTTACCAATAACTTTCAAGTGTTTCATAGTTTCAAATTTTACATTTAATTATTTAACTCGCTTAAAATTTGTCTTTGTGATGTTAGATCCTTTTCCCTCCCAAAATATTCATCTCTATTGTCTCTTTTTAAAAAATCCTAATGATTTTTGGATGGGTAGTACACTCATTTGATTAAAAATTCAAAAGGTACACTGGTAGATTAATATGGGTTTAATGTAGAGAGAATTATGTTTTCTTTATATACGTCCTAACTTGAAAATTCTTTTTTTCTATTTATTTGAAAAAGAATATAGATTTTGAACAATTTAGAAAATCATATTTATTTGCCAATATTTGGTTGATCTCTTACCCGCACCCCTGGCAACCCTTTTCTACCTTCCCACTATAGTTTGACAGGCTGTTGGGTGCTTCTTTGCCTGCATTTCTTTCTATAGGCTTTTTGTAGTCACAGTGCTAGAGGCTGGCCAGCTTGTCATCTAACCTGCGTTGCCTTTCTTTTGGTATTCATTAGATAACATTCCCAGCCCCGCTTGAAGTTAGGTATGTTTCTATCATCAAATTTTGCCAGGGGAATATATGAAAAACTGATCCAAACCACTTCCAGATCTGGCCCATAAAAGCTTCCGCGTGCAATCTTCCATGCTATTTCCCATTTCGTGCAACCTTAAAGCCATGTGTTGAAGATGATGGAACCACATGGTAGAAAGATCCTGGTTCCTTGAATTGCCAATCGGAGAAGAGCCATCTGCTATTCAGGGACATATGTTTTGGACTTCACATTCTAGAGAAATAAACTACTTTTTTAATCTACTGAAATGTGGGCTCTTTATTTGCCAGAGCAGTAAGTGTTACTTTAACTAATACTCAGAGCCTATTTGTTCATTACACTTGTTTTTTGCCTCTCTTTTGTAAGTCATATTTTTGACGTCCTTTTTGAGAATGGCCAACTTTTAAAAATTCTCTATTGTCTGTCTTAGTATGATGTTCTCATTCTCTTGTGTTGTCATATTTATTAGTTCCTTGTTAATTTTTGTCTCTTACTCATTCATTAAAATGTATACTGTCAAAAGACAAGCTGTGTGATTTTTTCCCCCCTTGGCGATGCTAACTCTATATTTATTTTTATGGAGGATTCTCTTTCTAGAGTCCGCAGTTATTGGAAGGTTTTCAATATTTGGTCAGCATCCATATAGAGCTGCTTTGATGCATCAAGGTGCAAATCTATTCTACTTCCATGATTTGGTCCCTTAAACCATGTACCAAAAAAGTGAAGTAAAAGCCAATCTTCCATCATGCTCCCAGGGATTTTCTGTTTTTGCTGCAACTTCAGTATTTGTCCTCTGGGTAGAAGAATGAGTCACTTTCATCTCCACACATGTATTTCTTCTTGACTTGTTTCATGTTTAAGTTGTAACTACAACTGGCTGAGAATATATTGGGTGTGCATAGAAATTCGTATTCATATCACCCCACAATAAATTTCTTCTTAGGAGGGATAGCTCTGCAGTTACTTTTTATTTTTATAAGACCCCAGTCTCTTGGTATTCTTAAGACACAGATTCCTAGGCCCCACTTTGGAAATTTTGATCTAGCAATTCTAGGGATAAACAAAACTCCTAGGTGATTTTGACATGTAGCTAAGAACCTAATCTGAAAGGAAATTAACAGTGTAGCAAGTAACTAACAATAAGTCATTTCAAAAGCAGTATTAAGTGGAAAAATTTAAAATAGCATGTACGAAGATAGGTAACTAAGTTTCCATCAACAGACGATAAACAAAATGTAGTATTTATATATACATAGGATATTATTCAGCTTTAAAAGAGGAAGAAGTTTCTGATGCATACTACAACATGAATGAACCTTGAAGACATTGTGCTAAGCAAAATACATTTAAAAAGGACAAATACTGTATTATTTTGCTTATATGAGATACCCAGAGTAGTAAAATTCATAGAGACAGAAAGTAGAATGGTGTTTGCAAGGAACTGCAGCAGAGAAAAATGAAGACTTATTGTATAATGAGAACAGTATTGGAAGACAAAAAATGTTCTGTAGGTGAAGATGGTGATGGTTGCACAATAATGCTGATGTATTTAATACTTGAAATGTACACTTAAAGTGGAAAATTTTATGTAAATTTTACTGATTTAAAGAATAAAATAAGTGGAAAATAATTAAATTCTCTCCTTAACCTACCCCTTGCATATTTATATCATTAGAACCATAGCCTTTGAGAGCCAGAAAGATCTTAAAGTTGTGAGACCCTGATAGAGAGACTTATATACAGCCAGCAAGTAAGTGAGTAACGGAGAAATATTAGCTATAAATCTCGGTTGTATTTACCAGAACACCATGTTTTAAGTACTACGTGACTGATTGTTGGTATGGAAGGTTAGTTCTGGGAATTCCATTGCGACTTCTACCAGGTTCCTGGCGACAGGAGGTATCTTTGCTTGGAAGCCTCATGGCTAACATTATTTCTAGTAAGTCCGATAAAGATCTTGGTCTATGGAAGCAATTGGGATTTTTAGTAACGGGTGTGTTTAGGGGCATTTCTCAGGTTGTCTGGAGGACTCAGGAGTTGATTTTTTTTTTTTAAGTCCCTAACATGGGGGCCATGGGCTCTGGAGCAGAGAGTGAAAAGAAGCTCAAGGAAAACTTGTGTCTTCCTGGCTTTGAAGCCTCTGGATGGGCCTCTCTGGGGTGTTTTATGACTAATTAAATCGCACTTACGCGATTTCCCAAACTTTTCCCAAACTAAAAAAAGTGGAACAACTCACTGAGCAAGAATTTAATGAAATACAGCTTGGAAGAAGCTAAACAAGGATGAGTTTACATTTTATTTGCCACACACAAAACATTCTCCCAGTGTACAGGGGATCATGACTAAGCCCGGTGTAAGGACTTAGCTGGGTTGTGTGCACACCGCAGCTCTGGAAAAAGAGACTGCTAGCATTCCTCAGGCCACACTGGGATTCAAGGCCCACATACTTAATTCCTCCAATGGTGGAATATAAATTGTGCAACCACTGAGCTGCCAGCGTTTTCTCCGGTTATGACTTGTAACAGATGCAACGGTCACATGTCACTGAGATTGTAACAGCTTGGTCATGTCAACTGAGAAAATATGGATTCAAAGAATTTGCTCTTTACAGCCTTTTCAAAACAAACCACTGCGCGGTCAGGGAAGGAATTACATCTGGAGTGAAAATATAAGTCATTTCAAAAGCAGTATTAAGTGGAAAAACTTAAAATAGAATGTACGAAGATAGGTTAATTTATTCCTAAGAAAGCACCGACAACTTTGGACACTTAGGTGCCACAGCAGTGACAACAATGAAACCTAAGAAAGCTAATCATTTTATATAACACGATCTTCTGCAGGGATCTTACTACGCCCATCTTAGGTGGCCACATTCCAGTAAAACTTAAATATGTCCGCAGTATTGTGTACTGTGCAAAAGGGGATAGTGTTGTGAGATGAAACCTCCTTCTCTTGGTTTGGAAATCAAATGCGGCAAAAGTTAGCAGGCACGTTGTTCCCAAAGTAAGAGGATTTGCACACTTAGACACTGAGGGGAAGGTTTATTCAACTTTTATCTAAGAAAACCAAAGCCTACTTTTCTGTTTCACTTTAGGTCTTCTTGGCAAAGACTTGCGGCAGACATGGGTCTGGTACAGGCTGGTATTTTTCTCCCACATTATACTTTAGCAGAGTAGCATTCTAAATGCAGCTCCTACATGTATAATCACTCCACTTTGATACCAGGCAAGGTAAAGAGGCTACTTATATCTGTGCCAGACTTTCTGGAAACAGGAAGGAAAAAATGCTTTTTAGTAACAAGAAGAAACAGTAAAAATGTTGTCTTCTGGGAGCTGAGGGTTTTTCTGTAACCAGCGATAATATTTGTGTACAGCGATGATTTGACATGCATCCTATAATCTGTTGAATTCATTTTGCCTCCTTGGATGGACACGATCATTTCTAAAAGCTAGTTTACTTTCAATTCTTTTCTCTATTGTTTTTCTGTTTTCCTCTGACCTTACCTTTATTACTTGCTTCCTTCTGTTTAATTTGTGTTTAATTTGCTCTTTTAGCTTATTAAGTGGCAAGCTCAGAAAATTGATTTGAGAACTTCTTTTGCAATATATTCATATAAAGCTATAAATTTTCCTCTAAGCGTTGCTTTAGCTGTCTTCTACCGTTTAGTATGTTGTATTGATATTTTAATTTTCATTAAGTTCAAAATGTTTTTAAATTTTTCATGGGATGTCTTCTTTGACCCTTGGGTTATTTAGAAGCATGTTTTTAATTTCCAAAAATTTGGGAGAGTTTTCAAATAACTTTCTGATTTTAATTTCTAGTTTACCAATGTTGTGGCCAGAGATCATACTTTGTAAGAATTCGATGTTTAAAAAAAATTTTGAGATTTTTATGGCCTGGAATATATCTGTTTTGTAAATGTTTTGTGTACGAATGAAAAAAAATCTGTTTTTAATCATAGCCAATATCTATTTTCAATTGTAAATATTGCTGTATTCATCTCACAAACTTACATTTGAGTTTCTCTTTTATGTCTTTTATTTTTCTCTTATAATTTTAATGTTTTTCTCTAATTCTTGAATACATACAATATATTTATCATATTCATAGTAACTCTTTTAAAGTCTTTGTAATTCCATTACTTCTGTCGTATATGTGTCTGTTTTTGTTTGATTTTTATTTGATTATGAGGTAAATATTTTTCTGATTCTTGTGTGCTGGTGACTTTTTATTGGATGTTTGATATTGGGTTTGTTTTTTGTTGTTGTTGTTTTTTTTGTTTTTGTTTTTTTTTACGAGTGTTGGTTTGTTCTGATGTACATTTACCATATTTTCCGGCGTATAAGACGACCCCCTAATTTTACAATTAAAGCATAGGGTTAGGCCTATATTCGCTGTATAAGACTACCCCCCACTTCAAAGAAAAGACTTACTTTGCCGTCAAGATCTGCAGGTAATTTTTGTGTAATTTTGGTCTTTTGCCCCCGATTTTCGGTTGACTTTTTTTGTTTCAAAAGTCGTCTTATACGCCAGAAAATACGGGTATGTTTTTTGAAACCAATTTGATTCTTCTTAGACTTTCTTACATCCTTAGAAGCCTATTTTCTCAAGCTAATTTAGCTCCACTACTAAGGCAATACCCTTATGGGCACTCTAATCATTTTCCCGAGTATTAGAAAATCTCTCTACTCTGGCTGGTGGGAATCTGAACTACTCTCAGCTCTATTTGAACTTTATAGCTTGTTCAGCCTACAGCTTTTCAGTGTTTCTTTCCCTGCCTTTGGATATTTTCTTCTTTCACATTCACAGATGTGTACTCAACCGGGGCATTCTTCTATAGACCTTTGGGCTTTCTGCTGTGAAGCTCTTTCCTCTCCAGTACTCTCTTCTACAAATTCAAACGATTTTGGCTTTTTTTGAACTCTAATCTCAAGCTTGGGGAGGTTCTGTTTGGGTTTCCCCATTCTGCACTGCAGTCTGCAAACTTCTGGGCAACAACTTGGAGCACTTGTAGAGTGTTCCTCATGCATTCCTCTTCTCTCAGGGATCATGGTCCTGTGTTGTCACTCAGTATAAGTCACTGGTTTATACCGTATTTTTTGGACCATAAGACGCACTTTTTCCCCCCCAGAAGTGGGGGGAAAAAGTCCCTGCGTCTTATGGTCCAAATATAGCCTACTCATATACTTTTAAAAAAAAGTTTTTTTACTTGCCCGGCTCTGTGTGGTCTCTGTGTGCTTGCCCGGCTCTAAAATGGTTCTAAATGCTGCTGTTTACTTTACAGGGTTGATTACATGTGTTTATGACTGTGATGTTGGGTTTTAATGCACATAAAATATTTTAGGACACTATTTGTTTCAGAATCTTTTTTTCTTCATTTCCCTTCTCTAAAAACTGGTGCGTCTTATGGTCCGGAGCGTCTTATGGTCCGAAAAATACGGTATGTAGTTCTCTCATGGATAGCAACAGGATTTTCTAGCTGGGCACAGTCTGATTCTACTAAAATTTGTCATGTCATTTTTCAACTTGTATTACATATCATTTTATTGTTTATATATAGGAGCCAGTATAGAGTAATGAGAAAGAATCAGGCCATGGAAACAGACAACCTAGAGCTGAACCATAGCTCTGTTTAAAAAATGCATTAATTTAATTTTTCAATTTATTCATGACTTAATTTTTTAATTTTTTAAAATTTTATTAAAAGTCTAGTTTGTGCCAGGCATTGTGCTACATTGCAGCTTTATTTTATAATCTATAAAACAGAGAGAAATAATACCTATCTAATTGTGATAGATTTAAAAAATGGCCACAAGTTCCCTTCATGTCTTTGCATGATCTTGCAGTGAAGTCGCAGCTTCTCCTATCAAGAAGTAGACTCTTCTTCTTTACCTATTACATCTGGGCTGGGCTGTGACTGACTTTGGTGGATATACTGTGGTGGAAGTGATGCATGAATTCTGAGCCTGGATCTTAAGAGACTTTGCAGGTCTCCCCTTTCTTTCTTGAAACCTTGTGCCTGCCAAGTGAAAAGGCCTGACCTGGCTTGCTGAAGCATGAGAGACTAAATGGAAAAAAGCATCTGTTATCTCAACCTGCTAGTCAAGGTCATTGTAAACCAGCCAGCCCCAGCCTACCAAGCTGCCTGTTATGTACCAGGTACTATACTATATTCCAGCCTCTGTTTATTGAGGTAGGTGAACTTAGCTAAGATCTACTGAGCCTAGCTCACACCAGACGAAATGCATACTTGAGCTTAATCTAAATTGTCAACCTACAGAATTGAGAGTTAAATTTAATGTCTATTGTTTTAAGTCTCTGCACCACCCCTGTTGTAGGGTAGTTTGTTATAAGAAAAAGCTAACAGATAAACTGTATTAGATTATGGTGGAGATTAAAAATGATATGCATAAAATTCCTAGCCCAGTGCCTAATATGTGGTAGGGATGCAACAAGTGTTTAGAATTGCTATTTTTTATCACCATTGTCATTATTTTAACATTATTAGCATGTCAGATTGGTGGTAGAATTTATTTGAGACCTCTGAATGTTTTCTTATTCTGAACTCTTTACATCCATAGCTTCAACTGTACAGTTAATGTGTGTGTACACACACACACAACAGACACACATATACTCGTATCTATACACATATATTAACTCTTAAAAAAACCCTGATATGATAATTTAGTATACTATTGTACAAGCTAGTTAAGAAATAGGGTAGACTAATAATGTAAATATCATATAGTCTGCATCGGAATAAAATTTTTTCAAAAGTTTTGAACATTAAAATGCAGTGAACAATAAATCTATATTAGCCAAGTGTGATTAAACTTTGATAATCTAGAGCACATGTGTCAAACACAAGGCCCGCGGGCCAAATCCGTCCCGCCAGGCCTTGCAATGTGGCCCGCACCGCGCTATCATTACTGCACTCCGCTGCGTTTCCATCACAATGACAGTTTATGACTGTTCAGTAAACCATTCGGCCCGCGATTTAGGCTGGATTTTAGATTTTGGCTCCTTCTCTGATTGAGTTCGACACCCCTAATCTAGAGGGTACTGAAGGTTTTTTTCCTCATCCAAGATTATCATTATAAATATTAACTTACTGTGTGATATGTAGGTGACTTGATGTTTTTGACTGGTTGAATGGAAGATAAGTAAGCTACATAGTTGTGCACAGCTATTTTGGGGTGAATAAGTAAAGCTTTAAATTTCAACTTTAAAGTCATTTTCTCAGGGAAACTTTTCTGATATTGGCAACTCTGATTAAATTATATTCCCCAAGTTACACACTCTACTGACATACAATATCCATTCCCTTATTAGTCAATTATAATAAAATAATTGTTTATGTAACTATTGAATATTCATATCCTCTATTCCACAATAGATTGCACCTCAACATTTCTTCCTGGCATTTAATATATTGTAATACAATGGCTGGCACTTAGTAGATATTTGGATGTATAAGAGGTAAAATGGGTTAAGGACAGAAAAAGGTCACTTAGATTGAATAGCAAAGGAGTCATGTACACATGTGTTGACAGCAATTTCAATGGATTGATGGGAAAAAAAAACATTAGACCCCCCCCAGGTGAGTGAATACTACAAAAAGGGCAGAGAAAATAAAAAAAGAATCCCACATCTAAGTTACTAATTTTATTTTAAAATAAAAAATGCTTTTAATGCTTGAATATTTTTTCTTATAAATTAAAAAAAAAATTTAAAGTGTCAGGTAAAACAATTACATCTTTTTATAAGTAATTTGGCCATCACCATGCCTCTGAGAAGGAGCGCACAGAGGACCTTTATTCATGGCAAGTGTTCTTGTGATATTAACCTCTTTCAGTTTTACTTGCACACTTATTTCAGGGCTCCAGAGTTCTGACAGTTAAAAGGACACATACAGAATAGAAAAAGCCAATATGTCCAATGGTTTTTATGGACTAATTCAAGAGGTCTCATAGAAACCACCACTTGGGTATTAGAATAAAACTCCCACTAATATCGGGTGAAGATTTATTTTTCAGGATCCTATATGTACATTTCCTCTACTTCCCTCATGGCAGAAAGGGCCCATCTTTGTGAGTTTACTCTCTGCTTTGGAAAGCCGTTTCATTATTTTGTGTCAATTTTCATCAACATGTAAAAGGTAAAGACAAGAATTGAATGACCTTTAGTTTCAGGGCCAATAAATATTTCAAAGGAAACAGCCCTTTCCAGTTCAGGAAAGGGTGTGTCAGCTGAACAAATGTCACCACAGGTTAATGTGTTGTCTTTCACCACCAGCCATCTGGTCCATCATTTGGCTTGGGTCCCATGTGTGCATAAGATGGGTCATCTCACTCCTGCCTCTCTTGGAACTGTCTCCCTATTAGAAAGCCATCAAACAAATAATCCACTTGGAACCCTGTCATCTGTCTCCTACAGAGTGATGGAGGTTGAGGTGGCAAGAAAATGAAAGCCAGGCCCTTGAGCAGGCAGTTGGCCTGGGCACCGTTTTCTTTATAGGTATTGTTTCCCATTAAGTTGCTAATGAGTCCTTGGTCATGGGTGAGTGGTATTCAACTGAAAGAAGGAAAGTCCAAGGGACACATTTTGGGAAAGGAAACTGTACCAAGCTTAATACAGAAGTAAAATGTATGTTAAGGTCACAAGTCCAGGCATGTGGAGCGTTTACGGAAACAGAAGAGACTAATCAGGGCCATCTAAATGGGACACCGGATTGAGGTGTGACCCTCTCCAGAAAAATGAGCAAAGTTTCTTTAAAACATTAGAAATTGTGTAAAATGCACATGCTAAAAAAAAAAAAAACAAGACTTGTCCACCCCTTCTCTTCCTTTGATTCTTTTTATATAACATTCACTTATTATTTATGATGTGCTTAAAGTAGCCATCTGGTAAAGTGAACGGTAAACTACCTGCTCTTCTGTTTTTATGTTGTGTACTTAGTCATTGTATCACCTTTTATACAGTCCTTGGCTCGGGCGAACATTCCACAGAATACCTTATTTATGAGGTCACACTGAAGTAGGCTGCAAGCTGCAGTCCTGAAGTCACCTTTATTGGTATTTAATGATAGACTCCCTTCTCTTCTAATAGTGAACTGCCTGGCCCAGTAGAGAATGACAGCGCATTGGACGCTGTGGCAACATCTCCTGCAGTAAGCCTTGATCACAAATGCATCTTATATTGATGTCATTACTATATTTCCAAAGTGCCCTTTTCACATGGCCATTTTATTCCTCCCCTTGAGTTGCCAAAGTTCCCTGACTCCGTCTCTCAGTGCCAAAAAAGACATTAAACTATTCAGCTAGTCTTATCATCTTCCAGAAAACAATAAAGGCCCTATTGTATGCATTTAGCTAACTATGTTCATTGTGCCAGGGAGACAGAAGTTAGGCATGCCCTCCAGTGTGGGCTGAAGTCCAACCAGAGGGCTTTACGGCTCCTCCATCCTCTGTCCCAGACCCAGTGTTCAAACGGACTTGTTGCTGTGAAGCATGCATTTGGTGAATTTTATTCTAGACACCAAATTCTCTTTAGGCTTATTTGTGTGTACTTTCAAAATGTTATTACAAGTTTATTTTGGTCTAGCCTTTTGGAAACTGACCCACAATTAAATAGTCCTGAGCTGAAATTGCCACAAGGTGAAGGGGAAAAAACAACAACATAGAAACCCTAACAAGTGGTGTGTCCTGGGACTTTGTTCTAAGTCGTGGCAAGTCTTATAGGACCTTTCTACAGATAAGGAGAAAGGTTTAGTTACATTAGATGCCCTATAGACTAAAAAGGAATAAACACTTTAAAAAGGCATCATTGGAAGAAAATTTCTGTGTAATTTAAAGCACACATATATAAAAACATTGCCTTTTGAATACTTGCAATTCGATCTGGATTTTGGCTTTAGAAATGCTATCTCCTTCCCTGAGTTCAGGTACGTGAATCATTACTATGATATTTAAGAATTTAGTAAGTGTGGCAAGACTGATAATTCCCCGAATCTGTTCTTTCCTTATGTTATGAAACATTACATAGAGTTGTGGTTGAACCCTGAATCCAAGTTTCTTAGTTAGACACCCTCCCCCTCTCCCGCCTTGCAGTCAGTGAGGTGTCTGGGTTTAGAAATTAAAATTTGGGCAGAACACCTCCAGACTCTTGGCAGATGTGATAGAAATATCGTTTCTTTTGTGTCCCAGGTGGTGGGAAAGCAATAAGGTGGCAGGAACCTGGTCTCTGAGTGACCGAATGTGGCAGATCTGTGCCCAGCTAAACGACACATTTCAGTTCTGTTACATGAGAAGGAGATGTCCATATTCTCTAAGCCACTGTATTTTGGATCCTGTTTATTAGAGGAGCACATCATTTACTATAACTAACACAGTTATAATTCCATTTCATCAGAAAATGATGTGTACTTGTTATGTTAAAGTTTATGTGTGGTTTTAAAACTTAAGAAACAAATAGACTTTGAAAATGTTTCTTCTCTGATTGGAGATACAAACACCAGTGTCTATTTTTCATAAATTTACTTTTCCATACATAGATGATATAAGGATTTCCCTGTTATCCAGTGTTGATGAGGGTGTAAGGAATCTTGGACTTTCATACACAAAGTGGAATGTAATTGTTATGGTCTTTTGGAAGCTATTTGGTACTATCAATCAGAAACAAAAACACACATCGTTTTGGGTTCCACTGCTGGAAACCTGCCTTCCAGAAATAATGATCTGACAGGGGAAGATGACAAGGGAGAAGGTCAGTGTGTCACAAACAGTGTGCATATTGGACACCACTTAAGTAAAAATCCCTGTGTGTGTGTGTGTGTGTGTGTGTGTGTGTGTTTTTGAGTGTGTGTGTTTGTGTGTGTTTCTGAGTGTGTGTGTGTGTGTTTCTGAGTGTGTGTGATCAGAGAAAGAATGAGAGGCAGAGATAATGCAGTTGGCCTTTGTGCTCCTTCATTGTCTGCAGCATCCAACATCTAATGGAAGCCAGATGTTGACCTCTATATTACACACTTCACCCTTGCTATCATCCAGCGTGTAAAAAGCTGCGTCCACATGAGTAACTACATCTGTGGTTGCACAGGAAAAGCACAGGAAGACGAGGCAGCAAGGTTGCCTCTCGCAAGGCAAAGGGGATTTGTGGCGTAGACTGGAACACCCAGAAGAGCTATCGTTTTTCCATTCTATATACTTCTCTATTCTTTGACTCTTTAAATAAGTCCCATGGATCCTTGATTCCAATATAGCATAACATTAAAAAAACCACAAAATATTTAAAGTGTTTGGTGAAAATGTATGCACCATAGGAGCTTTTTAAAGTGTCCGGTGCTAACGCTGCAGTGGGATTCAATGTCTCTAAAACCACGGGCTTCTAGGAAAGTAGTCGGTCAAAGAGGACGGGTCTGGGTCAGAAAGAAATTGAATTAAAGATGGAAAATATGACTTCTATTGGAGCTCTTCAGGCAGCTTTTGGCCTTTCCTGCGAGAGCAGTGTGGCTTCCTTGCTGGTGAATTTGGGGAAAATGGGGAGAGCCTCCTGGGCTGCAAGCTTCCAGGCTGAGTGTGTGACTGCAGCTGGGAGATGGCTGTTCCAGGGGGAGCTGAATAGAATGCTTAGTCCCCAGTCGGCGAGCAGGCAAGCCCTCTACGTGGCTTCTTAAAAAGGAATAAGTCCTTTTGCAAAACAGGAAGTAAGTACACATCTCTTGTTAGGTTCACAAAGAACAAGTACCATTTAGAAGCTTCCTTTTCAGAAACAAACATTAAAGTGTAACACCTTGAACTGTTGTTTTAAGTGCTTAAGAAATTTTTAAAAAAATATATATTTTATTGATTTTTTACAGGAGAAAGGGAGAGGGATAGAGAGTTAGAAACATCAATGAGAGAGAGTTATCGATCAGCTGACTCTTGCAAACCCCCTATTGGGGATGTGCCCTCAACCAAGGTACATGTCCTTGACCGGAATCGAACCCGGGACCCTTCAGTCAGCAGGCTGAAGCTCTATCCACTGAGCCAAACTAGTTTCGGCAGGAATTTTTTTTTTTTTTAATTGAACTTTGTGGTGGTTTTCTATATTGTATCCAGGGCCAGCTTCAGTGTGTGAGCACTTTGGTAGGTCTCAACTGTGACAGTTAAGAGTCAGAAGTTCAAACTCAGTTACACCAGATCAAAGATTATTTCAAATGCTCTTAACTATGAAGTAAAATAAAACAATACCCAAATCTTCCTTTTCTCATCCAGCAATATTATTAGTATGTCAAAATCACTTAAATAACCCAAAATGGAGCTTCCTCCCAAAGGGTACTCCACAGACTCCTCTGGGGAATTCCAGTGCTTGGCGCGTGTGGTTCTGACAGTTCTGCCAAAGCATCCGGTAGAGTAGTGACAATGAACCCAGTTCTTAAAAAGTAATATAGCTTAGAGAAAGCAGCCATGCTCTCAGGCATTCGTTTAACACCTACTCATGGATCCCAACATGTATTTAGAGAGAGAAAGTTAAATAAGCCATAGATTTCCCTCAAAGGGAAAGAGAGTATTAATCCAATACTTATAACAGTGAAAGCACTGTAAGTTGATACTATCAAAATGCTTTGGGGTCCCAAGTAAGGGCAGAAAAATTCCTCTAAGTTGTAAATGGTTTCACAGAGGAAGTGACATATAAAAGAGTCGTTAGGGACGCCTAGGATTGTCTCCAAATATGGAAAGAGGCAGGGAGTGAAGGCCAAAGCACGTATAAGTAGTCTGTCCTAAATACATAGCCATAGAGAAGAACATGACATTTATAACAGGGCATTTTGTGACATTTTGTAACAATCTTTATTTGAATCCCATAAAGTTAATATTCAGCTTTAGACATTCAGAAAAGGAATTTGCCAGCTGGCAGTAAGTTTGAGAGAATAAGGATTTTTTAGGATTCTCATCTCATTCAACATCAAAAACAGCCTTGGGATTTCATAGGTTTTTCTCTGTGCACAAGAGATACCATTGGCCTTTATTGAAGTTAGCCATGAGAATGGAGTTTGGAAGAGGGAAGGTGAGGCCTGGAGGAGGGAGAAAAGTATCTTAACTTTTCTGACCACAGGCAAACACTTTGAGAGGGAGGAGACAGAGATCACAGACAGCAGTTTGAAAAGGGACTGCTGGGGAGAATGCCCAGGACATGGTGGTGGTGCAGCAAGACGTGAGCGTGAGGCATACAGAGAGCCGGAGAACAAGCTTGTTAGGAAAAATGAATTCTGTGGGATTTCAGTGGCTGTGGTTGCACCAGAGTCAAGGAGGCACTAGGAGTGAAAAATAATCACTGGAATTTGTGGCATAAAAGGTGACTGTTGAGCCCTAGCCGCTTTGGCCCAGTGCATAGAGCACCGACCTGCAGACTGCAGGGTCCTTGATTCGGGTCAAGGGCACATGCCTGGGTTGCAGGCTCAGTCTCCAATAGGGGGTGTGCAGGGGGCAGCCAATTAGTGATTCTCTCTCATTATTGATGTTTCTCTCTTTCCCTCTCCTTCCTCTTTGAAATCAATAAAAATGTGTTGTTGTTTTTTAAAAAGGTGCCTGTGGAAGAAATTAAACATGGATTCATTCCCTCCCAAATCCAATGTATGTGAAAGGACCACTATCTATGTAGATTAGGGCTGTTGAGACGGATCATGAAGCCCACACTGCATAAGCAGTTGACACTGTTGCTCGGCTTTGAAACTGTGTGTGAGCGCATGTACGCCTGCGCTCAGCTCCACAGCCTGGACGCTGGGCGCTGTCTGATGTGGTGGGATAACTCGCCTCTCCACCACAGCCCTTCCCAAGAAGGTACAGCTTCTTTTTACATGGTTTCCTGTATTTGTAAAACAGCATATTGGCGCCAGGACAACTTAAAAAAAAACCCGTGTGGCTTCATAGGCAGCACTCAGCAGGGCCCTGGGAATGTGGGGCACCAACTCTGTGCTGGGAGGCAGCCTGCCAGGTATCAGCAGGCCCAGCACCTCCCAGCCCAGGAATGAACAGGGCGGAGTGGAAGGGAGGGGGAGGGTTGATGAATCTTGCAAACTTGGGTGAAGATCATTGCAGGCGTTGAAGAATAAAGCCACGTTTTCTGGGTGTGGTTGGCTGTCCATTGAAGTCCAAGTGAGAGCCATCTTTCTGACCAGTGTTTCTTGCCTCAATTTTTCTCATCTGCCAAATGAAGGCAAAAATTCCTGCCGTGTAACATAATGTTATTGTGAGGATCAGATGCATGAAACATGTGAAACAAATAGATGGCACTCATTGACTATCTGCACAGCCCTGGGAACTGGACCAGGGACCTGTTTATTACCTCATTTGTCCCTGACAAGAACCCTCTAAGGCAAGCTGTCATCTTCATTTCACAGACGTGGAAACAAGTGTGACAAGGTTGACATTACTTGTTCATTCATTGATGTGCTTCACACATTTGTACTGAACACCTAAGATGTGCCAACACGATAACAGACCCTGGTAATAGAATGGCAAATTGGCTCTACTACGTCCCTGTGCTATCGGAGCCTCTATTCCATAGGGAAAGATGGATAGTAAAATTAACAAATAAAACGTAATAATATTAATACAGAAAATTGAGATAAGCCTATGTCACATGGGACCTGCGTGTTGTCTATTCCCCATATTCTATGAACTTGTTTACTTTTCTATTCAAAGGCTTGCTTAGACTTGGTTTTACTTTTCTGACAAAAATCCTTGATCAATGGCTTGTGGACTTCATTTACATCACATCAGGGGCCCATCTTACCTAGCTGTTCCACATTGAGCAATCATGACTTGAACAGCCTTGACCCTTCCAGGGTAAAGTTGTGATTTTCTTTATCACTAGCTATCAGTTCATACAGTGATGATTTGTCACCCTGCAAATAAATACTCAGCTCCCCACGAATCTTTCACCAAATGGTTTTAGAATCATTTCCTGAAATCGTGATTTTATTAGTCGTTTTAAAATTGTGATTGTATAATATTAATAAATAAGTATTTATTCACTATTTATTACCTAAAGTTCTGTAAAAAAAGAACATTCCCTCACCAACCAGTACTATTTTTCTTACTGCAAAAACAGTTCATACAGTTCATATTGAAAGCATTTCGTTTTCCCCCATTAATTTCCAGTAAGAAGTTAGTGCCAAAACTATTTCAATGGTGACTAATGAGTTTATTTTTGGCTTTCCTTTTTTTGGAGTATTATAATGAACTCATGTATTTTAATATAATAATGTTCAAGTTGGTTAACAAGAGCCTGAGTGCGATGCAAGGGGAAAATTACCTTTGACAGAAATAGCTGAAGAGGAGAAAACATGGCTGGGAGAGTGTTTCATGTTGGTCATGGTGAAGCAGTTTTTAAAGTGGCAGGTGTACTTGATACCAAAGGGCCTACTCCTTGTACTACGTCCAGCCCTTTCTAAAGTGAAATGTAAAAGTATTTCAAAAGTTAACCATATTGCTCTTTAGTAATGCCTCGCTTAAAGTATCAGCTTTTGCTGTTATAACAAACAATTCCCAAATCTCAGTGGATTAAAAGCAAACAAACATTTATTCCTTGCTCACAAGATGGTCTTTGACTACAAATTGGCCTTGGTTGCTGGGCCATACTCCACGTGTCCTTTCCTTCTGGAACCCAGGCTACAGGAATAGTCACAATGTGGGACAGTCTGATGGTAGAGGTGAAAGAGTGCAAAGGTTGGAGGGAAATGAAAAAGTCTCTTAAATCCTCCAGCTGTGTTTACATCACATCTGCTCATATTCCATAGGTGGAAGCATGTCATATGGTCAAGCCCCTTATCAATGGGGTAGGGATGAATATAGGGTGTCCCTCCAAAAAAAAAAAAATGTATACACACTTAACAGCTGATCGCTCAACTCATTTTTTTTTTCAAATTTAATCCATTGGAATTAATGACTATTCAAAATATGTATACATTTTTTGGGGACACTTGTGTTTTGCCAGTAGGAGGCACTGAAAACCACATAGCAAAGGCGAGGAATTAAAGCTTTTTGTACAGGGAAGCAGATGGTGCAAATACTTGACAAAAATATTACAGTTATGACAGATTGTCACTACCCAGTAACCTTCCTAATAGGGCTAGAAACATGAATATGGCATTATGCAAACATTTTCTAAACAGCCAAGGTCATACAGAGGATGTTGAAAGTGGTCACAAATGTAAGTGTTTAATATACCAAAAACAATTATGAAATGTTAATTTTATTATTTTGAAGTGTTTGTATGTGATACTTTATTTATTCACAGAGGTCTCCTTTAGTCCTTCATTAAAAATCTAATTGCTGCCGGGACCGGTTTGGCTCAATGGATAGAGTGTCGGCTTGGGGACTGAAAGGTCCCGGGTTCGATTCCGGTCAAGGACATGTACCTTGGTTGTGGGCATATCCCCAGTAGGGGGTGTGCAAGAGGCAGCTGATCGATGACTCTCTCTCATCGATGTTTCTAACTCTCTATCTTTCTCCCTTCCTCTCTGTACAAAATCAATAAAATATATTTTAAGAAAAAAAAATCTAATTGCTCTTAATTTACTCTCAATTTTAAGAAACAGATTAGAAGTAGAAAGTTGTAGCTTGTGGTGGGCCCAGAGCACTCTGAAGGCAAGCAATGACAAAAGGAAGGAGGGACAGTGGACAGCAAAGGAAGTCCTAAGAATAAATCAAGTACAAAAGAAATTTCAAGAACCAGAATTATTTGGGATGACTTAGAGGAAAACAGTCTTGCACAATGTGATACCCCTTAGCACACAACTAACTCTCTCTCTTACTGTCCATGCTCTGTCTTCTTATTTTATCTCAAAGTACATTTCCTTCCTAAAAAAACACAGACATACACACAAACATGAACCTATAGTCCTTTTACATAAAAATCACGTACATTTTGCTCCTGTTTTTAGGAAAATCACTATTATACTACATATGTGTATTAGTTTGGGCAGGCCAAGTTAGGCTACAGTAACAACTCCCAAAATTTTGGTGGATGAAAGTAACAGGTTTATTTCTTTTTCTTGTTTTCTTGCCCAAGGGGAAGAATTAGAAATAGTATTCAGTGAATGGTGTTAGGAACCAACACAATGAGGTCCTATGTGTCTGGGCCTGCTGTAAATATGCAACAACATAGTTGAAGAAAGATGTAAGACCCTGAGGGAGGAGGACCCATGGGCCAGTGGGTTTGAGGGAGCATGACAGAGGAAAAGGAATAGCAGGAAGTAGTGCAGTGAGGAAACTGGAGGACAACCTCAGACTTGGGAAGAGAGCAAGTCCTCAAAGCATCAAAGATTTTCATGCATTCAAACCTTTTCTCAATCTCTCCCTGTTCTTCCTACTTTACCCCGAGAGTTACTCTGATCTCCTTTCCCATCACTTCCATTCTCTTTCAGTAGATTAGTTGGCTCCTCACTCTGATATACCATAAGCAGAAGTCTAAGAAAGGATCTACTTAGCATTTCATCCTTTCTCTCTGTAGAGCTCTGTAATGGGAGGATTTGGTTTTTTCTTAGATGAGCATGAATTTATGTGACATGGACTCCTAAAGGAATCTGTTGCATATACTCTCCCTGACCAATTTCCTTTTAACTTTAGGAAGGGTGACTTTGAGATCATAATTGGGATCAGGGGTGTCCTAGAGGCCAACAGTGTGAACATAGGAATGGGAAAGAACAGTTCTACAAGCACAGAGGAGAAGTCAAGAAGCAGAGTCCCTGGTGACAAGCTCCTGGCTCCCCAGAAGCCTAGCACAATGAGGAGAATGGGAGGACCCTCTGTCTCTTGACCTCACAGCCAGCAATGGTCTTCCACAAAGGGTGTTTCTGGATCATTGTTCTTTCCAGCTGTGACTAGTCACATTTCCCCCCTGGAGGCCTGACAGAGAAAACTATTGTCCACACACTACTACGCTGATGATCTCACAGAGCTCCAGGCTACTGCTGTTCAGATGCAGGACCCACTCCACTCTTGAGAATCTACACTTTGTTTAATGAAGCTGTAGGAATCTCAGGCATGAAACATTTGTGGGATAATAGGCTGAGTGTTGGTAAGTCTCTTAACTAATAGAAGTCAGGAATGTAAAAGGCGAAAGATTTATGTGGTCTGAAGAGAAACCAGAGCATAGAAATCAGGAATGTAGACCTCACAGCCTCTGCTCATCCACAGAGACCTGGGTGGAGCTGAGACCTGTTTGCAAGACACTGGGTGCATAACTACCTTTCCAGATGAGACCTAAGGCGATTAAGACCCAGAAGACCCTTGGAGTGTATACAGTATCTGGATTTGTCTGCAAGACCACACACTGCATCAGCAGCCCCACTCTGCACGTCGCCAGCCTTGTCCAGCCAGGTCCGGCAAGGTTGACTCATACCTTTCCGTGCTTTTTAGAAGCATTTGAAGTTCATTCTACAATCTGGCCCTGGCTTGTCTTTCCTCGTTTGTGCCCAAATTGTCCATGTAAACGACTCTTCACTGTGGTTTGAGCATTCCTGTTATGCATATCCATTATCCCCTCAACTTCAATAGACCATGCTGATCCTAATCATTTTTAAGATTGAGCTCAGACCTCACTTCACCCATGAACAGCCCCAATTACTCCTCCTCAGGCTGGAAGGCATTTTGCCTCTTATTTCTTATATTACACATAGACCAGAACTCTCCCCACCTTTCACCCACCCCTATTCCTCTTATGCACATTGAGCCATTTTGCACTTAACATTGTAAATATATCTTACACCCCTAAGCATCCTGAAAGATCAGGACTATATGTGTAGGAAGCAGGAGGGAAAGTGCAAAGATGTATTACATTCTTTTATGTATCCTGATTGTCAGCTGGGATTACTACACTTACTGAAACATATAAAATTGACTCAGATCCTCTGGGAAGCTTAGGGCCTTCCCTATGATTTGTACACATTGTGGGAGTTTTATAACCCCATTCTCATAATTAGTTACTCTCATTCTCATTTTCCTATTTATCTGAATCTCCCACATTTCTTACCTCCTAAAAACTTCCTTATCATCTCTGCACAGTCTAGTCCTGGAAACGGGTTTCAGTGATGTACCACTCATATAAAGCATGTGCAGTAGCAGATTATATTGAAATCACGATAGTACCCAGACTCCGTTTGGTACCATGTAGAAAAACATGGGGTATTTGATATTGCTTTTCTTCAGCATCATTTCTTCAACTGAAGGATTTCTCATGAGCTAACATTTCTCCACAAGACCTTTCCTGGGCAATGAGATGGTCCCTACACCTTTCCTCTCCACATGTCTCCAATGGCACAGAAATCCCCCACCACCTGCACATTTCCAATCACATGCTAAATGCCTCATCCATCACACCCAAAGCAAAGTAGCCAGTCAAGGTGTGAAGCTGAAAAGAAGACGCTGGAAACAGGCATGCTCCTTACTCCCTCAGGGGCAGGAGCAGCTCAAGCTGTTATTTAAGTAACAAGTTTTCTCTTCATTCTGATAGAATCATATCCAACTTTTTTGGTTTGTTTTGGTATCCTTTTGGATCACCAACCATAGTGCTTTTTATGGCATATTTGATGTCTATAAGTTGAATGAAATAGTAATGAAAACAACAAAAACCTGAGGTACTCCCTGTTTTGGTAAAAGGCTGTGGCTCTGACAAAGTGTCTGGTTACTCTCACCTGCCTCATCATCCCTACTTCCTTCCCACCCTCCATATTCCTGTCTGCAGCCTAACATCTGATTGCCATTCTAATCTCTTAATTAAAAGATTAAAATATTTAATTTCTTAAATATTATACAGTTTATTTGTAATGGCTCAAGCTACATTGACCACTCCCTTCACTTCTCCATTACCCGCCAGAAAACAGAATTGTCTTCAAGAGCCAAAGTAAAGCAGCTAAGCGCTTAAGTACAAAGATAATATTTGGGTAGAAGGTCCGGTCAAATATCCTTCAAATGTCACCTGCTTAGTGGCCCCATATTCTGTAACACAGCATTTTCCCAAGTGGGTTCTCAGACCTTAATGAAAACAACTGTGGGTGCTTGTTAAAAATATGGAATCTTATTGAATCAGAATCTATGAAGGTTCTTATTGCCTTAATAATAAGCCCCCTTATCGTCATCGTAATAAGGGGATCCTGATCCTTAAAAGAGTGAATACTGTAGTGTCAATGTATTATCCTCTTATCTGTGTGTTGGAGAGAAAAGAATTCTTCCCTTCTTAGGCCAACTGCTGCTTCCATCAGGATCCACCTGCCTTCCCGCGGGGAGCATAATGGGTTCATTATGCCGTGTTGACAGCCATACACTTTCCTGTTTTATTTCCATGTTAGCCATGATAAACTCTTTTTTAATTTTCCTTGAGGATAATTTAATTAGGTTTATTCATCAAAAACAGATGGCTGTACACACCTCTTGCGCTGTAAACTTATCCAACACACTCTTCTTTCAAACAAGTAGCTAGAGAGCAAACATGAAGCATATGGATGCATTTCGTGGCATTTTAAACCACAGGCGGAAATGTAGCCGGGAAGAAGTAACCTCAGCTGGCATGTGATTTACCACCAGAGGTATATGAGTGTGGTACACCTGTGTGTATTTGGGACATGGGAGTGGGGCCTTCAGTGACCAGACACCTCTGCTGGACTCAGACCGTATGCCTTCTTTGAAAGCAAGCCCCTGGACCCTCCGAACGGTGGGAGATGAGTGCTGGCAACATTAGGGAAAATCCCACCCACCAGTCATCCCCAGCTACTGCCTGACTCTGGAGAACTCACCTCTCATGCAAATCCTGACCCTGTTGAACATGTGAGCTTTGGCACAGTATCCAGACTGAATTGGCACATATTCCCTTCTCTCTGTTGGGGTGACTCACTGAGTGTTCACAGCACATTTTCCCTTTCCTGGCTTCCAGCTGTAGCTATTGGCTCCCTCATTCTCTCTTTGGAACAACTCAGCACTCCTGTACTAATGCGGTCGCTTGAACTGATGTGCAATTGTGTATAGAGTCCTGCAGAAACCCCTATTTACCATGAGACTGAAGGCTGGGGATCCGTTATATCTACCAGAGAATCAGACATGGATCCTTACCACTTTCTACCTTTTGCTACTTATTAGTCCTATTGATGGGCCTCATGGCTCCCAGGGTATAGAAACCTCACAAACTGCAAAGACATGAAAGTGCTCATGGTCAGGAAATCAAAGGCAAATGTATCCCTTTCATCTGAGTCTTAAGATGAGAAAAGAAGGCCTCATATATCTGGAAATATGAGCCCTTTCCCCTGCTCTCTGCTATCCTCAGCACTTGCATGTAGTTTGGAGTGCATTATCTGGAGCTTGTATGTCAATATATATATTTGATATGTTAATTATCTTCTCAGGTAGGCTGTAATCTTCCTTAAGAGCAGGGATCCAGTCTCTGGCCTCTTCTGTAACTGCCCAGAGCCTGGTTTTGGGTTGAGCTGAATACAGCCTTAGAGACTGGGCTCGCTGAAAGAGTGAATGGGGCACACTCCCCTGGAAAAGCCGAGTCTGTTGAAGGAACAACTGTTTTGCCAGTAATATTAATTTTTTCCACACACTTTCTACACCATCAAAGGAAGGAGCCTCTTATTCTTGGATGGGGAAAAATGCATAGTAAATCAGTCGGCAGTAACATAATTTTACCTCCTGAGTCAAGCAAATGGCCAGAAAGAGGTTTTGAAGAAAAAGTATTTGTAGGCATCTGGGCACACAGCAAAGGCTGGGCATTTTACATAAATTTGTGCATGTGAACGAATGTCTAAGTTTTCCAGCTGCTGTTCAGTGGCTAGAAGAGACAAGCAGGGGTTCTGTAGATACAGGGAGTGCGTCCAGTGGAGTCAGTGATTGAACCCTGACTAAGCTACATATTAGCTGAGTCTGTGTGACTTCACTTAACCTCTTTGAGCCTCAGGTGCTTCATTTATCAAACACATGCAATTGAAATTCCCATAGAGTTGTGGTTAGAATTCGATGAGATTATTAATGCCAAGTACCTAACCAAGTAACTGATAGGATCATTAAGCTGTGGCTGTTATTAATGATGCTAGATTAAATGCAGGCTTTGAGGGATGGGACAGTTAAGGCTGGTATCCATCTTTTGGTTTATTCCTAATGCTGACCTCATTTCCTAAGTAGCTCACTCTGAGAGAAAAAGGGAAAATTATCAGCTCTCATAAAGAACAACACTGTATTCAATGGAAGTTTTTGATGCACTCTTATTGGCCTGTTGTCAATGCTTTGCCTCGTGGAGAGCTGGCTACGTGGATGACAGGATTGTCCCATCACTTTTATTTCCAAATATGTAACTAGTGTTCCTCATCTTTCAAAGACTGAATTTCAAGTTTATGTGACTGCATGGAATTACCCGGTGATTTGAGCAACTCAAATTCATTGTGACAACTTGAACTCATAAGCCATTTCCCCAAGCTATCCCAAACAGATAAAGGTCACCTTCTACCAATAGAACTGGGATTTAAGCTTTAAAAAATAATTGGCAGGAGGTATGTTGTGATACGCATCCACAGTTTTTGAGGGAGATACTGTACTGAGCTCTCAGAGAACAATGATTTTACCCCAGTGGCTTCCATATTAGAAACACTCACCACATACATATTTTAAGTCTTTAAAATTAGCTAAATGGTGGGGAGATATTGATAGCAGAAGCTTTGAAATTTCTGGGGGAAAAACATGTTTTATTTTTTTAATTGAAATATCACAAGTCATAGTATGTATTATACAATCTAAATCAATGATCACATATTTTAACAAATAATAAAATTTCCCACAATATTCTCTAAAAGCAACATGGAGAGAAGTTTGTTTTTATTAAAAATAAATATTTCTGGGACAAATACATTGATGTAGAAGCACTTGCTTAATTTTATATTTCCCATAAACTCTATTTGACTTTTACTTCGAGGACACACAGCAGGAAAGTGATCTGGAATTCCCCACCCTAAACAGAGGATAAATTTAGTGTATCCTTGAGTGAATACTACCCAATTACTGCCTCACTACTTAATAGAGGAAGAAAAACAAAAATATTCCCAAACTGTTTTGTTTAGGAAAAGTTGAGTGTTCAGGTTTATCCTCAATACATTAAAGCGGAAGGAACTGGGAGCTCTGTGTCCCAGTGGTATATTTCATCTGTGAATAATAAGAACTACAAAGAATTGGTTGCTATTGTAAAAAAGTTGGTGAGCTCTAAGCCAGAGTGAGTCAAAACTCTGCTGAGATACTACTTTTGGACCAACCCAGCCTTCTTGGCTTGAAATTAAACCAAGTCAGATGGACACTTTTCAGGCTTATCTTAGTTGACTGCTCTATAACCTTTGACATTATACACTGGAATCACCTCCATGGAACACTCTCCTTGGCTTCTGAGATCCTTCACTCTCAGGGCAATTCTCCATTCTGCCTGGCAATAGCTCTTCTTTCTCAGTTGATCCCTTAATAGTTAGCTGGGCTTCCTGTGTTATCTGTTAGGAATCTTGTTTCATAACATATTCACAATCCCTGAGGATGTTAATTTTTATTACATCCCTTATTACACATCAGGTGAAGAACCAAAAATCTATATTTTCTAAAATTGAAGTCTGTATTTATACCTCCTTATTAGATTTTTTTCACTTGAATATTCTTCTGATACCCCAAAAGTAATCTATTCTTTTCTGTCCTGCTTCTCCTTTTTTTCCCAATCTCAATGAACATTATTACTCATTGCCCAATTTAAAAACCTAGGTGTCATTTTTGACTCCTCTACCCCCATAATTCCCCTCAAATAATCAATCTCTAAGACCTGCTGTATCTACAGTGACTCATCGCTCATGTGCATCGATTTCCATCCATATTCACTGCTAACACTTCAGTTCAGGTTCCTGTCATTGATTCCAGATTCTGACTCCCATCTGATTTTCCCTGATTCATTCCTCTGTGGTTCAGATGTTTCGGAAGTGTCACAAAATAGAATTTGATAATTTATTTCCCTGATTAAAACTCTTCAAAAATTTACCATGGTCCTTATGATGAATTTCAAACTTTCAAGCATCAGCAAAAATAATCACTTATACACTGACTCCCCCCCTCCTTTTTTTTTCTTTTTTTTTTTTTACCTCTCTCGTTTCAGCTCTTGAGATTTCTCCTTATACTGTACACTATAGCATTCTTTTCATTTTTATTATTTTCAATTACAGTTGAGATTCAATACTATATTAGTTTTGGGTGTACATCATAGTATTAATAGTTGGACATTTATATAAGTTATGAGGTGATTCTCATGAAAAGTCTAGTATCCACCTAGCAATATTATTGACTATATTCCCTGTGCTGTACTTACCATCTTGTGACTGTTTTGCAACTACCAATTTGTACTTCTTAATCTCTTTCACCCAGACTTTCAACCACTCTTTAATCTCAGCCATATTGAGGTTCTTGAAGTTACTAAAAGGGTCATTTTTTATTTTTCCTCTGGGTTTTTGCATATGTTTTCTCCTCTGCCTGGAGGAATTTTTCCTTATTTGGTTCACACCCACCCATATTTGTACCTGAGAGGGCATTTCATCTGGGAAACCTTCCCTGATCCTCTTTGCAATTCCAGATCTGAGTTAGATGCTGGCACTTGTTAGGTCTGCAATACCTGATGTATTTATATTTCATAACACTTAACAAAAAATGTTTTCAATGCCGAAACCAGTTTGGCTTAGTGGATAGAGCATTGGCCTGCGGACTGAAGGGTCCCGGGTTCAATTCCAGACAAGGGCATGTACCTTGGTTGCAGGCACATCCCCAGTAGGGGGTGTGCAAGAGACAGCTGATCGATGACTCTCTCATCGATGTTTCTAACTCTGTATCTCTCTCCCTTCACCTCTGTATAAAATCAATAAAATATATAAAAAATATTTTCAATGCCTATTTACTTATCTGTTTGAGATCAAGAGCTATATGAGATCAAGAGTTATATATTTTCAGCAATGTATCCCTAATGCCTTCGCCAGTACTTGATCTATAGTAGGCACTATAGACCTAAGTAGATACGTCTTAGAACCACTTAATTTTTGAATTAAAACTCAAGAAGAAGAACGTGATTCAAAGACTTTGCCTTATTTTGCAGTGACCAAGCTTCAGATAAGGCTCTCTGGGCAGCTTTCATAGCTGGTGTATCCCCATTCTCTAGACGGGAGAACACTAAAGAGATAATTAATAACTGAGCTGAAGCTTAGTAGCCCCCAAATGTGCTCCAAGTCCATAACCAGAACTCTAGGAGTCTTCTCTATGCCTTTCGAAGGTACCCTCTAGTTTTTGAAACCAGGGAAATATTTAACTCCATATTCATGTTTTTGGGAACTCATGTGGAATCCAGAATTTTGGATCTGATGCTCTAAGAGTCTGTGGGAATCAAATCAAGATTGTCAGTGGCTAAAGACTGCCAAGAGGCCTTGATGTTCCCATAAAGTTTTCTTCTTCCAAATGAATCTTGAGATTATTTGTCTATAGTTCTGCCAGAGGCCTCTCCAGACTGTGATTCGTTGTAAGTCATCAAGGACATTGTTCTCAGGTCTCCATCTTCCTGTCATTGCATGAGAAATGGAACTTATCAAACATGTAGCAAAGCCAAAGTTTCTGAATTCTACAGGACTGTTCAGAGGGCTAGGAATGACACACACCCACAATTAAAGCAGAAACGAAGGATGAGTAAATAAGGAACTGAGAACCACATATTTTCCTAAATTAGATTTGTCTGAAAGATTTAAATATGCAAAAATATTTTGAATGATCTTGTAAGAATTATGGTTTTGTTATTAAAAAGCAATTTTGCTTTGTCCTTATGTGTGAAGTAAAAAAGAGACTTGTTTTGCTGGATTTTTCACTTTGATAAGCATTGAAATTTGAGGGAATACTAATATTTTTAGCCAAATTTAAAAATTGCTCTGTATTTAAAGGATACTCCATCTGAATTCAAGCTGTGTTTGGGTTTGGAAACACATTTTTCATTGGCAATGAAAAGGATGTTTGATTCATATGACTTGGTAGACCTCAAACAGGCTCACACACAAACTGTAGTCCTTGCGATGCAGATGTAGAGGAAACCAATAGATGTGAGCAAAGTTTGCCTCTAAGTGAAGCAAACAAATGAGGATTTTAAAAGAGAGAGATAAATTTTAATAAAAAATTTAATCAAAAGGTTTGAACTCTTGAACTTGTTTTTTGATTTTTAATATTTTTTTAAAATTCTGAAATTGACTGGATTTTCTCAGCTTTAGCTGTTTGTTTCAAATTCCTCTTGATAAAGAGTAGAAAGACAGTGGTTTAGCTATTTTCAAGGATTAAAAGAAAAACAACCACCTATACGTTATATACCATAACATTGGACACACAGTGTCTCATTCACTTTCACAAATTCCCTACACAACAGTACTATTTTCTCCATTTTACTCAGACAGGTCAAGTGGTGTGCTCAAACACATGCAATTAATCACTCGCAGGCCCTTCCTTCCCAACTCCTGTTTTCTGTACCTGGACCACTCCACCCAGTGCTCCCTGATCCAATTACCTCCCCTAGAAATGTCCCAGCTTCTCTACTTAATGTCTTTTAAAGCTCAGCTCTTTCATGAACCTTTTCTAGTTCACTATCCACCATCCCAGCCTTAGACAAGTGCCCTTCTGGGTTCTACCAGTCTGTAAACCTGCCTCCACCAAGCATTTATTACGAGTGTATAGAGTCTCTTTAGTCAGCCTAATCCTCTGGATGTCAACTCCAGTTCACAGATGGAGCTATACCATTTGTACATCTTCGGTGGTTCACTTAGCCCTAAAATAATTTATAGTGTGGTATCTACAAATACATGCCACAAACAAACCTACCTAAGGATTTCTATAATCATTCCATTGCCTCAATTTTAAAAAGAAAACACAACAACAACAAAAACAAAACACCGATCCTCAATATCTTACTAAAATTCCTCTCGCAGCCCTGCCCGGTGGAGGCCATTCATTGCAGGAGTGAAGGGAGACTGCTTTGCTCCTTGTTCCCCACCCTGCTTTCAGACTGTTCTTCCAAAATAACCACTACATTTCACTTCAGGAGAAAGGCTACACTGTTTACACACTGCCCCTCGCTATGCCTGGGCTCCGTATTCTAAAACAGATAATAAAGAGCTTCAGATAAGGAGGTAGCGCTAGCACTTTTTTTTTTTTTTTTTTTTTTTTTTTTTTTTTAGAAATTAAATCCAAGACAGTGAGAATGTGAGGACAGAGAAGCAAGGCAGGGAAGAATGGGAAGTCAGGAAAGGTAAAACACACTATTTCGGGTACTTCTTCACAATGAGCTATAAAAAGACACTTCTGTTTGGAGGGAATAAAGGAGAGGAAATTGATCTGCCCAGTTTTTTTCTGCCTCTGTTTGGCCAAGATGGCACTATGAGGAGTTAAGTACCTTGTCTGCCAAGATGGGTCATCTGACTCCTTTGGCATCCCCTTAGGAACAGACGTACTCTGGCAGAATTTCCCAAAATCTAGAAAAGATGAGAGGATCCAGGAACGGCAGTGTTTACTTCTAAAGACTGGTGGTGACTTGCATGCTTTGCAATGGAAGTTGAGTAAAGAGCTGAAGATCCCAGAACCTGTAAGGCTGAGAGACCCAGAAAAGGCACATGAGTCTCACACAGGTGCATCTCCATGCAATTCATTTCTCTCTTTAGTCTGTCTTCTGTCACGAACCCCACTGCCTCCTGGAACTGTTGTGGAGCTGGTCCAAATGTCTTCTACCTGGACAATATACTGGCAATGCAAGCATAGCACAACATGTCTAAAACTAAATTCAGTAATGCTTTTCTATCACATCATTTCATGAATTTCCTCTTTTCTCTTCACTGACACTCATAGTCACAAAGTTCGAAATCTCAGTAATCTCTGGTTTCATCTGTCCTTTTTCTTTTAGGAAGGGCCCATAACACAAACATGTCAGCAATTCCCCCACAGTGACAAGGACACTCTCTGGTACAAATTACACATTCAGCGAGTGTATGGATAAAATGAATTGATGCCTTTGGTTTTCAGTTTGTATTTGTACAGAAAATGCTGTTAACTGGTGGGGAAGGAGAAGAGGAAATAGAGGAGCTAATAAACCAGGTACAGTTTTGCAATGAACCAGTCACAACCAACACAGAAGCTTTTGCTGGGAGATTGAGCAGCTGAGGTGCATTGGGTCTCCGTTGCTTCCTGCAGCCACCACATCATTGCCAACCATGGTGGTAGGAACTATCAGCATATATGGGAACGAACAGGAGGGTTCAAAAAAAAAGAATAGCAGATGTATTAATTTGTCATAATTGCCTGCTTTCAATGGAAGAATCTCAGAGGTACTTAAGTTCCTGGACCTTCAATCAAGTGCCGAATTCCTGCAAAATGTCTTGTTTCTGCTAGGCAATTTATGCCTCTCCATAAAGCTGAAGACAAGTTCTAGGAGGAAGTCAAGTAAGGCTCACTTGCTGTTTTATCTCTTTACATATATTATTAATGAAATAATTCTAGAATAAAATTGAAATGTTATGAGAAAGTTCATGTCAGATTTGGGAGCTCAGAAGTTTTATTTATTTTTAAAAATATATGTTGATTTCAGAGAAGGAAAGAGAGAGAGAGAAACATCAAGGATGAGAGAGAATCATTGATCGGCTGCCTCATGTATGCCCCATACTGGGGGTTGAGCCCACAACCCAGCATGTGCCCTGAGCAGGAATCAAACACAACCATGGCCATCTGGTTCATAGGCTGATGCTCAAACACTTAGCCATGCTGTCCAGGCAGAGGTTTAGACATGTTGTCAAAAATGGTGTCGGAAAGCTTTCACCTTGAACATAACAGAAAGGCTCTACATTTCAATAGTCAAACCTGCTAATCAGGGGCTGGGTCTGAGGGAGTCACCACCCTGTCACATTGTTATGGAATCTTCCCTCTATAGAAAAACTGCCTTTAGTGCAAAAGAAAATTAGACTCCAGAAATGATATTCTGCCAGAAACATGTCTAATGGCCTTTTCATCTGCCTGATGAACTCATGGTAGCTATGGAAATTCTCAATTCCTATTTTGGGTCAGCTTCAGAAATGTGCTTCACATGGACTTATCAACTAATAAACCAAGAATTTTTTTTGGCTGTGTTTAAATATATCTTGCTCAGATGTTAAAGATCAGGACATTTTAGGGTCAGGTTTGCTCCATAATTTTTCTATGTAACATATTCACTTCCCATTAAAATCCAATTTTGTCTACCAAGAAGGTGTTAGGTCTCTGGTCTCTCATGGAAATTGTTCTCCTCGTGAGTATTACCTCATCCAAATGTATGTTTCCAGTGAACCTGTCATCACGCAGACTTGATGCCTTAATTTTTTCCTTTTGTAACAAGATGCCTAACAGGCCTTTCTAGTGAATTTGGTGGTGGTGGGGAGAGGGGGAATGTATGGGGATTACCAGCATTAGAACCATGCCCAGCATCTGAAGCTGAGATTTTAGGGGAAGTTAAGGTGTTTCTTCAGAATCAAAATCAGTGTATTGGACTCAATTCATTTATTCAACACTTGGGTCAAATATATGAACTCTACAGATATCAATACAAAGATAACTGTGCCATTTGCTCTTAAGGATGCTAAAACACGTCCATGTTTTGTCCATACAACAAACACTTTCTGAACATGTTTCATCTACTGGGGTAGGCTCTGGAGATACAATAGTACATGGCACACATCCTTTCGAGTGCTGATTACAAGGCCTGATATAAAGCAATAGGCTGTGACTGAGGAACAAATAATGCATAGTGGGCATTCACAGGATATAGTATCTACAAGCATATGGTTGGAAATTAAGACTTTGTTAAGGTGGCAGCATTAGTTCAGGTCCATAAAGGATAGGCAAGATTGGAAATGTAGGGATGCTGAGGAAAATTATCCTCAATAGAGAGAACATCATATCTGAGGACCCCTAAAACTAATGTTCCCTAGTTACATGATTCCAAGATCACAAGATCCAAAACAGCTTCTCAGAAAACCGCCAGGGAGAGTCTGAGGTACTGTTATAGGTGTGTCATGTTAGGCGAGGTTTTCTCAACAGTTTCCTCAGATTCAGCAGCTAAATATTTTTGGACTAAGATTCTAGGGTCAGGGACTTTTACAGATAAATGGATAAAATAAAAGGTATATTATACTGCACACATTGCTCAGGAAGCAGGTTAGTCTCCATTACCAGAAAGTTCTACAGAGAGTCTGAAATGTGGCACCTTGCTCAGCAGCTGACAATACTTTTGCTTATATTTTCAATCTGCCTTCAATTCTGTTTATTTCAGTCATCCTAATTTACTGTCTAGGTACTTGAACCAACAAGGATACAAAGCGATCTGCAGTTGTCCCAATTGAGATACATCAGTTTGAGGAGATTTAAATTTGCATCAGCATTGCCTTTCTAACTAGACTGTCACCTCTTTGAGACCAACATGATGGTATCTATTTTTGTAAAAATAGAATTCTACAGTTCTATGTAGGTAGGGAGAGTACAAATGTTGGCTGAATTGAACAGAGGTAGCACAAATCTGACCTTTTTTCTCTAAGGACTCAAACTTCAGGGTAGGCTCAGTGAGTAAATGTTCCCCTATGGTTTGTAATTTCTTTCTTCTTTCCCTTCAGGCTTACAGGAATCTGCCAAAGGGAATTTACAGACACTGCTGAGTCTTGCTCAATGTCTTCTTTGAGGATCAGGATGAATCTGTTTAACTGAGACTTTATTGAAGTCAAGGATACATTAATCCTGAAATGAATGGATAACTTTTCCCTTCTTATTCTTGGCCTCCATCAAAATTACCACCATCTTGTTGAATTTTGGAGGCTTATTGTCTTATTGTTTCTTATAAAGAAATTAAAGTGACACCACATTATGATACAATGATAACCTTTATAGTCTCTTAAAAGATATCTTGAGCATTTTTCCATATTATGAAATATTCTCCCACAGCACAATTTTATTAACTATGAGTATTCTATTATGACTATATTATTATACTTTTGAGCCCTCAATATGAATACATTATAATTGTAAAATATTCTCATAATATACAAATGAATATATATGGATTGCTTCACTCACTAATTCTCATTGTTCTTACCAGAATTAATCAGCAACCATGTTTTGCATTCACTGGTTTGGCACTTTTTAATGCAGTTGAATCTGTATGTGTAATGAAGTTTATTATTTTTAAAATATAAATATTGAATATTGAATAGATTTAATTATATGGAAACATATATTTCTAAAATACTGTGAAATCTGCAGACTTTGCTAGCCAGCTTCAGAAGTAGAACCTATCCTAGTTCCCAATAGTTAGAACTGCTTGAAATCCTTTGACTTATTTACAAGTTTTTATATGTTATTTTAAAATATACATTTACAGCTCTGAAAGTGTATTTTAAAGCTGTATATAGTTTCAAACACTATGGAGGTGGAGACATGCTTTCTAAATGTTCTAGATTTGTATCTGGTCTTTCACAAGCAACAGTTTTCAATTGCAGCAAAGACAGGAACAGCCTGCACGGGTCCTTCCCAGGTCCTCTTCAGAAGTCTGATGTAGATGCTATCTCTTTTCCTTTGGTGGCTGCACTGTCCCATTTGAGAGTCAAGGTTGGTGCCACCTAAGTGGATTCCTGCTGCCAGGAATGTGAGCACACTCTTCTTCATCTAGGACATCAAGTGTTCTGGACGTTGTGAAATGTTTCCCTTAAATTATGAAAGACACCCAGGACATTGTGGTGTGAACCCCTCTCCGGGTGTCATGGAAAGGCCATACTTTTTTTCGTGTCTTTCCTTTCTTCATCAGTCTTGCCAGAAATTTATTGGTTATATTTATCTTTTTGAAGAACTGTCTTCTGATTTGGTTGAATTTTTGCATTGTATGTATTGAATATATTTAATAATCCATTAATTTCTACACCTGTTTTTATTTTTTCCTTTTATTATTATTATTTTTTGGGGGGGAGGGGAACAAGGGGATTCTGTTTTTATTCTAACACCTTAAGGTGAATGCTTGGCTGGTTAAGTATGATGAAAATGGGTTAAATAATATAAAGCACTTTTGTCCTGGCCTTTACAATGTCAATAAAGTCCTGCCTTCTCTCTCCTCTCTTTTAGCCGTTAAATGCCGAGGATCCAGTAGGCTCAATAGGATTCCAGTCTGTTCTAGGAGGTTACAATGCCACAAAACTGGATGAGTTACAAGTGCTGAATCCTTGGTGACTGTGGTGTAAGGAGAAACAAACTTCTACTGTGTTAAGTCACTGGGGCTTCAAGATGTACCTGTTTGGGCACTGTAACATAGCGTAGCCTGATGAGCACATTTATTTTTATTATGGTTTTAGATAAATTTGTATTTATTTAGAGTACCTTAATTTTAAAAAACGTATTTCCCTTTTTCTGAGTTTTTATTTGATTTTTTTGCTTTTCTGAGATTTTAATAAATTCTTTACTATCTTTAGAAATAGATTAAATATTTCTTCTCAGTCAATTTCTTTTAATTTATAAAGAATATTACTTTTCTTCTGCCTATAATTTATCCTTTAGAATTTTCTTTAAGAAAGATCTCTTGGAATAAATGCTCTCAGGTTTTACTTGCTCATAATTTAAAAAAAATTGTTTTTAAAGTATACAAGATTGAAGCTTTTGTTTCTAAGAATTATGAATTAGATTATAACAAACCAATCTTTCCTCTGAGAATAACTAAAGAATCAGGGTAAATATGAAACACCTGTTTGAGGGCCGTGGTGAAGTCTGAGGCAGCCATAATGAGTGTGGTCAAGATCCTGAAGAGAATGGAATTGAAAAAAAGGGGAGCCTAACATTACTCACTGCTTTTCTCCCAAGTACTTTTGCTGATTCTTAATGTTGCCAGTCTGAGAGGTTGATCAGAGATTTTGTTTATCTCTGGGAACACAGAAATTTTGCGTACCTTAAAATATTTATTAAAAGAACAGTAAATAAATGAGTTACCAAGAATCTAATGGAGAAAAGGAAATGGAACATATTAATCTAAAGAGGCAAAAAATAAATAAAAGAGGAACACAAAACAGATGGAACAAATGGACAAAATAGCAGGCTGGGTTTTAAATAAAACATACCAATGTTTACATTAAATATCCCAATTAATGGGTAAATAGTAGTGTAGAGAAGAGTGTAAAAACAAAACTCAACCTTTTGCTGTTTTAAAATGTTATACCTTTTTAAAAAAAAAACACAAAACATTCATTATTGTGATTTTATTTAAAAAGCAGCTAATTAAAAGTAGTTCATTTCCCCCAAAAGCAAAAAGGCCATGTTTTCTATTTGTATTTATTGTTCTCAAAGTTACAAAGATCAACAAACATAAGATAACCAATGATATGCATAATTCTATATGGATTATTTTCATTTCTGCTTTCACTGTGAGATTAAAAATAAGTTTAAAAGCCAGCCAATAAGTCTGCTTACCTGAATGTGTTCTGCAGAAATTTAGAAAAAGCTGGCAATAGTAAAGCCATGTTCTGAGCCTTAAAGATATTGAAGTAATTAAGATCCCTGAAAATGGCTATCAGAAAAAGAAAAAAAAAAAGTTTAAAATACTAATATCAAATCTTATAATCCTGCAAATGGTATTAAAAAACTAAAATAACAAAAATGTAATTATGTTATTTAGTTTTGTGAGAGTGTTATAATAACAATGACTAATATATTTTATTAATGCAGAATTAAATGTATAGTACAAACTTTCATTTCCTATCTTAAACCCATTATTATAAAGTACCTATCATTAAACCATGTCCTGATTACGTAGTGATAGCCAGAGACTAACTATACAACAAAATGAATTTAAGTACATTTTGACACTTATTTTCTTTACTTCTTTGATAGCTGATATGTGTTTTTTTTATATACATTTTTATTTTTAAAAATTTATTGTTTAAAGTATTACAAATAGTAGTGCATATGTCTCCTTTTTCCCCCCTCATTGACCTCAGGCTGGCATCCCCTACTCCTAACCCCCCCGCCCCCCCCATATTTGCTCTCCCCACTCCTCCACCATTATCTTGCGTCTATTGGTTGTGCTTATATGCATGCATACAAGTCCTTCGGTTGATCCCTTACCCCCCCAATCCTCCCCTACCGTCCCCCTCTAGTTTGACAGTCTGTTCGATGCTTCTTTGCCTCTATTTTTGTTCAACTGTTTATAATGTTCTTTATGTTCCATAAATGAGTGAGATCATGTGGTATTTATCTTTTACTGACTGGCTTATTTCCCTTAGCATAATGCTCTCCATTTCTAACTATGCTGTTGCAAATGGTAAGAATTCCTTATTTTTTACAGCAGCATAGTATTCCATTAAAAATTATACCTTATATATGAAAACAAAAAGTTTAAAGGTGAAAGAATTAAAATAATATAACATGTAAACACTGATGATTCTACGATGACATTTATTTTTGGTCAGCCCAATGTAGTTATTTTATTCTCTTTCAACTTTCACTTTTGCTTTTGAGAAACTAGATGTCAATGTAATTGTCATTTATTTGAAGGTAATCTGTATTTCTTCTCCAGCTGATTTTAAAACCTTTGTCTTTGGTACATAGTTTTGCCATGTTGTGCCTAGATGTAATCTTCATTTTATTTATCTTGAGACTCATTAGCCTTCTGGTAGCTATTAACTAATCACTGGTTGTGTAAATTTTTTTACATGTTTCCTTCAAATGTTCTTTCTCATTTTCTATCTCCTTTTCCATTGATATTTATGTGGAAGTTGGACCTTCCTATCTTATTCTCCTTGTCTCTTAGCCACTTTATTACATATTCCATTTGTTTATTTACATGTGCCACCTTATGAAAAATTTCACACAAACAATCTGATTAATTAATTTCATTTATGGCTGTGTCTAATGTGTTGTATAAGCATTTAAATAGTTTTTATTTTCCAACAGGTTTTATTTTTTTTATTTTTCAAGGTTGGCTTTTCCATTTTTAATAATCTTTTGTTCTTCAGATATTAAATTCCACATTTTATTTATTTAAACTTATTAAACATATTTATGTTATATTTTAAAATTGATAATTCTAATACCTGACATCTTTATGGGTCTCACAACCCGTATTAGGTTAAACTGTGTCTCCCTCCCTCCAAAAAAATTCATGGGCTTCCTAGAACCTCAAAATGTGATTTTATTTGGAAATAAGGTCTTTGCAGATGTAATTAGTTAAGATGAGGTCAAACTGGAGTGGGGAGGGCCCTAACTACAATGTGATTAGTGTCTTTATAAGAAGAAAGGAGACACAGAAACACAGGCAAAGAAAGAAGATGAAGACAGACACGTGTGGAGAATGCCATGTGAGGACAGAGGCAGAGATTAGAGTGATGCATCTGCAGGTCAAGGAAAGCCAAGGATTGCTAGCAACCCCTGGAAGTGAGCCATGGAACAGTCCTCCTCAAAAGCCTTCAGAAAGACATGGCCCTGCTGCCATCTTTAATCCAACTTCTCACTTCCAAAACTGTAAAGATTTGAATTGTTATTTTAAGCCACCAAGTTTGTTGTATTTTGTTATAGCAGCCCTAGAAAAAAAATGGTTGCTTTACCTGTAAAATAGATAATACAAACTCATCCAAAGATATAATGTGGGAATTGAATGAGAGCAGGTATATCAAGTACTTGGCCTTGTCTGGTCCAGAATAAGTGCTCAATACATGTCATCTTCTGGAATTTGATTTTCAAACACTTCACCTCTGTGACAGTCTTGGATCATTTTTTGAGTGTGCACACAGATATATATATACATGCCACACATATACATATGACACCTGCATATACACATTGTGTAGATTCACATATAGCCGATTCCAAGTCTCTTCACTCAGATCTCATCCACGTCTTTCCATATGACCCAGCTATGAACCCCTTTAAGGATTGCTCTTATTTTTAAAAACTGCATAAACACTGCATCTGAAAGTTTCTCAATTTCAAACCAGATTTCATATAATGGAATGTTAATATTTTTCCTTTAAATAAGAGAAAGAGCACACTAAATTTCTAGAAATAATAAGCTGAGTTAGAGAGGGAAAATTTCATCAATAGTTAGTGACTTCTTGGTTACTTTTCATTAATTAGAAAAATCTTGCACAAAACATTTTTTTTTTCCTTCAGAATAAAAGAAAAAAAGAAAGAGTAATGACAGCTCCAGTGGTTTGCATTGTGGTGCTGCTCACTTAGGATAAGTGACAATTTCACTTTATGTCAGGAGTTGAACCAGTCATTTAGCCTAGCCAACTGAGCTAGCCAACCTTGAAGTAAGGGATGGAGTGCTATGAGAAATGTTACATTTAATCTTCTGAGTCTTAACATATTACAGTTCCTATGAATCAGAATTAAAGGGTGCTTTGAAATAAATTCTAACATGAATTAGCAGAATAAATGGACATTTGTACTGCATGATGTTATTTTTAGGAAGTTAGAGAGTGGCTTTTTCCCTCCTAGTTGTCTCCTTGGAAGAGAGCAATGACAAAAATTTTGTTATGTTGTTATGGGATATAAGCATACATGTCCCATCTCTTTTAATATGTTTTGATATTCTGAGGATAATCCTAGGTGTAGTATATGAATAAGGAATAAAGTCCTGGGTTGAACAATAGTGTCATCATTCAAAGATAGATTGTTTAACACTAGACATCAACTAGGAAAACTAAAACTGTCTTTTTAATTATGTATTTTATATCAAAAGAAGACTTTTCTTTCTTCCTTTAAGGGTTCAATTTATGATGCAATTATGTAGCCTAGTTATACCATAATTCAATTTATATAGCGATATTACTTTATGAAATGAGGTAATTAAGAAAAATGTTTCAGTCGAAACCAGTTTGGCTCAGTGGATAGAGCATCGGCCTGTGGACTGAAAGATCCCAGGTTCAATTCTGGTCAAGGGCATGTACCTTGGTTGCGGGCACATCCCCAGTAGTGGGTGTGCAGGAGGTGGCTGATCATGTTTCTCTCTCATCGATGTTTCTAACTCTCTATCCCTCTCTCTTCCTCTCTGTAAAAAATCAATATATATGTTTCAGTCAAACTTTTAAAGTATCAAATCAACTAATATTCATAAAGAATTTTTTGGCCTTGGCTGGTGTTGCTCAGTGGTTAGAGTGTTGGTCCATGCACTGAAAAGCTGTGGGTTCAATCCTGGCCTTGGTTGAGGCAGGTATTGAATGTATCTCCTTCCTTCTCTTTCCTCCCTTCCTTCCACTCTCTCTAAAAATCAACGGAAAAAATATCTTCAGGTGAGAATTAAAAATAAATGTATCTTTTAAAAGATAGTGGAATAAGACTCACTATTCATAAATATATGACTCATAAATATATGACTCCTGGAAATTAATTCATTTGTTCATTCACATGTTTATGCAAAAATATATCATGCTGAAATGAAACCAAGGTGTAGGAATATAGGGGAAGATAATATACAAATTCAATAGGTAGCATATGCAGTATGTTAATAGTGATGAGTATGAGGAAAATATATTTGAGAAGGAAGATAGACAGTGGAGGAATATATTGCAATTTTAAAATATGTTTTTATTGATTTTTAGAGAGAGAGGGAAGGAGAGAGATAGAAACACCCACGAGACAGAAACATCATTATTTGGCTGCCTCCTGCACACCCCCTATTGAGGATGGATCCCACAACCCAAGACTAGGAATTGAACCAGCAACCTCTTGGTTCATGGATCAATACTCAACCACTGAGCACCCTGGGCAGTTGCAATTCTAAAAAGGTGGTCAGGGAGGGCCAGAGAAGGTGCTAAAGAAGCTAATACCTGAAGGAAGGGAGGACATATTAAAGTGAAGTTGTTGAATTAGCCATTTGAAAATCTGAATGACAAAGGAGCCATCTGAGCTGAAGAAAGCTTACATAAATGTGTTTAGAAAAACCTTTTAGGATATCCTCTGTTTTTAAGAATTTCATATTTATTTATAGGAGATACCAAAACTCTAGACCAACATTAAAAGGTGTTTAGTTTATTCTGAAGTGCTATCTCTGCCAGCATCTATTTGTTCTAGAACCAGTTCCAGCAATTTAGCCACAGGCTTTGATCACAGGCCATTTAGATATTTTAGGGTAAGTGTGCCCTCAGCTATCGAGTGTATGATTGTGTTGTGGCTTGAGGTGTAGTCTACAGTTCACTGTCTTCAAAACACTGGGTCATGCTCTGGTCCACTCAACACGGCAGGAACGTTAAGCAAGGAACTTCCTTATACCTGCTCCTTTAGAGTCGCTATTCACAAAATAAAAAGATTAGACTAAATGGCTTTAAAAAAAGACACTTTTCATTCTCACATTCCATGATTATATATTTACTTTGATTCCTATGTGGAGAATTTTAATGAACATATTATCTAGTTCAGCAGATTTTTTCTTAAAGAATTTTTTTTGATCTTGTTGGTGATGATTTTTCTTCCTATGCTTCACTCGCGGGCTTCTTCTCTCATTAAGAAAACTTATTTACAAATTTGACTCTGAAAAGGGGCTCCTGTATGAGATGACCTTAGAATATTTATTTCATAAGATGTTTATGAGATTTTTCTGTCTTATTCCCCATGAAGTTTAAAGCAGAATTAATGCAAACCTAACCAATTTTTGGATCCTAGACATTCATTAAATTTAGAGATTGTAGTCTTTTGAGGTATTGAAAAGATGTATTATCTTCTAGTTTATTTTTATTTTTCTCATTATTTTGTTGATTTAGTCATCACTTTGCCAATTAGGCTTTTGAGGTCTTGAAAAGAAGTATTATATTCTGGTTTATTTTAGTTTTTATCATTGTTGACTCAGTCATCACTTTGCCAACTCATTAAGTCCCATTAGAAGACTGTAATCTTCCTGCTTTGTCTATTTCTCTTCTCCCTCATCAGTTTTCAGGTTATTTCTCTGTCATTCAAAAGTAAGGATATCTATACTTGCTTAATTTCAGATGTGTAGTTTGTTTTATCAGTTTCTGGTTATTGCTTTTTAAAAAATTGTTATCATTATTAAATCAATTGAATAGTGAAATTCCTTTCTCTCTGAAAAGAAGTATACACCACTAATTAAATCAGGATAAACAAAGTTTAGGAAAACATAACTGTTTCAATTAGTATTGAGGCTGCCAGCCACATGTTTTAAAGCCACTTGGAAATTGATAATCCAGGAAGGAGATGTCCCTTAAAACATTAATGAGAGCAGGTGAAAGTGGGGAGCTCAGTGTAGTGAGCACAGGTTAGTGAGTACTCAGTAAGTATTGAGTGAAATAAATAACACACACACACACATATTCTCCTATAAAAAGTGTCAGGATAAACTTTAAAAAAATATTTATATTGCTTGTGACTCTATTGAACATATTTTAGTAGAAGGGTGTGATAATTATTTACTAAAACTTTGTGTTCACAGTCACAAGAATAGATTTCCTTCAGAATAAACTGAGATATGGAACAAATCAGATGACTCTATCTTTTTAAAAAATATATATCTTCATTGATTTCAGAGAGAAAGAGAGAGGGAGAGAGAGAGAGAGAAACTTCAATGATGAGAGAGAATCCTCCTGCATGCCACCTACTAGGGATAGAGCCCACAACCCCTGATTGACCAGAATTGAACCTGGGACCCTTCTGTCCTCAGGTTGACTTTCTATCCATTGAGCAAAACTGGCTAGGGCTGGATTCTCATTTTACTTGAAACCATGGGAACTGAAATGGAGAGGTGGAAACATTTAAGGTTTAACCAATTTTTTAAAAAAATATATTTTGCAACTAAAATAGATTTGAAACAAGAATAAGAACAAGAATGAAGACATCATAGAATCTCTGCATTGTGAAGTGTGCTGCTGAGCAGAAATAGGAGGAGGAAACTTTAAAGAAAACGTTCTGAAATGTAAAGACACCATGAAATGATGATAATGATGCTAAAACCTGATATGTGCCCTGATGAGAATCGAACACAAAACCCTTCCATGCACCAATCACACTCTAACCAACTATGCCAAACCAGTCAGGGCTCCTGTAAGCATCTTGGTATAAAACTCAGGCTGTGCTGCTGTAAAAGAGAAGGAAGTCTTACCATTCGCAACAGCTTGGACGGACAGAGAGAGCCTTATGCTAAGGGAAATAAGCCAGCCAGAGAAAGATAACTAAAACATGATCTCACCAATTTGTAAAACATAATGAACAACATAAACTGATGAACAAAAGTAGAGCCAGAGACAGAGAAGCACTGAACAGACCGTCAAACCTCAGAGGGAAGGGTGGTGGTGGTGGAGTGGGGTTAAGAGATCAACCAAAGGACTTGTATGCATACATACTAGTATAAGCATAACCAATGGACACAGACACTGGGGGTGAGGGTATGTGCTGGGGGGTTGGAGTGGCCAGGAAGAAGTCAATGGGGGGGGGGGGGGAAGGAGACATATGTAATACTTTAATCAATAAAGAATAAAAATAAAATAAAATGCAGCTGAAAATGTTAAAACAAACAAACAAACAAACAAAAACTCAGGCTGACATCAAAATTCACCACTGCAACAATAAGTATCAGAGAGAATCATGGAACAATCTCTACAGAATCATTCATGTAGGAAACAGAGAAACATTGTCAGATATTCATTGGCTCAAAAAACATAGTAAAAACAGTCTTGCAAAGTTGCTTGAAAACATTCATTGTCTCATCAATGTAAGATTTTAAGAATGATGAAACCATGGAGTAAATGTATAGGCCTTTTTTTCTTCCTTCTAGAAATATACTCAAAGAAAATAAATCACAATGCATAAAATAATGTTCCTTAGAATTATTTATGATATATAATAAAAGCCTAATAAGCTAAGTGACTGGACGTCTGGTTAGCCATTCAACCAATCAAAGAGTAATATGCTAATGATGATATGCTTAGGCTGCTCAACTGCTCATTATGATGTGCACTGACCAGCAAGAGGCAGACAGTCAACTAATTAACCAGTCACTGTGATGTGCACTGACCACAAGGGAGTAGACGCTCTAACCAGTAGGTTAGCTTCCTGCTGAGGTCTGGCAGATCAGGACTGAGTGAGACAGGCCGGACATACCCTGGAGCCCTCCTGCGGTCCCTCCCTGGCTAGCCAACCACCTATGTCCCTCCCTGGTCCTGATCATGTACTGTTGGGGTGCCCTCTCATAATCCAGGACCCCTCTGGGGATGTTGCAGAGCCAGTTTTGGCCCAATTTCACAGGCTATGCAGAGGGACTCCACTGGTGCATGAATTTGTGCACCGGGCCTCTAGTATGTTATAAAGAAAAATTGAACAACAAAAGGTTTTCATTAGAAGATCATGAAATGGCATTTAGTCATTAAAATGATCAACAAAAAAAGATTTAAATGGTGCAGAAAAAAACCATTTAATGGTTCTCATTTTGTGTGATCTAAGTTAAGGAAGAACCAATGCACTGGCAATTATTGGAAGGGAATAGTTCATTTGAGTTATATTTAGAGAGGGTGGATTATGGATAATGTTTGACTTCTTTTTCATATTTTATCAATTTTTTATAAACATTTTGTGACAAACATAAGACATTTATTACAATAAAAAATAAAAGAAAGAACTGATAAGTTCAAAATCAGTTTGGAGTTAATTTTAAGAAACCAGAATGTGTAGCTTGTCCAGGGTAGACATAGCATTCTTTGTTCACCTAGAAAAGTATAAGTAACATAGGTAAGCTACAGGCCACAGGTCACATGCCTGAGTGATCTTCGGAGCCAACTTAGCTTTGGCCATAAGCTTGGAAAAAAATGTTCTTCTTTTGAAATATTTGCTATTTCCCCTCTTTCATGCTTTATTTTTTTCCTGCTACTTCTAACTGAATTGGAACTTTCACTATAGTTTCCTTCAACTTTGCAATTTCTTCCAAAACATTTAGATGCTCACATCTCAAATAGCAGTGAGATTCCCAATAGTTAACTTCCTAGTAACGTTCTCAAAGGGTAATTTCTCCAAAATGATTGGAATTGCTTCACTTTCCACAGAAAATCTCTCCTTTAAGTCGTATTTACATAACGTAAAAATTTGCTGTCTTATGCAGAAATATTTTTCAACTGGACCAGTTTTTATTCCTGTTCCGAAAATACTTTTTCAAAAAATTTATCATTTTAACAAAGTATGCCAGCATATCTGCTTTTCGCAAGAATGCTGAAAAGGATTTGTTAAAACGATGCACTGTCATTCCAATCCAACTTTATATACCAAAGGGCCATAAAACATAATGACTGGGTGGAGGTCAGGAGCAGAAAAAAACAAATATTGCATGGTCGTTTATGTAGATTTATAGTGCCTCAAGCCTATTATGATTAAATATTGCAAATTCTGGCATAAAAAGCAAACTACTTTCTACATATTTTAAAATAATAGCTCAGTTTCTATTATTTCTCTGAACTTCTCTATATTTCTTTCCTCGTGATGTCTTTGCCATGTATAGCTTTTCTTCTTATGTACCTTGAAGGAAATATCTGGTTTTGTACTTCACTGGTAAATTGTTAAATTTCTTGCCTGTTGTATTTTTCTGGACTGCACATCTTCTTTCCTTCCCTCCCCAACCCAGTGATCCCAACAACCAGCAGCTAACAGAAACACTAACATAGGCACCTGATGCTTTAACAAAGCCTACCTTCAAACAATCCCAAGGCAATTCATTGATGGTGCTATGCAATTTGTTTACACATGTGCCATATCAAGACAAAAACGAAAAACAAAACTGAAGCAATATATGCAGGGGTTTTTTTGTTTTGTTTTGTTTTGAGGAACTAGAAGCACTTATTTTTAAGTACTTGTTTTATTATCCATGAAAGTAATAAATTGATACCACTTGTGTTTGGATTTTTTCAGAGACCCAGAATCTAAATATTATTACTAGTTGTAGAAGCCCTGTGTCTTGAAAATGATATTGAGGTAATTTTCTTTTAAGAGATAAAATAGCACTGGAGCCAAATTGCTTGGATTTGAATCAAACTTCTCTCTGCCATTTCCTAGCTGCGTGAACTTGAGCCAGTTATTTACTACTCTGTGTTTACTTTCTCAGTTTAAAATGACGATAGTAATAGAATGCACTTCATGGTTAATTAATGTAAAGCACTTAGAAGAGTTCCTGGTACCTGGTAAGTTGTATGTGTTCAATGTCATTAACATCTATATTATTATCTTTAAAACTAAGGCTTTCCTAGAACACCTATCATCCTATGTGTAGATGTCTATAATTATTGACATAATACATTACTCTTCTTCCTTTCCTAAGAATAAGATTGAAAATTAAATTGTCTGGTATGGCCTGGCTGGCCTGGCTCAGTGATTGAGCATCCACCGATGAATCAGAAGGTCATGGCTGATTCCCGGTAAGGGCACAGGCCTGGGTTGCAGGCTCGGTCTCCAGCATGTGAGAACCTATAATAATAAAGGAGGTGGTTTAGGTGTAAGCTCTAGATTGGTTTGTATGTGAAAATCACACTCGTGAGCAAGTTGTTCACTGTTTCTAAGGATGGAACAATCTTGAGAAGAACAGTCCTTCTAGGGTCATAAAGCATATATCAAAGCATCAGAATACAAAAAGTAAAAATATATGGTTAGTATGTACTTCAGCTGAGCCTCTGAAGTACTGATTACAGAAAAATCATTAAAACCACTTTTATCAGCTACTTGGGTTTCAACCAGCCCTTTGAAATAAATGACAGAAATGTATATTCAACTGGTTGCTCCTTATGCATTTCCTATAATTTGTATTAGATAAAAGCAAAAATGTGTGATACATTTTCTGTTACTTTTTTTTGTAAATTTTCTTTAACTTTTTGACCTTTATTTTCTAGGAGAAGAAGTAATCACTTAATATAATAGAGTGTGTTCTCAGTTGGGGGCAATTTGGTTCTCCAGGGGGACTTGTGGTGATGCCTGGAGACTGAGGGGAATGCTAATGGCACCCAGCGGATAGAGACCCAGGGTGCTTCTAAACATCCTACACCATACAGAATAACCCCTGCAGCAAATAATTACCTGGTTCAAAAAGTCAGTAGTGCTGAAGCTGAGAAGCACTGTTATCATAAAGTGACTGGGAATTCACCTTCTATTTTCTCACCATCTTCTTAACTTGCATATGTAGAGATTTGTTATGATATTAAAGGATAAAGCATAAACATGAGGAATGAGTCTGGATTTTGATATTTTTTCCTTGCTTGCTCATGTCCTTCCTGCTTCTCGCCTGATTTTGAAGATAGCATTCAACTCTATGTAATTTCAACTCCTGTATTTAGAACTCAGATTGCTATTCTTCAAATCTGTGTTATAAACTGCTAAGTTACATTAAAAAGAACCCTTTAATTTGCTTTTATACTGCTTGAAAGAGACTGAGGAAAAAGTGGATGAAAAAGTTCATTACATGGAAATACCTAAAAAAACATTCAATGAATAAATGTTTGCGTGAGAGAACTCAGTTTGATAAGCTTACAGCACTAAGAAGTGTGGAAATTTTTTATTTTACCTGAAGCTTTCTTTTCAGTCATATTCAGATTGAATGAAAAGGTGATACCATTAGTATGGGTCTCCAGTCTCTATATGACATTCAAATAGAGATTAAAAAGTGAAACAAAGATCACTGAAAATAAGAAAAAAAATCACATCACTTGAGGGAAAGTGGGGCCGTTAAAAGAGAAGGGATTCTAGAATTTGGAAACTCCAGTAAAACAAAATGTACACTAGGTAGGTCTCCATTTTCCAGATGATACCTACGAGTTTAGGGACTGTCATGCCCAGCAGGTATGACACTGGCCAAAAGATTTTTCAACTCAGTACAGTGAGGAACTTTTGTTTCTTATAGGCCCGGATCTCCAATCTTTTAAAGCAAATCAATGAGAAAATTATATACATGTGTTTGTACTAGTGTGGGTATAATTTTATAATATAATTTATTTTTAAAAGTTGTATAAACTTGGGTAAATCACTTGAACATTTCAGTTCTCACATTTATAAAGTAGTATAAATCTGCACATATTGAATATTTTTAAAACTTGATTGTATGGATACATATGTAGATACATATGTTCCACAGATGGTAATGAAAATAGCAAGGATTGTATTTATTCAAAAGCAGTTATTCTTACATCTGGAGGCTTTTTTACACACAGATTGCTGAGTTCGACCCCCAGAGTTACTGATTGAATAAGCTTGAGGTGGGCCTTTGAATCTGCCTTTTTGATAAGCTATTGCTGCAAGTGCTGTGCAGGAACTCACTTTGAGAACACTGCTCTGTAAATGTAGTGATTCCCCATCCATGATGCTATTTACTCTCTTGATCACAATCCTGACCAATAGGCATTGTTATTCTCATTTTATAATAGTGGACACTGGGGCTCAGAGGATTAAATAGTTTACCCAAAATCAACCTAATGATGTGAGAGAGAGAAAAAAAGTGAATTCTGTTCTGGTACCAGTTTTTTGTTTGTTTGTTTGTTTGTATCCTTTCTTTGATATCTGATATTATCCTAATACTATATTTGATCAAGACTATATTACTTCCTTCATTACTTAGAGCAGGTGCTATATTTATGTTTGACCTGGGTATTTTACTTTTTTTCTTCTTCAAGCATGAATGAGACACTGTCTATGAATTGAATAAAAGTCTTAAGTATATAATAATAGATAGAATCCTAGTTTCAGAGAAAGTGTAGATGACATTATTATTATTATTATTTATTTTAGTCAGAAGGGTATTTAGCCTGGTGTTACATATTCAGTTATTACTGCACTTCCTTTATTACTAGCTTTGGACTTGAATTTCAGAGGTTAAAGGGGAAGAAATTTGAGGGTGGAAGTAAATTAACTTTTACTTGATGTCAATTAAATAATTTAGCCTGGATACTTTATTAAGCCCATTATTTCACTTGCTTTCAATAAGGAGGACAGAGGAAAGGTGGGACACTATAGTAGGATATAGCTATGAAGGCAAAATTAAAGTATCCTTTATGAAGAATGAACCTCTTAATAAAATAAGGAGAATTTGGGGATTCCTAAAACGTTAATATTTTATAATTTAGATTCAGATTGAATAGTGATGGATCCAAGTTTTCTGCAGTACCACCTGCAAGGCAAAATTATGCCAGTTAACTCCTGATTTCAAAGTTTGGGGCACTGTATTTTTAAAGCCTATAGTTTTAAAGTTTTAAAAAATTTATATATATTTCCAGGCACTCAGCCTACTTTTGTTCTGGTGTTTCCATTTTTTTTTTTCTTTTCCCCTCCTTCACTGCTCGAGTCCAACACAAACGGTTCCCTTTCAACACAGAGTTCTGCTCATTATTTAAGATGGAAATAAGGTTACAAAGGCATTTTCTCATGTTATTTCCATAACACCTCAAACTGAGCTTTGCCTCTAGGCCAGTTCCTATGGAAAACCCAACCAAATGCTTTTGGAAAACCCAACCAGTGTCATCAGCAAAAGAAGCTCCAGATCCCATGGCCCATTTACCAGCTTCCTCAGTGAATAACAAATTCGTTTGACTGTGTTGCCATTATGAGGCTATCATGACAGTAAATTTTATGGAATAACTCAACCATAATTACAAAGAAAAACCAACATAGCAATAAAGCAATTTTGAGGAGTATTTCTCATTTAGATCAAATTTTCTATTCTCGGAAAACGGTCATCCTAAACTTATTGAAGGGTCAGCATGCAAGAGGCAAACAACAGATTGCTGATGTATTCCTTAAAAAGGACCTCTCTTCACACGAGGGCTTGGATTTTAGACTGTAAACATGCACCCTCAGATTTTATGGGAACAAAAATTTCTCCAGAGTAGAAAGGGTATAGATCATTTTTTCACAAGAAGGATCTTTCTAAAGTGTAAATATATGATTGCTCTTTATGTGCAAGGCCTCCACTTGCCTTGCAAAGGTTTATAGCGTGCACATAGACCCTAAAAGCATAAGGCTCACCATTAAAGCTGGAACTCTACTAGTAATCTCCAAATAGCATAATTTACCCTCTGTTTGGCCTGGCAAGGCGGCAAGGCATGAGTGTTGGCCTCTTTTTCTCTCATCATTGGTTTGTCCAAAGTTCGTGACTAATTGCTTAAAAAAATAATCACTTTTTAAAGGCCTTTGCCTATTTTCCCTTTTATTATTCTGAGAACCCTTTATTAAACACCTCCTTTGTGTACAGTTCACATTATTATTATTTTTTTTAATATATTTTTTTTATTGATTTTTTACAGAGCAGAAGAGAGAGGGATAGAGAGCTAGAAACATCGATGAGAGAGAAACATCGAACAGCTGCCTACCGCACACCCTCTTTACGGAGAGTGCCTGAACCGAATGCACCATGCCTTGACCGGAATCGAACCTGGAACCTTTCAGTCCCCAGACCGATGCTCTATCCACTGAGCCAAACCGGTTTCGGCTACAGTTCACATTATTAACATTTTAAATTTTATCTTTATTTTTGAAAGTATTACAGATGTCTCCTATTCTCCCCATTGACCCTCCTCCTCCACCACTCTCAGGCCTTCACCACACTATTGTCAGTGTCCATGGGTTATGCTTATACTAGAGGCCCGGTACATGAGATTTGGGCATGGGGTGGGGTTGGAGGGTTGTCCCTCAGCCCAGCCTGTACCCTCTCCAATCTGGGATCCCTCGAGGGATGTCCGACTGCCTGTTTAGGCCTGATCCCAGAATGTGCCGTTGGACATCCCTCTCACAATCCAGGACTGCTGGCTCCCAACTGCTCGCCTGCCTGATTGCCCCTAACCGCTTCTGCCTGACAGCCTGATCACCCCCCTAACCATTCCCTTGCCAGTCTGATTGATGTCTAACTGCTCCCCTGCCAGCCCATTTGCCCCAACTGCCCTCCCTTGCAGGCCTGGTGCCTCCCAACTACCCTCCCCTACTTGCCTGATCACCCACAACTGCCCTTCCTTGCAGGCCTGGTCCCTCCCAACTTCCCTCCCCTGCTGGCAATTTTGTGGTGGCCATCTTATGTCTGAATAAGGGCAGGATATTTGACCACATGGGGACAACCATATTGTGTTGGAGTGATGGTCAATCTGCATATTACTCTTTTATTAGGTAGGATGCTTGTAAGTTCTTTGATTAATCTCTTCCCAGTTCCCATCCCCACTGCCCTCAGGATTTTCATACCAACTGAAGCTTATAGTTGAAATTTCATCTTAACTAGGATTATCATACCAACTGAAGCTTATAGTTGAAATTTCATTGTTTTCATTTAACTTTAAAATACACTCACATAGTCATTTAATGTTTTGACTTGGCAACTCATCATATATTTAAAGTTATGATGTTCATGTAAAAAAAGATTCTGCATTTTAATGTTTTACCACAGAACTGTGGTAGAGATGCAGAGGTGGGGTATGCCTGCTCTAGCAATATAAAAAATAAAACTAGACTTGAGGCTCTGTATGTATTTTTCCTGGTGCTTTGTAATTATTACCTGGACTGTGCAAGAGTAAAACAAAGGTCCATTTTGAGTACTCTGGTGTTTGGACCTGTGCTCTGTACCAATCTCCAAACATCCCAGCATTGAGGTCCCTGGGGCAGAGAAGTGGGGAGAGCAGTGTAGCTTGGTGGTTAAAGGCATGGGTTGTAGTGCCAGACAGAATACTGGCTGAAATCCATTATTTTTTGGCTCCTTAGTTATGTGACCTTTGGATTCTTACTTACACTCAGTTGCCTTATTTTTAAAAATGAGATTATATACTTACTCAAAGTATCCTTTTGAATATTAAACAAGAAAATATGGGTAAAACACCAGGTGAAATGACTGGCATAGAACAAGTTCTCAATATAGAATAGCCCTCTGTTGCGAACAAGTTACATGGTTCAGTGACAGTATTGTTTTAACGTATATTATCAACATCTGTTGTGGTCAGAATCTTCCTAACACTCTTCTACGCCTGCCTCTGTGTGTTTATTTGTCCAAGCTTCTGAAGTATTTCTTCCAGGACTCAATTTGACAAGTAACTAATTTGATGTTGGCTAGGGAGGAAGGCAGTTTCTAAATCGTTCCAGATACTTGTGTCTTCTGTAGAATTGGTCCCTACCTTGTTTTGAAGGAATGCTGTAGAAAAAGCTAGGTTTGACTACCAAATATTATATAAGTTTTAGGTAATAGATAACGTTTAATGCATGCATATTAGTCTGTAAATGACACTGCTTATTCTCTCACTTTTTAGGACCCATCTATACAGAAACCATTGTGCAGTTCTCCTAATTTGTTGATCTAGCTGTCCTTTGAGCAGAAGACTGCACTCTGTCCAACTTAGAGGGCACTTAGCTTGCAGGCCATGAGAACATTTCTGGGCACAAAAATATTAAAGGAACTTTGCCATTTCCCTGAGCCAATGTTCTATAAATTTCTGGACAATGTGTGAGGGGGACAAAAGACAGAGTTATAGATAATCTTGTAATATATTACAGCCACTATTGGGTGCAAATAAAACACCCCAATTTGTATGAGGTGATTGTCATCAAGAGATTTTGGATAGTGTTGGGCTTTACAATCTGGTTGATCCAACAGTCTAGTACTCACTTAAGACATTACTACTCTGCTGGCTTGGAGTTTGGGGAGATGGGAGAGGGAGCAAACAAAATGTTGCTTCTAAGATGGAGCAGATTTCCAAAGTGACTATTACTTGTTCAGTGGAACTCAATTAGCAGTGAAGGTCCCTGCACAAAACAGATGACGCAGTCAGACTGGGGTAATTTTCAGAGAACGTAATGAAAATGTCACTGAAAAAGATGGAGTTAGTGTACAAGGAAACCATATGGGTAATCTAAGAAACAGAGCTGGTGGGGACACCTGTACTTGAAGAATGAGGGGAAGCTAGAGACACCCACACTTCATTCTCCAGCTTCTTACTGGTGTCCCTACTGGCCCACACAACAGGAAGGCAGAGGGCAGAGAAACTCTTTGATAAGGTCCATTCAAATCATCCACCTTAGATGCAGAGCAGGGTGCCTCAGACGGATCATGGATCTGAAGGGATGGATGGAATCTGGCACAGGCCACTAAAAGGTGCTTGAATTTGCCTTCATTGAAATTGCTATATTTATGTCAAGATAGAGAAATAGGAACCAAATTGACTCAGGGAAATGTTTGCAGTGGATAGCAATATTCACATATTTGTAGTACTTTCTTTTAAAAAAAAGTTTGCATGTTCCAACGAAAAGAGTTTCGTCTGTTATTGTTAGAAATTCCAGAATAATGTAAATACCATTAATAGAAATGGTTAATAGCTTGCGTGTCTATGTTTGTGTGTGTGTGTGTGTGTGTGTTGTTCTCTGTGTTACATAATCACAGTATAAGAATGTAGGTTCTGGAGTCTGCATCCTGAATTTGGATTAAGATTGCCATTTATAAGCATGGACTCAAAGGCAACTTATTTAACTCCTTTGAGCTTTGATTTTACCACTTCTAAACTGGATGTCATGGCAGAATTTATACATGCATGTAAAATGCTCATCACACCTCATCTTAACTAGGATTTTCAATCCTATTATGGTCTATTGCAAAACCACCCTTTAGGTGTGGTTCTATGATATTTTTACTAATATTGTTCTGGTCTTAAAACTGAGCTAATGAATTGTATTTAAATGCTTGTCCTTCAGAAAATTGTTTCAGAGTGACACCTTTTAGATGAACAGTTAAATAAATAACTTTCTTTCCTACTTAGGCCCCTATCTGTGGGTTGTAATCCATGCCACTAGGAGGAATTGCCACTACATCTGATGTAGCATTTACTAGGCTCCTGATAGGTGCCAATGCTAAGATAGGCGGGTGTGCATATGTGCAGTATTAGGTTTTTAGTAGTAATTGGGTAATAGTTAATGGGAATTATATAAAATATATATAATTTTTTTCATTTCTGGAATCCTCTTGGCATGACTTCTAAAACTCAGCCACTAGTTAATGGGAATTATATAAAAATATGATTGTTCAAATATTTAGGGTAGCTTCTTTTTCTAAAAGGCTGCTTTTTTTTTAAAATAAAATGTTTGAAAGTAATAAAATTATTCATAAGATATTAGAAAAATGTCAAACTATGTCCTTTTCCAAGTGACTTTTAGCCACTTTTTAACTGAAAGAAATTAGATATTTATTTGTATTCAAAACTTTAGTAATGAATATATAATTTGGCTAAGAAATTCCTAGAGGAGAATTAGGCCAACATGTATTAAAATTAATGGAAAATTATTATTTTGAGAATTATGATCGAAATGAATGGTATTCTTGCCTACATATATTCCAAAAGTATTGACCATTCTATCCTTGGCTGGGCAATTTAGTTGGCTAGAGCATAGTCCTGATACACCAAGATTGTATAATAGGTTCAATCCCTACAAGGTATATACAATAATCAACCATTTGAATGCATAAATAAGTGAAACAACAAATCCATGTCTCTCTGTCTCTGTCTCTCTCCCTCCCTCACCCTTTCTCTCTTTCTGCAGAAGATATCAATAGCAATGAATGAATAAATAATTAATTAATTAAATAAATAAACAAATGTACTGATCATTTTAAATTAAGCTTTGAAAGATAGAGGTTGGGGGAAGGTGGAGCTCTTTGTCACATACTGATATGGTCATGTATGGAGTGCAAACCTTGTGAAATGGATCTTTTCCTGAATCAGCCTTACGCTCAAGTTAGATATCTTTTTAAAATATGAGCAAAAAATATTCGGAAACAACAACAAAAAAGTTTTCGTAGACTCCCAGATGAATATGGTTTTCCTAACATATTAGAACTAATTGAATTCTGACATAATACTCTATTCCTCTCCTCTATTCCAATTTTTAGGTGTTTTTATAGCAATTTTGGTAATATTTTGGTAATGATGTAGATTTATGGAAGATCATACCAGATGATTCATACAAAATACTTTTTTTTTTTTCATTTCTGGAATCCTCTTGGCGTGATTTCCAAAACTCAGCCACTAATAGAACAAAAATACAGAGTGGCTAAGTTTCTATTTCTAGAGAAAAGTTCAGTAACTATGGTACCCCAGACCTGGGGTGGCTGGATTTGGTACTTCTAAATATGCAAAACATACTCATTAGCAGCTTTTTAGGGTCTCATTTTTGTGTGTGTTTATCTTGGTGCTTTGTAATAACATGGCTGGTTTTTGGTAATGTTGTTTGTATATACATTCTATATGTTTTTAAAATAAGTTAAATTTATTTTTGGAGAGATTCATTTAGGTTCAAAGAACATTCTGGGAAATTTGGGTACAAACAGGTATAGAGCAAATAGGTAAGATTTTTAGATATTATTTTTATTAAACTTGCTGACAAAAATGTAATACCCATTTCTCCAAAAACATTTAGCACTTGCTGTCTAGTGTGTTCACTAGGTAACATGGTGTTAAAATTAGAACTTGACTTCATTTAGATATTCTTGCAATAGAAATAAATCTTTTATTTTTAAGGGAAAGGAGAATCTGTCCCAGTCTGTGAAATAATACAGATTGGGGGGGGGGGGCAGGGGGGGGGGAAAGCCTACGTCAATCTGAATATGTAAATTAAAATTTACAATTTAAAATTGTTTATTTTCAACTTTTCATCTAAACTCAAAAATGACCAATATCCAGGTTCTTTCATGTTTGGAAAGGGAAACCAACTTATTTAAAACACACACAGATTTATAATCTTTCCAACATTCACCAAATCTTTCCTGAGGGCCTGCTATATGCCAGGTCTTTCTCAAGACCCAGTGGTAAGCAGAACAGATGCGACCCTGTCCTGGCACCTAGATCTTACAAAAAAAAAAAAATCACACATTTTCTTTATGACTTTTTAAAATCTTACAATGTAATTTATACATTAATTACATATAATTGACTTTTCAATATACTATATGTATATGTATGTTTTAATTATATCACATAAATGATAACTGACAAGTATGTAGTGACAAAATATTATGCTTAAATTAAAAAAATTAAATAGGGAAGAAATACAGACTTTTAAAAAAGCTTTTTTTATTAATTTTTTCAGAAAGAGGAAAGAAGAGGGAAAGAGAAAGAAACATTGATTAGCTGCTTCCTGCACACCCCCTACCAGCCCACAACCTGGGCATGTGCCCTGACGGGGAATCTGACTGGCAGCTTTTTGGTGCACATGATGGTGCCCAACCAACTGAGTGACACCGACAAGGTCATGTGAGCTATTTTTTTTTTAATTCCACATATAAGTCAGATTATACAGTATTTGTTTTTTTTTGTTTTTGTTTTTTTAAATATATTTTTATTGATTTTGTACAGAGAGGAAGGGAGAGAGATAGAGAGTTAGAAACATCGATGAGAGAGAGTCATTGATCAGGTGCCTCTTGCACACCCCCTACTGGGGATATGCCTGCAACCAAGGTACATGCCCTTGACCGGAATCAAACCCAGGACCCTTCAGTCCCCAAGCCGACGCTCTATCCATTGAGCCAAACGGTTTTGGCAGATTATACAGTATTATCTGTCTGACTTAGCATAATGCCCTCAAGGTCCATCCATATTGTTGAAAATGTCTAGAGCTTCTTCTTTTGTATGCTTGAATAATATTCCATTGCATAATATAACAAATTTTCTTTATTCATTTATCTCTCAATAGATACCCAGGTTGTTTCCATGTCTTGGCTATTGTAAATAATGCTTTAAGGAACATCAGATAGGGGTGCATATGTCTTTTCTAATTAGCTATTTTTTTCTTCAGATATACCTAGAAGTGGAATTGCTGAGTCCTATAGTAGTTCTATTTTCAAAAATTTGAGGAATCTCCATATTGTTTTTCCTGGTGGCTGCACCAATTTACAATCCCATCAATAATGCTCCCTTGTTATTTGTCTTTTTTTTTTTTTTTAATAATACCCATTCTAACATGTAAGAATTAATATCTGACTGTGGTTTGGGTCTGCATTTCCCTGTTGATTAGTCATGTTGAGCATCTTTCCATGTACCTGTTGGCTATTGGTATGTATTGCTGGAAAATTGCCTTTTCAGATCCTCTGCTTACTTTTTATTCAAATTATTTTATTCTTAACATTTATGAAATTTTTTCCTTACAGGAAAAACATCTGTATACTAACTCCCATATTCTTCAATGTTTACATTTTATTGCTATTAAATAATGGTACAAATAATTGTTAAGTAATGCTGTCTATAAATATGCATAAGTAAGACAAAAAAATTTTAATCCAAATTATATTTTAAGCACATACACTTTAATCAGAGGCAGACTCTAAAATGATAATTTTCATAGCTAGCATTTGAATTAACAGACACTTATAGAAAGTATACTTATCAAATTAAGCACATTTATAGTACATGTGGATATTGCTTAATTAAAATATATCTGCATGGGGAGTTTACTTTAGAAATTGACATAAGGAGATATTTTAATTTCCACATACTTTGAATAATTGTATTTTAATATATTGTATTTAATAAATAATATATCTAATATATTTTCTTCTCACAAATGGTTATTCATGTATTTTTTCTGAGAATTTAATACATTTAAATTTGTTCTTTTTCTAGATATTTTAAGGAACTAGTAGATACCTGTAGCTAATGCTTTATTCTCAGCCCCACAATCTTTAATCATTTTCGTATAATATTGATTGAACTGGGCTTAGTTTGGATGCTATAGTCTCTACTTTCTGTCTTTTACTGAAAAAAAAATAAGGTACTATATATTTTATGCATGTATACTATGGTAGATGGGATGTATCACTCAGGTCCCCCTTCTGGTTTACAAAAACTATTCTTTTAGCTGCTGGGTGTGCTGCCTAAAGAAGGTCATCAACTATTAGGGGATTGTGTCAAACCCCCTGTCGAGGGAAGCTCCCATGCAATGGGTGAGCACTCTTGGATGTGAAGGCCCAGCTGGTCTCTGAAGGGCTTTCTAGCTCAAGACCCTAAGGGGAGTCAACTGAGACAGTTGGTGGCAGTGGGATTGTAGATAGCAGCTCAATTTCTCTGCTATCTACCCTCCCCTCCCACAGGAGGTGACTCCAAGAGCACTCACAAATAAACACTCCATCTCCGAGTGTGCCGCCTGGGGAACCCACGTCTGACATATGCCCACCGACTCCGAAGTCAAATGTCTTGATAGCATTGCAACTTGGCAGTAAATTCTAGCAGCTGGTACAACATTGAAATATATTCTGTTCAATTAATTGATGTAAGTATTAGTGAAGATACAGCACCTTGATATAATTACATTTTTTGATTCTCTAAAACAATCAGTGCCTTCACTTAATCATGGTTAACTAGTTATTAAAAGCAGATGGACAATATGGCAAATAATTGAACTCATCAGAAAAAAGAAAACAAAATCCATCGTAATCACATTTTTCTGTTGTGAAAGTCTTTGTACTATTTTGACCTGCAGATTGAGCAGGCTATGGTCTGATTTTCAACAAAGGAAAAAGATGAAACAGATACTTGTTAATCATGCTGGAACTTCTAAAACAGCTGTTGCTAGGGGAGACATTGTCCCAGTATTTTCTTTTGAATTTTACATGTGGACATTGACTCTCTCTTCCACAGTGCAAATTGCAGGAGTGATTTAGGTAGTTCTAAAACACACAACTCCCTTCCCTATTTGAATGCGCAGTATTGCGCTTTGGCCTCCGTTGGAAGTTGATGCCTTTTCAGCAAAGCAAGAAAAAGTCCGTGAACTGTAATCGCTCAGTGAAAACGTGTTTTATTATTAGCACAATTTCTCAAGAATGCTGCAAGGAACAGAGACTGTGTGCTTAGGGAGTTAGTGAAACAACACTGCTGTTTCCCTAGCCAGTTTTTCCAGGTGCAGTGTCTGCCCTTCTCACACACATCTATAGTTTTCGGAATAGAATGCCTCGTGCGCATGTGTCAGCGGTCAGACCCCGAGGAGTGGCGTCTCATCCAAGAGAAACAAGATTAGAAATTCGGCAAGAAAGGGAAACCTGGATGCGCGCCAAGCAACTTTTCATCAGCACGTCTGTCCAAGAAGAAACGTTCCCCAGGGGCCTGCCTCCTTCCTTTTTCGCTAGAAATGAGCTCAGCTGCCCTGTTCCCAGGTGCGGTTGCAAAGATTATTAAATGATGCTGTTTGCTAAGGGTAACTCAGATGCCAGCCCCCTCGAGTCAATGTTAAAGCCCAGCAAAGAACCAGTTCCAGCAGATTTGTCTGCCGTCCACATTGTGGACTTGGTGGGTGTGATTTTCCTGATGGCGCAGGCCTCGGGTCAGGAGGACAGGGCAGATGTGGCCGGGAGAGAGCTCTATGACATAGGCTTCCCTCTGTGAGGGGAATAGCAGTATTTCCGGGACCCATGAGCCGCAGCCTCTCATTCATTTTCCACTTAGGCTGCCTCCAACTCCAACTGTGTGTGGATGCTGAAGCCCTGAAGGTGGGCGGAGCAAGCATCACGCCAGCAGAGGGCATCCCTGAGCAGGAGGCCAAGGAGGCTTCCACCTGTCCACAGGCCAAGTACAAATCCACTTTCAATGACAAGGCTTATTCTCAGATGCTCTATGGCTTTAGCTGATAAACCTCCCCTTACCAGGCGGGAACATTTGGAAATGAGAGACATTGAAAACACAGGCGGGCTCAGGTGTTTTTGCACTCAGCGATGTTTACAGGAAAAGAAAAGCCTGGTGAGTCACCTTTTATTTTTAAATGGGAACTACCAGGAATTCATAGGTACACACATTGCAACTCTATGCATTTAAATTAACCAAACATTAACTATTAACGTGTTCAGAGGGAACAGAATGCTGCATACTAAAAAAACAAAACAAAACAAAAACAACAAAAAATGATAGTAGAGGGATTTTAAAAGTCTCAGGACAAGGTGGGGAATTAGAAAGATATTCTGCTTCAGAGGTTTCATTTTCCTCCTCCTGGGTAACAGGGTGGAGATTCAGTGTTCAGAGGGAACAGGGAACACACAGGCCACCATCAGTAATCCTGAATTACAGCAACCCCGCTGCAAATGTCAAATTGTCAATAGGCCGCCACAGGCTGTGGCCTAAACTGAAGGAAGCAGGGCTCAAGGAAAGAGGCAAAGAAGAGCGGAGATGCTGGTGGAGAATTCGAGAACAGCAGGTTGTTCACTGAATGCTCTGCCACTCTCCTTCCGGTGGGTGTGATACTCAAATCTCTTTAAAGTTGTGTCATCTCATGCCTTTGCTGAGTCCCTCAACTTGGTGTCATTGGCAAACTGGATAAGCATGCCTCCAGTGTATTCATTCAAGTGAAGTAAATGTTGAACAGAAAGGAACCTATTGGTATCAGCTAGGAATCATTAAGTGATAAAAAGTGCTATCCTATATAATAAAAGCCTAATATGCAGATTGTCCCCTCAGGCAGTCATTTAACTGGGATTTTGACCATTTGCTGTGATGTGCATTGACCACCAGGGGGCGGCGCGGAACATGGTGGGTATCAGTGATGCAGCCCTGGTAGTGGGTGGCAGTTGAGGTGCTACCAGCTCCGATGACCCTGACAAGAGTGGGACCGTGATGGGATGGTGGAGCAGCTGAAGGAGTGGCACCAAGCCAAGGTGGGGTGCCCGGCGGGGCTGTGGGACTACAAGGGTAGGGGTGCAAGCTGGGGGCCTGATCTCTGCAGGCTTCCCTAAGGAACCCCACCTGTGCACAAATTCATGCACCAGGCCTCTAGTAATAATATAAAGCAGAATAAGGGGCTAAAGAGTGATATGGATCAAGGGGGCAGAAGATATGATAGCTTTTCTAATAGCAAATGTTCACATATTTGAACATTCTTCCTGTCATATATAACACTGTACATTTTTTTTTTTTTTACTGGAATTGAAAGGTGAGGAAATTTCTTTTAAAACTGTGCACAAGTACATGAAACTCTTCGCTAAAGTATGTCCCCCTCCCCACCCCCCCAATCTCTCTAGGAATCTCATAGCCAAGCTAATGATATTCTGGAGGGGGCGGGCAGGCCTGGGCTTTTGGAGAATAGCTACTTACCCTCATGTATGAAACATGAATGACCCCTAAGGAAAAGGGCATTTGCCCATATTTTCATGGCTTTACTATCTCTTCATGGGAAGAAGAAGATAACAGTCTTTGTCGTTATTTCAGCAATGAACTGTTTGTTCTAAAATCACGAAAAAAAACACAAACAAAAAACAAAACAAAAAACAAACAAACAAACAAAAACCCTTAGTACTGGAATCACCAGTATTTTCCATGAGAGCCTTTTATTTTTTAGTTTGACCCTCCTTAGCTGCAGCATCAACAATTCGCTGGGTTACCTTTATTTCTACCCTTTAGAATTTTCTCCAGAAAAGTCCAGAGGTCCTTCAGCCTTTACCTTCTTGGAGCTGAGCACGAGAGCAGTGTCACTAGAGAGTATGGCAACTGAAAGTCCTTTCTGGACTATTTGAAACACTAAATAAAAACTGCAGCAAACTCGGCAACGTTTGCACAGCAAATGTGACCTGGATGTGGAAGCTGTTGTTCATGTGGTAAATCCCAAGGCGACACAACTGGATTTCTTCCCCAGCCAGCGCCGGCATGGTGCTGGCAGGATTCACAGGCTGAGCTCTGGTCAGAACTTGTTTCCAGGTTCTCTAGGCCTCTAACTGTCCATGTTCAGGAGACCCCAGCTGACCGTTCCTCACAACATTCTCGTGATGATTTCATCTTTTCGCTGAGCCCTTATTTCTTTCCAACTGAAGACCTCTCAACGTGTAAATCAATAGTGGAAATTGGACAGGCAGATTGGACCTGAATTAAAGTCTGTTTTCTTTATTTTCCTTCTCAGATGGGATAGTCTGAATTTCAAATCATGTGAGTTTGCTTACTCTGGCTGGATTTCTTATTCCTTTTGTTGATGAACTCTTGATATGAGATTGTAGTTCGTACTAATATTGTTTCCAGTTATCACCGAAGAGAACTTTGGAAACACTTTACTAACTTTTCAGGGAATATTCTGGATCTCCCCTCCAGATTGATGAGCCTTGTCAATATTATCCAGAACTTGGATGTCTGAGCAGGCCTCCCATGTCGTGCCTTCTCTTGGCTTTGCTCTTTGAATATGCTCTGTGAAATAGGTCTGGATTTTTAGTTCTGACATGACCACTAAAATCCATATCAAGATAATATTTCTTTTTTAAAAAAATATATTTTATTGATTTTTCAGAGAGGAAGGGAGAGAGATAGAGAGCTAGAAACGTCGATGAGAGAGAAACATCGACCAGCTGCCTCTTGCACACCCCCTACCAGGCATGTGCCCGCAACCAACGTACATGCCCTTGACCGGAATCGAACCTGGGATCTTTCAGTCTGCAGACTGATGCTCTACCACTGAGCCAAACCGGTTTCGGCAAGATAATATTTCTTATTCATACACTGGAACAGATAAATCAGAAAAAATCATTGTTGTGGGCTTTATAAAGGTTAAAGTTCTCTTATGTAAAAGAAATGTGTTAAAACACTTTCAGGTCTTCCTTACTCTACATTTGAGCAACACTGGGATAAACCATCACTATGACCAAGCTACTTGGTGGCTCCTGGCTGGTTTTGTAAGTGCTTTCTATTTTGACTTTCAAAAATTTGTGAGGGAGAGCAAATAGCCCTTATTTGTCCTTTTCCAGGATCAGATTACATGATAGTTGCTAAGGTGATGTTCTCTACGTAGAGTATGTACCTTCCTGTGCAAACACAGGTTTTTAAATCTCCATAGATACATCCTGGGTTGGAGAGATATAAAATTTATGGTCTTGAGTTCTTACAAAAGGCACTGGCAAGCTTGTGGGTGGTAAGAATGGAAACAGTGAAACAGACCTCCTACCGTAGGTAATCAGATTTTTTTTTTTTAAGGGGCTTAATTGATGCCTAGCACCCAAGGTACAAAAAAGCAAGGCTAAGTGGAAAATGCCTCAGGAGGCACATTGTGTCTACCAGTGATCCTGTGACACTGTTTGCTTCTCCTTAGTAAGTTTCCCATTAACTTTATCCTGTGTTTATAACCCACTTTCTCCTTATTGAGAACTATTGATTGATTCCATTCCACACGTAGTCATTTGATTCTTCTGCTAGTGTAAAAGAGATAAAATGTTCTGACTGTGGACTCAGCCATGCCTCTTTTGCTAATCCATTCCTACCTGAGTATCAGTGGTGTTGGGAGATTGAGAAATGGGGGATGGGATTTGCAAGGGATTTTCTTTCCCTTCTTTTTCTAGAATGGCTCCAATGAATTAAAGATAAAGCAACAACTCCTGTGCAAGGTATTGCCAGTTTCTCCTGTGGTGGAAAGGAGCTTCCAAAAATCAGGGGCAGAAGGAGATCTGATGCCCACATCTGCTCCTGGTTAAACTTCCCTTAGTTCCAAACCGAGGCTTATGTACTCTGTCCCTTATTTGCACTCGGTAAAAAGCTCTTGTACAAATGTTTAACCTGCAAACTTTATAGGTATGAAAAATGCTACAGAGACCAGCAAAATGTACCTTGACTCTGTTAGCGCCCACCACCCTAAGGCTTCAAGGTCTTCTTATGGAGGGTTATTTTAGAAGTTCAAACACATAGACTAAGAAATTGCTTTTGGAACTTATTCTTAATTGGATTGCACAATTTATTCTTAAATAGCTTATAACTATATTACAAGTAAAATTCCTAAGAAGCTATCTTTAAACTACTTGATCCACATATAATGTATAAGGAATTTATAAAAGTTAATCCTTCATTTCTCCTTGCAATTTCTCCCCTTCTCAAGTTCCTTCGTTTAATTTATTCATATAATTGGAGAAATGAGAAATTTTCCTATTCCATTAGAATGTGTATGAGATGATAAACAGAAAATAAGTTAATCAAATGGAAGAATTTGGGGAGGAATATTAGGTTCAGAAATAAATTATTTCAACATGTGAGGTTTTCATAGGGCTGCCAAAGAAAATCTATGTAGTAGGTCACAAGAATAGAATCAGTAGCTGGTAAGCTTAAGTTTCCTGGTTTAGCAAAACTTAAAATGGGTATTCAGATATTGCAATTTCTGAGAAGTTGAGTGGTTTGGAATAGGGTATGTACTTATGAATATAAATTCTAAAAATAGAGTTTGTTGAACTTGATTAGAAGTAAATATAGCAATTATCAATCTTTGTCATTAATAATGACACACTATATTTGACTATATTTCATTTTTTAATACAGTGTATTGATTTTGTACAGAGAGGAAGGGAGAGAGATAGAGAGCTAGAAACATCGATGAGAGAGAGAGTCATCAATCAGCTGCCTCTTGCACACCCCCTACTGGGGATATACTTGCAACCAAGGTACATAACCTTGACCGGCATCGAACCAGGGACCTTTTGGTCCCCAAGCCGACGCTCTATCCATTGAGCCAACCCAGTCTTGGCTATATTTGACTATATTTCATTTTAATATGTTAAATTACAAGGGCTAGAAGGAAGGAAATTGAATTATAGTCCTGATTTGGTCACTGACAAGTAATGTAATTTGGGAACAATTTGTTTAAATTTTAGAGGTTTCAATTTACCACAGGTGAAAATTGTAATGTCTAATTAGATATTTTCTAACTTTTTAGCTCAAAGATTCACTCCAGGAAAAGTGGAAATATTTTCAGTATTGCACACAAGTCTATACTTTGCTTTCCAATCATATTTGGTACCACATTTCTGGATGCTTTGTTGTTATTACAAATCTGTACAGACACATATTACAAATCTGTACAGACACATAAGTAAACTTTTGTTTTAAAAAACAAAAGTTTGAAGGCTGCTGGTGCTATGAACAAGATGGATGAATTAATATAAGGATGTTTAAGAAACTAAATGAGAACTTCAACAGCATAAAAAAGGACCTGGAAACTATGAAAAAATTATTCATAAATGAAGGACACACTAACTGAAATGAAGATTAAATTACAAGAAATCAAAATAGAGTAGATGAAGCAACGAATTAAGTCAGCAATTTGGAATATAAGAAAGCAATTTCAAATGACTCTCAAGGTTTTCCAGAAAAAAAAATCATTGATTTTCTTTGTAGGTAATCAATCTTTTCTGTGTGAGTCTGAACTAAGTGATATTTTTTGTTCTTGTTATAGATTTCTAAAAATTAGTTCTGTAAATACAATAGGCTTAAAGCACAACTAGTAAAAGAATATTAAAAAGCTTCATTAGCCCAGCTAGGTGGCTCAGTGGTTGAGGGTTGACCTATGAACCAAGAGGTCATAGTTTGATTTGTGGTCAGGGCACATAACCATGTTATGGGGCCTGATCCCCAGTAGGAGGCATGCAGAAGGCAGCCAATCAATGATTCTCTCTCATTATTGATGTTTCTAACTCTCCCTCTGCCTTCTTCTCTGAAATAAATAAAGTATATATTTTTCAAAAAGCTTTATTAACTTGGCCATGGTAACCGAAGACCAGAAAAGAAAGAGATAAAACTTCAGGACCAACAACAAGTCACACTTTCTAACTCTTTTTTGAATCATAGACCTTAGAGAGAAAAGCTTTGAAAGCCCTCTTACAGTCTCACACATTAATAGGCATTTATGTACACATACATTTTCATATAATCTCAAAGACAAAGTATTCAATAATTACTTTCCTTGGAGGGTTTTCTGAGGACCAATAGGCCATCTCTAAATTTCACTGCTGCAATAGGGAATACTAGGGTAGATAGTGACAACTCAAGTTATCCAAATAAGGGAAGAACATAGTGGCATAGATAACACAAAATTGGTGGGTAATGCTCAAATAATTTCTATTTGATCTTGTAACATTTATTTTAGCTTCTTCTACCTTGTGCCAATGTTGAAATCTGTGCTTTTTTGCCTGCCTGATCACCCCTAACCCTCTGTCTGCCTGCCTGATTGCCCCTAACCACTCCCCTGCCTTCCCAATTGCCTCTAACCACCTCTGCCTGGGCCCCGCTGCCACGGCTTTGTCCAGAAATTTGTCCGGAAGGACATCTGGGATGACATCCAGAAGGTCTTTTGGCTGTCTGACCTAATTAGCATATTGTGCTTTTATTATTATAGATAAGCATTTATTCCAACAAGAAATCTGAGCACATTTTTTAAAAGTACAGTAATTTTCACATAGATAATATTTTACCACATTATGTGTCCAAATATCAAAGGATAGTTACAATAATCCTGCCAGATTTTTCTGATCTCCTTTATCTAGAGGTATATTCTGCTTTGAAATAGTATGGGACAGAACAAAATAAATTCTTTGGCCTCTCTCTCCCTCACACACCTTCTACTTTTCTCTTCATTTCTCTATGATCACATTATCATCTTAAATTCTGAAGACTATTTTAGTGTCTTACTCAATGTGTTGTTCTGAAGAATTCTTGGTGGGCACTCTCAAATAATGCTAAGTCTGATTCTTATTGTGGTCATAGCTGAGCAAAGTTTACATATAGTGAAACTACATAGTAAATATTTAGTTTGCTAATGCCTCTCTCAGTCATTCACTGTTACAACCACATTATCTTGTAGATACTAACAGTATTTTATGAAGTATAAATCAGGACCCAAGGTGGTTGAGAAAATTGTCCCATGCCACTAAAGTTATAAGTGGCAGAGCCAGGTCCAACTAGCTGCACATCTACATTCCCTTGATATATCCTTAGTTTCAGCTGCAAGCAGTGTTTAGGGACACAGTAGATGCTCAATTAAGTTGTTTGTGCAAGTTGTTTGAAGGATAACTTCAAAACTGCACTCGTTTCCTGATGTGGGATTTAGCCAAGCATATTGCCATTCATCACTCTCTGGTCTGGACTGGCTATTCAGCTTCTGAGTGCTTAGACACAGAGTGGTGGACTTGACAACCCAGCTGGAAACATCATGTCCTGGAAATTATAAAACTGAATGACATCCTCACTAATAAACATCTTTTGAAGTTGTAAATACAATGACAGGAGATCCACACATGCTTTTTAAAAATAATAACATATCTATTAATCAAATAATGAAAGATAGGTTTAAAAATATACAAAAATAGCTGAGGCATTTATAGCCTGATATTACATGATCTTAAAAATATTTTGCTGGAAATATCTTAAAGAATTAGAAAACATTAAATGTTGATATTTTATAAATACACCTTTCCTTTCTTACTGATGATGGTTTTTTAAATCCTGGAAAATATTAAAGTAAATGCAACCAGCTTTCATTATCAGTGAAAATCCAAAGCAGCAGTCTTATGTCTGATATTTAGTTCAGCTTTATAATAGTATCTGGATTAAAAAGTTGCAGAGTGACTTCTATGTTTTAAAGGCCCAAAACCATCCATCTATATATATATCATAGAAAGGAAGCTACTGTAACGGTCATAATGACCTAAAAACTGGTAGCTATGACTCCCACTGTGGCCAGAAAACCAGTCCGATCAGGGTGTGGGGCTAGAGGCCAACCTCACTGCCCCTCTCCTGTGCCAGCCCACTCATGATCAGACTCTCCCATCAAGAGCCAGGCCTGCTGGCCAAATGCTCCCTCCCTTCCTGTCAGTGGCCATGCCCCCATTAGCCACTCCACCATGATAGGCCTGCAGCACCTCCCACTGGCCAGCCCTTTTTCTGATTGCCACCTCACCTCAATAGGGGTCAGGGCTGGCCGGACAACTTCCTGCAGCCCCTCCTCCTGGCTGGCCATGCCCCCAATGGGCCCGCACCATCCTGATTGGCCCACAGCCCATCCCCCTGGCTGGCCCCATCCTAGATCTATCCCCCACCCTGATCAGGGGTAGGGCTGACATGCCAAACACTCATGGCCTCACCCCCAGGCTACTGGCCCCTGAATGACACCTCTCACCCCCCCATTCAGGGGTGGTGCTGGCCAGCCCACTGACCATAACACCTCTCCATGGCTGGCACTGCCCCCAATCAGCCCCCAACCCCAATCAGGGGCAGGGCCCCCTGGCCAATTGCCCTTGGCCTCTTCCCTCAGCAGGCCCTGTCCTGATTGGGGACCTGATAGGGCCCTGATCCAGGCAGGCTGACTGGCAAACTTCCTGCTATTTCCACCTCCTAACAGGCCCAGTCCTGATCTACCTGAATTCATGCATTGGGCCTCTAGTAATGCTATAATTATTTTAAATATAATAAGCTTATTTATCCTGGTTGTTTCTATTAGTAGTTCAACTCTTAAATCCCCTGAGTTTTTCAACATTTATGTAAATAACTAGAGACCTGGTGCACAAAATTTGTGCAGTGGGAGTGGGAGGCTCCTCAGCCCAGCCTGTGCTCTTTCACAGTCCAGGAACCCCACAATCAATTGCCCCAAAGTGGTAGGCCCCACCCACTGCAGCCTGCTGTTCAGTGGTCTGGTCCTCCCTCTTTAGGGCAATTGTGGAGCCTGTTGATTGATTGATTGCCCTGCTGGCTGGTCACTTGGGCCTCCCTCTGCAGGGTGATCATGGGCCCCTGACCAATCGCATCACACCTGCCTTGGCAGGCCTGGTGCCAGTGGATGTTACACACAGTGTGGTTGTCCAGAAGGTCATCTAGACAGTCATTCTGCTGTTTGATTGTTTGATTCTGCTGTTTGATTGAAAGCAATTTGCATATTGTGCTTTATTGTTATAGACTAGAGGCCTGAGGCATGAAACTTATGCACGGGAGGGGGAGGTGGTCTCTCAGCCTGGCCTGCACTCTCTCCAATCTGGGACTCCTAAACTAGCAGTTGGACATGCCTCTCGCAATCCAGGACCTCTAGCTCCTAACCGCTCACCTGCCTGCCAGCCTAATCCCCCTAACTGCTCTCCCCTGCCAACCTGATCCTCCAAACTGCCTAACTGCTCTCCCCTACTGATTGCCCCTAACTTCTGCCTTGGCCCCACCACTGTGGGTCTGTCTGGAAGGACATCCAGAAGACATCCAGTCTAATTAGCATATTACCCTTTTATTAGTATAGATGGTATACACTGAGGAAGTTACCAGGCTTGGGTTTCTTGAACATACTGAATCCTTTATCACATTCTTCTTGCCTTGATTGTTAGTTGGATTATAAAAGCAAAAACAAAAACCATGAGTAAGAGTTATTATTATTATTATTATTATTATTCTATTGCTATTTAATTGAATTGTTTAAATTTATGCTCCTTAATTAATGAATTTGCAAAATACTTGTCTGAATGGTTTAAAAGGTTCAATGGTCATAAAAATAATTGAAAACAAAATGTTTGCTTATAGAAATCTGTATTTATGATTCATGGTGGTAGTGCTCACTTTCATCATTTCTCTTATTGGATGGTCATTGTAGGAGGCAGAGTCAGGCTTCAATCATAAATTGAGCTCATTGGCTTCTAAACTAGGAACTAGTATCACATGTGCCTTTGAGGTTCTGGAATAAGCTTGAAAGCCAAGAATCCATTCAGATTTGCGCCAAACTACAGGGCACTGGTAAATGTTTATGGCTTACTTTGCTGTGTTTCTTACTTCCTCTAAATACAACTTCTGTCATAGAAAGTATACCCAGACATTCCTAATTTTCCTCAAATGCTACTGTTAAGTTTGTGAAGCTGGGGAACACGGATTAAAACGCAATCACAGATGTAGCCTATGTAACTATATCACTTTGCTGTGTTTTGGGGAAAGAGGGACAGGATGATTAATAACCCCTTCTCATTTATTATGCATGGGGCTCAAAATAAACAAGCTGTGTTGTGTCCTGATGTGCTCTGTTGTACTGTGCTTAAGGAAAATTCTGCACAAACCCTATAAGTAAAGTAGCTTAGATGATGGTCTGATATTTGGAGGACATGGCTAGAAGAGTGAGTGAACTATTTTTGGGAAAATGCCAAACCTGGGAATCAGTCTTTCTCTGGGCTATGCAGGTGCAAACTCTTACAGACAGACACCTGGGGTTCAAGTAATCCCAGGTTGGTTAGGTTCTTTAAGTTCTTTCTAGGATCCTTGGAAACCTACCATGGCAATTTGATAAATGGTCCTCATTATCATCATTCACTAGAGGCCCAGTGCACAGATTTGTGCACTGTCGGGGACTCTGCTTGGCCTATGCCCTCTCACAATCCGGGACCCTTTTTGGGATGTTGGATAGCTGGTTTCAACCCAGCCCCTGCAGGTCCAATCCAGATAGGAGGGAGCCCGAGCCTGTGTGTTGAGGGTCTGTCCCCTGGTGGTCAGTGTACATCATAGCGATTGGTTGACCTATTTTTTGGTCGTTGGGTCGTTTGATCACATTAAAGGCTATTAGTCTATGGCCTCTCTCTAAGATTAAATTATTAGATGGGGCTACCATTTTTAGATCTTATTTCTTTTCCATTGGTGACAGCCTGATCACTGAACCAGCCAGTTCCGCTAACTATAGGAGGAAGTCACTGAGGACTTAACCTCTGGCTGACCTGGGAGCTGGGCCCAGGCAATCCAAAGCGTCTCCCTTCCTTGTCTTTGCAATGTCCATCCCCGCTACTACCGATAGTCACATGCTAACACCCTTCCAGGGTGCTACCTTAAGAGAGTAAGGGGTTGTTGAGACCATCTGGACTGAATAGTGACTAAACCCAGCTAAGGCCTTGTCACCTGAAAAATATGGTGTTTTCTCAACGGATTTATTCAGGGGAAAGAAGAAACTGTTGCAACCCTGGGCATGTGCGCACTCTGCCACGATGGAGGGGATTTACAGAAGGAAAAGGGAGTGAAGGGAAGGGGAAGTCAGAACCATAGAGCTTATGGTAGACACAGAGGCCTCCCTGCAAGGCTCTCGCGTGGCCGGCCCCCCTCTCGTGTGGGCGGGGCCCGCTCTTGCGTGGCCGGCCCCCACTCTCGCGTGGCAGGGGCCCGCTCTCGCGTGGGCGGGGCCCGCTCTTGCGTGGCCGGCCCCCGCTCTCGCGTGGCAGGGGCCCGCTCTCGCGTGGCCGGCCCCCCTCTCGCGTGGCAGGCTCCAGGATCACGAGATTCCGTGATTCGGTAGAGAGCGAGAACTTCCAGAAGCCCAGCTTCCCGGGAGGCGTCTGCACTGGTTCTGTTTGCAGAAAGCGCCTGCGCTGGTTCTGTTTGCAGAAATCTTCGTTCCCAGCCTCTGGAAACGAAGATCCCTCGGGAAGGTGCGGCGTCCTCTGCTCCTGCTGCCGCGTGGGATGCGCTTTGTGAGTAACTTCCTTTGTTAATTCCCGCCGCCGCTGCCGCCACCACCGCCGCCGCCGGCCATGTGCTCGACCTGCCTTTGCTCTGTCTCTCCCCTCCTCCACAACGGGAGCCCGTTCTTTCGAGCCAACACTAACGAACTTGCTTTCCGCAGTACATTGAATAAAACTGACTTTGTGGCCGACATGTAAAAGTTGGGAGAATTAAGACAACAAAAATACAGGGAAGGCAAGTGTCGCGGCTGACGAAAGAGACAGAACAGGCGGTGGTTGACTGAGTTCGCTCCTGCTCAGCACGGTGTGCGTGGCAGTCTGTCTGCGGTCCTCGGGGCGCTCTTGGCAGGCGGGCTCCCCACCTCTGAAGCCGGAGGAGAAAAGCTGTCTCTGCTTTGCTCCAGCCTGGGGTGCTGGGAGCGGGGATGGTGGGCCGCCCAGGCCCTGCTTTTCTCCTCTCCTTCGGGTAAGTGTCCTGCTTCCCAGGCCACCCCATCGCCCGGGCTTTGTGCTCTCTTCCTGAGCTCTTCACATCACACTGTTGGTTGCTTGTGATGATACCCTTAGCGTGTGCTTCCAGTGAAGAAAGCTTGTTTACTGTATTCGTTTTTCTTGTACACGTTTCTTCAGAGCCTTTTACATATTTACCCTGGTCAGAATAGAAAAAGATAATGCTTCCTGTGGTTTTTTTTTTTTAGCCTCATTTGGAGGACAGTTTACTGTCCTCCAAATCATTTAACTGGGGTGGAGGCAGCAGGGGTTTCACCTTCTGCTTAATCTCTCCACTTTTGGCCCTTGCATACAGTGTTTTTTTCTTTTTCTTATTTACCTGCTCTTGGTCTTCATTTCTGCAATTTATTGTTGGCAATCTTTAGTACGCTCTCTTTCTTCCTCTCCAGCTGGCAGAGGGCAGACTGGCACTGCCTAGCGGTTTGATCTTACTCCTTTAGTGTAGTGGTCGGCAAACTCATTAGACAACAGAGGCAAATATCAACAGTACAACGGTTGAAATTTCTTTTGAGAGCCAAATGTTTTAAACTTAAACTTCATCTAATGCCACTTCTTCAACATAGGCTCTCCCAGACCGTGGTATTTTGTGGAAGAGCGACATTCAGGGGGCCAAAGAGCCGCATGTGGCTCGCGAGCCGCAGTTTGCCGACCATAGCTTTAGTGGCCATGTTTGCAGAAGTGGACCTTGACTTTCTCACCAGTAGTCTGCCTTCATAGCTTCTCCTATTTTTAGGAATATTAGTAATAGTTTAGAGGACTTGGTTGAATCATCTATTTTTCCTACCATTTCTTCTGAGGGATACAGATAGGGTTAAAGGACTTCCTGAACCAAATAAGCATTTTTTATTTCCTTGGCTGTCTCTTTTCAAAATTCATGTATTGTATTTTTTTCCCTTTCATTGAGTGTTGGAGTAGTCAGATTCTCACATTGTCTACTATCTTAATTGGAAAGTGTAAACTATTTTGCCATTTTTCGTGTGTGTGTGTGTGTGTGTGTGTGTGTGTGTGTTTTACCATGGACTACATTTCTTTAGTTATTTAAAAAATGAAACATATTATGTTAACATAGACTTCAGTATTGCTACCAAAGTTATACTGCTTTTATATAAAGACTTGAAATATTTATATATATTCTCAAAAAGTTTAAACAGCATGGGAATTATTTTTTTCTTGAAAATTTTGTTGAATTTGCTATTAAAGAAAAAAATTCAATTCAGGGAAATTTAAAGACCTAATCTGTTTTTTTTTTGTTTTTGTTTTTTAAGCCATTCATTAATAGGGCAGTATCCCATATAGCAAATACTAGGGCACTCAAAGAAGTTAGAAAAAAATGGAAGGTTTTGTTTGTTTGTTTTTTATAGGAGGAAATATATGGCAGGGCAGTTATTAGCAAAAGAAAAAATGGATTATTTTTAGATTAGGACATCTTTTTCCAGTGCAGGTTTTATCAAACAAGGTGCCTCTTCTTTCTATGGGGAATGGAGAGGGCCCATGTGACAGATTACTTCCTTGGTGTTGACCAGGAAATTCTTGACAGGTTGATTACAATTACATTTCTCGTAAGGTCAAATTGGCAATTAAGTCAGGTATTAAGTCTGGTGTCATGGGCCTTAGCATAAACGACTCCATTTTGGACTTGTGGTTTAACATTGCTGATGTGTCAGTCTGGTTCCAATGGCTATTTTAGGTATACATTTTGATAACTGTTTAATTATTTTTAATGGTTATGAGCCTATTTTTGCTTCTTGAATTAATTTTGACAATTTCCTAAAGGATTACACATTTTATCTAGATTTTTCAAAATTTGGCATCTCAGTTTTTTAGTTTTTTGTGTTTATAAGAATTTCTCATTTTTTGAATATATATTTGTATTTCTCTTTGAACTATTACATTTTCAGAATTTTGTTTCTCTTATGACCTTTCCAATTGTTAAGAGCTAAGATTTTTTAAATCAAGACTAATTTCTGTTTTCTAGTACATTATTTTTCTTATTAATAAATTTAGATTTGTGCATATCAGAACATCTTTTAGTGGGAGTAAAATTTTATTGGATTGTAGAAATTTATTCCAAAAAATATACAGATTTTTCACCATCATATTTTAGCTTTTAATATTTTAAAGAGAAATAAGAAGCCAGTCTAATTTTTGTGCTTTAATATGTGACCTGTATATTTCCTACCTAGATTCTTATGTGACAGTATTTTTCTAAAATAAAAAAGGGGGTTGAGGGGGTTTAGGTATCATTATTGGTCTTTTTTAAATTGTCTTTTCAGTTCAGGAAAGTTCTATAATATATTTGATCATTGTTTTTGTTCAGTTTATTTGCTTTTCTTCTATGTAGCAATTATTTGAATGTTTCTTCCGCAGTATCATTTTCCTCTTTTTTTCTTTCATCTTTAAATACTGCGATTGCTTTTTAAAAATTTTTTTTCTTTTAAATATATATTTTATTGATTTTGTACAGAGAGGAAGGGAGAGAGATAGAGAGTTAGAAACATCGATGAGAGAGAGTCATCGATCAGCTGCCTCTTGCACACCCCCTACTGGAGATATGCCCACAACCAAGGTACATGCCCTTGACCGGAATTGAACCCGGGTCCCTTCAGTCCCCAAGCCGACGCTCTATCCATTGAGCCAAACCGGTTTCGGCTGCTTTTTAAAATTTTTACTCCACATTATTATTTCCAATTTCCAGCATATTCTAATTATCTCTATTGATGTGGTTTAAATTTTCTATGGATTAATTTTAAAATTTTGAAGCTCTCCTTGTCTCTTTATTTTTTCCTTATCCTGAAGTTTCTATAGCTCAGTTTTTGCACCTTTTATAGCTTTCTGTGTCATAGAGTCCACCTTTGAGTATTTTCTAGAAGATGTCATTCAAAAAACAACAGTACTACTAACAATAGCAATAACAATCATAATAGCAAAGAAAGATGGATTTGGTTTATTTTCTAGATATTTTTCTGTCATCTATTGTAGTTAATTGTCCAAGATGAGCTCTTCTTCCATGTTTTCAGACTCCAGATCCTTTTATTTATTTTTTTTCAGTGTTGCTTTGTAAATCTACAAGGTTGTTTTTGGGCCTGGTACCCATTCTAATTTCTAAATTATAGGAAGTTTTCACCTATAATAATACTGCCTTCTATCGATTTCATTTCTTCTTATCTCTGCAACCTGATTGTTGTGAAACCTTTATTTTGCAGGATCCTTTTTGCCATTAAGGATCCCTCTCCCATTGTTTTGCTTGGTTTGGCATGATGGTCTGCATCGTTGTCCTTTTTTTTTATTATAGGTGACACTGTTTCAACAGATTTGGGTAGATTGATGGGAGTTCAACTTTGGCTGATACAAGAAACAGCACACATGTGGTAGAAGGTTGGATGTCCAGCTATACCCATATAAAAAATGACAGAAAGGCATAAAAGGAACTCTCTCAGCCAAGTCAACTCCATTTAAGGACCCTACCTGATTTTCACAAACACTTTCACAATGCGTAATGGACAAAAACGAGCTTTATCCCCACACCCAGATATCAAGGTAGTTGGGAATGTAGCCTCTTGAGTTTTAAGATACCCAGTAGAAAAGTCCAGATGCTGAGGAGATAGGTGTAGTATAGGGAGACAGATGTTTTTGTAGGCAACTGGCAGTCATTGTCACAGCCTAGATCTCTATGAGTTTGAGCTGACTACAGACGGGATTAAAAAACGTGTGTGTGTGTGTGTGTGTGTGTGTGTGTGTGTGTGTGTACCATCAATCTCAAGAAGGACCAGCATGGTACCATTTATTATTCTTTTTCAGGCTTATTTACTTAATATCCTACATTATGTTCAAACTTATTTTTTCTTACACCTCCAGTGATCCCCTGTAGCCGGCTATATTAGAAAGGTGACACAAACTGTTAAGGTCCTAAAGTGTGTGCCTGAGCTTTCTCTCTCCTTCCTTTTGCTTGCCAGGTTGTTTATTCCCTTATTTTGGGGCAGTGACTAACAGACTACTCATAGAATGATTAGTCAGCCCTGGTGCCCTGATCTCATATCCTTCCCCCTCTTCCCAACTATAATTTATCACAGAGTCCTGGGACACATGCTTTTGTCTTTCTTGCAACTACCACAATTAATTTCCCATTCAAATCTTCCTTCTTGCTTTCCACTCTTTTCCTGCTAAGAAGTATTAATTCTTCAATACCAGTAATTAACATCGATAGTATTCTTCTTGCAAAGTGCTTCCTTATACTTTTATTTCATTCATACCTCACAACCATCCTGCAGTCTTTTTTCATAAATTTTCACGAAGGCATATGTTTTAGAAGGTAGTTGATTAAACAAATCCATGCGGGTAAATGGTAAAGCTATAATCCAGCCCAGATCTTCTAGCATATGTTCGCCCTATCACCCTGTGCTACAAGTTACAACATTAATGTATTGCATTCCAGTAGCAGCAGTTCAAGTGATGAAAAGTCCCAGATTAGTGGGTGCATGAGAAGATGGCTTATAATGTACATTTAATTGAAATAGAGATCATAGGGCCTAATAGGTGGAGAGGATCTTTGCTATAAAATAGGATAAACATTGGCAACCAGAATCCATGATGAAGGACAGGAGGACTCCAAAATATTCTTTTACTAAAGTATTTCTCAAACTGGGCAATAGGAACAGGACAAACATTGCAGAAGTCCACAAAAAATGAACAGTTGCAACAGCAAATCCTGTTTTCCTCTGGAGTGTTTTATCAAGCTCATGTGCTCCTGGCTTGGTGCTAAATACTTCACCAAGGGAAGCAGTCCATGGTTAGGATGGAGCAGCCATGCAGACCAGTTAACTTCCTCTTCGGTGGATCAGGGCCTGATAGAATGGCCTCAGATTAAAAAGGAAGCTTCAGGCAGAAAACCATGAGCTCTGGAGCTGGCAGAAGCAGAAAGGGAAATAGCTAGTAGCAATAAAATAACTTTTCCCAAGGGAGAATCAACTTAGACAGCTTTTTAGTGAATATGAGGATCACGGAACACATTAGTTCATATCAAGTTTTCAGCTTCTAAGCTGAAATTATTTCTGAATTTATTTCTTGACTTTCTTTGAAGTCACTGAAATTTTTGATAAAACTCCATAGTATTTGAGTTTCTGTTTTACTGTAGCCATCACACAGGCCACAGTCACATGTAAACATATTTGCCTTATACACTCAACATTTAATCAGGAACTTTTAATTTTACACTCATGTCCAGGCAGTGGTATTGTGAGTGGTTCAAAAAAGAGGTCATGGCCCTCCTGGAAATACACAGACTTATGCAGACTTGCCACAAGGGTCCCTTATATTTGGTCTTTGTGCCATTCACTCACCTGAAAAATGTATTCATCAGTGTGATTTGTACAGACTTTAAAGATAATAGATAACTTATTTTTAGTTTTGCATTCATTTATTCATTCATTCAATCAGATATTTCAAAAGATATTTACTGAGAGTACTGACTTCCAGGCACTGTTCTATTTGCTGGGGATACAGCAGTGAATAAGATAGGCAGAAATTACTGTCCTCAAGAAAATAGTGCTTGCACTATACTCAATGCCTCAGGAATAGCCAAGAAGAAAGAGTAGACATCACATCTTTGTTTTCTGTAAACTTCAGCCATACTCACAAATGAAAAGCTTGCTACACCATTGGACCAAAGATGTGTATTGTTTGATTTCCACAGTTAAACATTTTAAAAATATTAATTCTTTTCAAGATTCATTCCCTGCCGAAACCGGTTTGGCTCAGTGGTAGAGTGTCGGTCTGCGGACTGAAGGGTCCCAGGCTCGATTCTGGTCAAGGGCATGTACCTGGGTTGCCGGCACATCCCCAGTAGGGGGTGTGCAAGAGGCAGCTGGTTGATGTTTCTCACTCATCAACGTTTCTAGTTCTCTATCTCTCTCCCTTCCTCTCTGTAAAAAATCAATAAAAAATATTAAAAAAAAAAAGATTCATTCCCTTTCCATTGCAAATCACTCTTCATAACTCTTTACTGTATGTATCCAAATTTCTTCTCTTGTTTGTTTGACCATTGTGGCTCCTGTAGGCATTGGACTCTTAGGCATTTGGACTTAAATCCTGAAAACTTAGAAAGTTGTGGAGGATGTGGAAATGAGAAAAGAGTTTTTGGTTTCTAGAGAAGTGTAGGTATAGAAGCTAGGGATTTTAGGGATTGTGCTTTAAACCACAAACTGGAAAGAGATTCCCCTCCAGCCTAAGGGAAGGAGAGGAATGAACACTTTGTGGGCCCAGAGCAGTGGCAGCTTTGCTTCCTGGAAGGGGTGGCAAAAACGCAGAGGAGAATGGCTCTGTGAGCCTTCATTCAGACTGCCTGTAGGAGGGTCACAGAAGATTCTCACAGTAAAGCATTTCCAGGAAGCAGCAGATAGGGGCTGTGAACAGGCCTATGACTTCATGTAGATTGATGACTTATATTTGAAGACCACAGAGCACTGAACTCCATGCCATGCCTGGATCTAGTCAATATCAAAACTACCCGAACTACCATATCAAAACCCTGGGGGCAGGAGGACACTTAGCTAATAAATGAGGTTGTATTTTCCCAGTGGGCATAACACTTGGATTTGGCAATAAAAATTCAGTATGGGTATTTGGGAAATTGATGTTTTCGGTATACTTCAGTCAGTGGACTAGATTCACATCTGTTTTACTCACTTATAGAAGGAAGCTAATGTAGAGAAAGGGAAGCCTGGAAGATGATCATATTTTATGGTACAGGATGATTTTTTTTCTTGTAATTTGTCTTAGTTGCTGTTATTTTTTTGAATGGCTTGGTCTGTGACCTCTCTTTTCCTTGTAAGTTTTTCTTGCAGTTCTTTCCTTTTGTTGTTGTTGTTGTCTTCTTCATTCTCATATTCTTAGTTCAACCTGACTACATGAAATATTTCTAAAACCATAATTGTCCTCCACTGATTAGCTCTTAGGGTAGCCTTTTGTTTCTCAGCCTCCACCAGCTCACCACCTTTTCACAGCTCTCTTTCCTGGCTCTGCCCACTCACCCATGCTGGCCTCCACGCTGCTTCCAGGAACTCCCTCTCAAACCAGAGGTGTCCGAAGTGTGGTCATCAGACCAGCAGTCTCAGCAGCCAGAGGAGAATTGTTAGGACTGTAAATTCTCAGACCTAGTGTTTCAGACAACTAGGGGTTGGACCCAGCAGTGTGCTTTTTCATAACCTCTCAGGGGACTGAGATGTTAGCTCAAGTTTGAGAAGCACTGCTGGGAAAGGAAGCACTTTAAGAATGCAGTGTCTTCCATCACCATCACCCCAGTAAATGTAATAAAAGAAAAAAAATGAGTGCAGTGTCCTATGGCAGGCAATAAGAGGAGAGTCCCCTGTGAGTAAGAGTGCAGGCTGTCCTTTATAAAATAAATATACACTCAAGCACATGGTTAAATCTTCAAGTTATGTTGTATAAATTGCAGCTATTTTTTTCTACACTCAAACCAAAGTTTAATGTTTTGACGTATGGACAACTTTTCAGGAGAATCCTAAAGACTGGAGACTATTTTTAGTCTTCCTTGTCATATTGTTTAAGTTAATTGATGTTTCATCACATCATGATGTTATTTGTTTGTCTTAAAATTGTCTTTAACCCCCATGGGCCCCCCCACCAAAAAAAAAGTAAGAAAAACATTTGGCTTTGCAAAAACATGTGGAAAGTTAGATGGAAATACTTATGAAAAATGTTGCAAGAATACTATAGGTTTTCTTCTGGTAATTATCCTGCTGTTTATAAAACTCTTTATAAAAAGGCATGCAGAAAGATGAGATTTTAAAAAAACTAAAACCCAGACAAATTTAGTATTTCTAACAAGATAGTCATCAGCAGGACTTTTTAGCTTCTGTGTTTTCATAACATGCAAAGATTTGCTACCTGATTATTTGCATTTTTAGTCAGTAGTCTGACATGAAAGGTCTGCCTCTCTTTTTCTCAGCCAGTGAAGTATTGATTTTGTGTTACAAAGGGAAAATATAAATGTAGGTCTTTCTAACATGACCATAACCACAATGTTAGAAAATTACTATGTGTTAGAAATCTCAATTACAGTATTGTCAGAGAGCAAAGGTTCAGAGTTTCTGATGCATTGTGTAAAATCCCTCGACTCTGTTTTTAATAAACCAAATCAAAATGGTGGGGCCAGTGAGATCTCTACTTAAAATATACGACCATTGAACCTCCAGGGTTATTCATTTGAAATAATGTCAACTGTCAATATAGATTACTAAGCGTGAATCATGAACATTCCCAAAATTGAAAATAAATTTCCAGTGGGTCAATTCCTAACTGAAAAAAATCTGCTTCCCAAATTCCCCAAGAATCCTGAATATTATTTAAAAATGCATTTAGGATAGTACTACCTCTTCAAACTTATTATGAAAAATTTCATTCCTGCCGAAACCGGTTTTGGCTCAGCGGTAGAGCGTCAGTCTGCAGACTGAAAGGTCCCAGGTTCGATTCCAGTCAAGGGCATGTACATTGGTTGCGGGCACATCCCCGGTAGGGGGTGTGCAAGAGGCAGCTGGTCGATGTTTCTCTCTCATTGATGTTTCTAGCTCTCTCTTTCTCTCCCTTCCTCTCTGTAAAAAATCAATAAAATATATTAAAAAAATTCATTCCTATGTTCCAAGTAGCTCATTTCTGAGTATGTCCTTTTATTTTAAAACAATGATCGCCTCAGGGTCATTTCCATACTGATGTGAATTTTATTTTAACTGGTGATGCTGTTTGATATTAGCACTCACTGGCTTATGTCTTCTCTCTTCATTGCCTTGAGGGAAAAGCAGTATTTAGTCATCAAATTTTTGTTTTAAGACAAATGATGGGGTTGTTGGTCAGGGGTTGTAAGATTTACTTTATTATCAGAATTGGTTTGTTCTGAAGCAGTTCGTCCAAAAGGAAGCTAAGTAAAAACATTACTCAAGAAAAAAGTCAGTATTGTTTGTGTATGAATAAATTTACTAAGGGAAAATAAAGCATTTTAAAATCCAGAGCAGTTGTTTTTTTTTCTTATGATATTTGCCAGCATGAGTGATTAATTATTAGATGTTAAATGAAGTTTGATTTTCAATTTGACATTGTCCTTCCCTTTTCTCTCCCTTTTTCCCCTTTTCCCCCAACCTTGTACCACTTTGTCATCTTATATATTTGTTGGGAGATGTGAGCATCATTAAATTTAAACAAATATGCTTTACTTACCTACAATGAAATGGAAGAAGAATGGGCCCCTGTGGGTAAACAGAAATTCAGTGCTCAAGGCTAAGAATTTAGTGGTGACACTTAATTGTGATATGGTTACAAAGAATTATAATACAAGGCAGAGTGTGCTATAATAAAACTATAAACATAGCTTAGTGACATCATTGCATGGAACAAGTGGGAATTCATACTTGTTTTTATAAAAGAGATAGCTTTGAGCTGGATCTGATTGTATAAATAATATTTGAAAGGTGAGGATGGAAGAAAACACCATTCCCTGTGAAGGTAATAGAGGTGGGAAACTTGGCTTTGGATAGGAATGCATATGTCATGAATTATGGGTAATGATAATATAAAGAAGAATCAAACTACAACAAAGACCAATAAAAGGGCTTAAAAAAGAAAAACCAAAATAAAGTGTTTGGCAAAATGCTTCAGAAATGCAAAGCATGAAATGGAGATGGTCAGTTGTACCCTCCTCATCTACTCCTCCACTCCAGTGACAATTGGGCTATTTCAGTTGAGAAATACACCGAATGGCCAGATTATTATGATCTCTGAATGCATAATAATCTGGCCACTTGCTGTATATTCTATATAATAAAAGGCTAATATGAAAACTGTCCCCTGGACCAGGAGTTCGACTAGCAGGCAGGCTGGCCAACTGCCCATGTTCCTTCCCCCTGGCTAGGCTGCCAGAACCCATCAATGCACGAATTCATGCACCGGGCCTCTAATACACACACACACATATATATATGTATGTATATTTGTACATATATGTATATATTTATATATAAGTATATATATGTGTATATATACACACACACATATGTATATATATTTACACACACACACACACACACACACACACACACACACACTCTCTCTCTCTCTCACACTGAGTGGCCAGATTATTATGCATTCAGAGATCATACTAATCTGGCCACTCAGTGTATATTGTCTAACCTAGAAATCAAAAAGCAGAGAGAGTAGGGTAGTGAGTTCCAGTAGCAGTGAGTTCTATAAATTTGTCTATAAAACACCAAAGGATTTAGAAATTTCAAATAATCAGTCAATAATTATAAATGCTTTATATGTCCAAAGTGGTCCAGTAAAGGTTTAGCATTTCACAAAATAACTGGGCTACTGAAGCAAATTTTAGAATTAAAGGTACTGGATATTTTTGAATCATGTAGATCCAGCCTATATAAAAAGAATCCTGGCCAGTGAGTTGGCTGGAATTATTGTTAAACAAAAGCCATAGCACTTTGTCATGGGTTGAATTTAGTTTTCCTACCACATTTTTTTTTTCAAGTGAGTCACTAGAACAACATCCTGACCCCACAATATGTTACCAATGAAAGCACATCTTTATTTTTCTCTGGTTTCTCTTTGCAGCCAAGCAAGGCTTTGGCCGTATTATATTCATCAGCAAGAAATCCCCAAATACCAAGTGGTATACCAGCATGGGCCATGGATTCAGGACAGATTTAAATCCTGGAAGAGAGACTTCATCTCTTCCTCTTCTTGGGCATTCTCTAAAACAAAACATGATTTCACTGACCCATGTCAGATTTAACAGTGTGTTTTGCAGAAACAGAAAGGGATCTTCAGCAGGTCTCATCTGTCAGTGGTGGCTATATAGAGAGCATGAAACAGGAAACTGGCCTTTGCAGTGTGCAGAAGTGAGTCTTTGGCCTTAGTGTAGACTCGTCTAAAACTCTTAAAGCCAGCTTTTCTGCTGAGGTTCACCCTGGGTGTTTACTTATTAAGATCAGATGAGACTATTTCCCTTTTCCAAGTCAGCACTGCTGTTTAAGAGGTCAATAAATAGTGTTTACCTTTAGCAGTGGACATGGCAATGATCAAAAAATTGGGTATGGGTATTGAACAGACCCATTTATCATTATCTAATACTCTGGGTCTCTATACAGATAGGCATTGGTAGGGTATTTTCATTGACTTGGATCCCAAACTGCAGCAACACAGTCTTCTCCACAGTGAGCTCCTGAGCAGTCACCAAGGACAAGGAGGCTGACAGGAATACCAGATGTGTTTGAACTAGGAAAGGGTGTGTCTTTGCATGCACATTCACAGTCATTCCTTGAAAAAGCCTGGTGCAGCCAGAAAAGCCTGGAATTTGCACAAGAGCAAATGTGGGCTTTTATTGTATTTGAAACAATAGTTGTTCTTTTTTTTTCCCTCTCTAAGTAGCAAAATAAATTATCTGAGTCCTTAGACTGAAGGAAGGTGTAAATTATGATCATGTTTTCTATGCTGTAATTTGTTCTGAAAAGAGAAACTAATGATCCAAAAATAGCTTATGGTGAGAAAATGGCATTTTCAGCTACACTATTGACATAGTATTTAAATATCTTCTGTTTTAAGCCAGACTAGAATTAAAACTTAACATTTGGAGAAAACATCCAGGAATATCTGGGTTATTTTTTTCTGTTACTATTATGTTCATTTTGTTTTTAAAACTTTGATCACTGCTACCCTCTGATCCTCCAGAGTAGTGGCTGCCAACCAGTGGTCTGCGAACCACTGGCGGTCCGTGAGGTCTGAAAGGTTGGCCATCGCTGCTCCAGAGGATATATATATATATATTTTTCATTTTCCTACTTTTAGAAAGGATACATTCTTTACCAATGTTGACAGTGGAGGCTCCTTGGAAGTCTTTTTGGTTCCTCCTCTTCTAAAATGACTGGGAGATTTGGATTCTCAAGATCCATAAAATTCAGATTGTCTTTCATGCCTGCTTCCTGAAATTTTAGAATAGCTGCTCAAATGACATGGACTTAAGGTTCAAATCCTGATACTTTAATAATTGTGTGAACATGGGCAACTTATTTTTGGGGGCAGTTCTCCATGAGTCTCTTGTGTGTCTTCACATCTTTCAAGTAGATGCACTGACTACCTTTTTTTTTTCAGACTCTGTTTCAAGAATGTTTGTGTAGTGAATAAACTTTGAAGAAAGAGATAGTGTCTCCTTTTAGAGTAAGGGGATAGTATGCTTAGTGTCCATCATAAAAATTCCTGTAACACATTATAAACTTCATGTCGGACAACTTAGTGCATATGCAGGTGTTAACCTGACCCTCTCTATGTTGCTTGTGGGGATGAGGATTCAGGAAATTGGCAGAAGAAAAGCTGATACTCTGGCTACTGCTACTGCTACGAGTAATAGTCTTTTGTCTCTGACCTGAGAATTTTGTGCCTTCTGCAAGCATTTCTAAAGCCGTGTCAGGCTAACATAATTATCTTTCAAGTAGGATAAAATATCAGACCTTTGATAATTTTTGACAATTATTTGACTGTGTTTATCCTGCTTCCTCGTCTGTAAAATGGATGTTAAAAATAGTGCTTACATACTCTTTGTAAAGACAATGAGCTCAGTACTAATCACATTCTAAGTCCTCAATAAATATTTGCTATTGTTATCATTTATTTAATATTTTCACTCTCTACCTTAAATAAAATAATTCTTACGTATAGTCTTATTTTGAAAGAAAACTTCTGTCAATGATTTTACTAAGAAACATAATTTCAATATATTCCTTTTCAAATGTAGTTTCTTTTGGAGTCATTTCCTTTCATTTGTGATGGCCATACTTTTTCTTCTCATTTTTTTTTGAGGGGGGGGGGGCAAAAACAGGGATTTCCAGCATGTCTCATTGGTCAATTTTTTGCAGTATAATCTCTCTATATAAAAGGCTAATATGCTAAGTGTCCCTCCTACCATCTGGCTGCTATGACACACACTGACCACCAGGGGGCAGATACTCAATGCAGGAGCTTCTGAACTGCAGTAACTTGGCAGCAGCAGTTCTTGAGTGACCCACCCCAAAACCAGAGAGAAGGGAGCCTGATTCATTGTGGGGTCATGCGATTCCACTTTTGGCCTTGGGTTATGTTGTTGCTGGAGCACTGTTGGCCTGAATCTGGTTTACTGCACATTTGTGTTTGCATTCTACACTCTGTATGACAGCAACTTTGCAGAGTGCTCTCTTGTACTCTGGGAACCCCTCGGGAGATTTCAGAGAGCTAGTTTTGGCTTGATCCCTGCAGGCCAGGTTTAGGGACCCCACCTGATGGAGGGCCCCCTCTCACTCCTCAGACGCAGGGAAGAGACCATGGGTAGGTTGGCTCTCGGGCGTGTCTGGCTGTCTAGCCCAGTCCCGCCTCACCAGCCACCTTATAATTACAATAATTTCCTTTCAATGTGCTCGAATCCATACACTGGCTCACTAGTTTTATATAAACCCTTGGATGGATCTAATGGAGAAGCTTACATTAAAAAATATTTCCTTTGTTTCCATGGAAAGAAATGGGGAAAAGGAGAATAACTTTCTTAGCTTAGTTTGGCTTATGATTAAAATTTCAACTTCTAAAATATATTGTCTTTATTTCTCAAGAAAACTGAGTGAAGGCACAATAGAGAAGCTGGTTTCAACCAAATGTTTCAGCATGGCCACATAAGAGCGCCTAAGTATAATATGTAGGTTTATACCTGCTCTTGACATGTGAAGACAGAGAGATCTAAGTTGTAGATATACTAATGTTACTCTTTTTTTTTTAAAGGCCTCCTCAGATTCCTTGTGCCTTCAGGGAAAAGTCACATTTTTTGTCCTAGTTTTACAGATCCTTAGAGTTTGTATACTTCACCTTCAGCATATCTTCTTATAACTCTTTTACTTCTTCATAGTCGTTGGACACTATGCTATTTCCCTCTCTCTACACTGTAGACATATCTTTCTGTCTGGTATGTCTGTCCCTTCCTTTTTCACTCAATAACCCCATCCATCCCTTAAGGGTCAGTTCAAGTTTCTCTTTCTCTTGGAGCTTTCCTTGCTTTATCCAAGTGGGATTGGCTAATCCTTTCTTTGTCTTACTCACACTTTTAGTTAATATCATTATTCTTACCCTTAAACAGTTGCTCTGTTTTTATTTGGCTATGGCCTATTTCTCCTAATGATTGCTAGTTTCTTGAGGATAGAGATTGTCTTACTCATTTTTATGACTTCTTTGACATGCATAGTGCCTGGCAAATTGTAGAATTTTTTTTTTTCAATGGGACATAGACTTGATCAGCTTTTCTGAGGCTTAACGAAATGTGTTTCATTGGTACTAGGTTAAACCCTGGTTGCTCACTGGAATCACATGGAGATCTTAGAGAAAATAATAGTGCCTGAGCCCAAGGACACTGATAACTGCACCTATTAATAATTTCCATAGATCTGGGGTTTAGTTGAAAGTGGAGTCCAGGGTTTGGTAGTAATAGTAAGCATATACATGGATCTTACTATGTAAGACACTGTATCAGGAACTGTCTTATGCACTTTATTTACCTGATTTTATAAACATTTTTTTTTTTTTTGGAAAGCCAACATTGAGCATCACTAATATCTGGCTAAATGGCAAGAAAATATAATCTCTGAAGTTGAAGTAAAATAATGGTAGGTAATGACAGAACTAAGCTGGATTCTTCTAGAAGAGCAAACTGTTTTGTTTGTTTGTTTGTTTGTTTTTATTAAGTAGGGGAGTAAAGAAGCAATCCCAGTGCGTACAGTGTGATGAGTTGTGGTTAAACCAAGAAAAACTTTCAGTGACTGCAGAAAGAATTCAGATTGCCGCAGGAAATGTTAAACATTAAGAGTCACTTTTCTAGTTTAAGGTCCAGTTAAACTAGACAGCACTTTTATTAGCCAATTTGCCATAAAAGTTTGTCTTTGCTCACTGGAGCTTTTCACTTTTGAAATGAAAGGACAATTTTGATTTGACATGTTTGCAGTTATTTAAAAGAAATGTAACATCTGAAAAAAAGACACTATAATGATTTAAGTAAAGCAACATTATAAAAGTTTATAAAAATTGTCCTGGGTTAAAATAGTGAGCTTTGAACAGTAAGAGGGGAATTTTGTGTATCATGTTAAATTGTGAAAAGAGTCTTTTCATTCAAAATGTTATAAAAGTAGTTTGCTTTTGCACATTTTTCTAGCTTTCTTAAGGAATATTACCAATATGGTTCAGGCCACCCTCAGTACTCATAGCTCCCTTACTACTCTGTTGCTTTTATTTTTTCTTCCACCTATCTCTCTTGCCTGCCAGCTATATGTCTTCATATATCCCAGCTAGGCATGGAGGGTTAACCTCATTGAGGCAAGGAAAATTGGGCCTGGAATAAACCTGCCCACTTGGGTGGTACAGGGAATATGGGAAGAGTCTTACAAAACTCAGTATCTATTGAACAAGGCAACAAGAAGCCATTCAATATCAGCCCTTATGTATCAAAGAGAGCCAACCCAGGGTAACTCAGAAGGCTAGGAAGCTGGAAAAGAAGCATGATCACATGGAATCTGATCAAGCAATACTGGAGAATGCACCCAGGCAGTCAGAGAGAAATCATGTCAACCACAGCAGGCCCTAGCCATTGCAGGTTAGATTTTATTTCCTGTGATGGATGAGAGTTGTTTCAGGGATCAGTCTCCACTCCTATATGTCCTGAGGTTTCAGGAGAGCTACAAAGGAAAGGAATAAGCCAGGGCTTAATTACTGGAATTGAGATTAATGTGGACATGATTTTAAAATTAAGACTATCATCTTTTTTACAGCTGAGTAGTATTCTATTGTGTACAAATATGCAACTCCCCGTTGCCCCCCTCACACACATATCTGATGATGGGTACTTGGACTGCTTTCAAGTCTTGGCTATTGCAAATATGCTGCAGTGAATACAGGGCTGCATATATTCTTTTGAATTAGTGTTTTGGGTTTATTTGGATATATTCCCAGAAGTGGAATCGCTGGGTCATAAGGCAGTTCCACTTTTAATTTTTAAGGTAACTCCATACTGCTTTCCACAGTTGCTGCACAAAATGTTACCTTTTGTGACAGCATGAATGCACCTGGAGAGTATTATGCTAGTGAAATGAACCAGTCAGAGAAAGACAAGTGCCATATGATTTCACTGATATGTGAAATCTAATGACCAAATAAACAAAGTGGAGACAGACCCATGGATACAGAGAACAGACTGATAGCTGGCAGAAGGAAGGAGGTTGGGGACTGGGGGAGAATGATGAAGGGATTAAGCAAAGAAAAAAACACCCACAAAAAAACCAAAAACAAAACAAAAAAAAAGACTCATGGACACAGATTTGCTTTACACAGAGTCTGCAATTCAATTCGCCAAACTAAGTAAATGTTCTTTTTCTTAACACACCTTTTATATACTTCACTGACTTGATGGTTTTTTCCTTCTTGTCCACCTGTTATGTAGAAATCATTACTTGATACCATTTGTGAAAACCCCAAGATATCTCCAGACATTGCTAGATGCCCCTGAGGGATAAGTCAAAATCATGCCTTGTTGCAAGCCTCTGATCTATATGATATTAAGACTGTTTTGAATACTAATCAATCCCTTCCTATTTATATACAACCACTGAGTAACTGCTATTATTTATATTAATGGTTCAAGATAATGAGTAGGTCTGTTATTGAATTTTCAAATACAAATTTAAACTGGTGGGTAGAGGCCAGAGGTGTGGCTAAATGTCAACAATGCACAGAATAGTCACCTTCAATAAAGACTCATTTGGTACAAATATTAATAGTGCTGGATATAGACAAAGGCTAATGTTTGGTCTATTGAAATTAACTTAAAATAATATATATATTTAAATATCAAGTGTCAGTCATAGTAACATATTAGTGTGAAAAAGTAATCTAAATTTAATCAGCAATAAAGGTGTAGAGTCATGACCTTTCAGAGATTGTAGATTCTTATTACATAGAAATGTATTGCTTTAAGTGAGCCCAATCTTCAGTCTATGAAATAATTTAATAATGCAAAGGCTTTTGTGGTGGTCATATAAATTGCGATTGTTTTGGTTTGGATTCACATGTGGTTAAATTACATGTTTCCATGGTATCACAAATTTCAAGTTTTGCTTTATAGAGCAATATTGGTAAATGGAAGAATTGATATAAGGTGATTAGCTGTAAATTTGGAACTTTTCCTCTTTTAAAGTTTTGCATAGCTTGGGCTTTTATACTTTCTATAAAACTACTTATAACCCAAATGATTTATAGAAACTCTGCAAGGTGAGGTCAGCGTGCACTTCAAGGCCAGGACGAAAGACTTGACTCTGCCATTTGTTTTCATTGTTTTGTTTGGCTCCTCTCATTAAACCAGATGGATAAGGGGTGGGGGTGGGGGGCACATATGGTGTATAAACTGGCTGGGACTCCCAACAGGCCTGAGCTGTAGACTCTGTGGCCTGCTGCTATGCTTTTATGTTTGAGTTCAAAATTCTTATACTCATTTGTGTAGGGGCAGAGGCCAGGCTCATCTATTCTCAGCAGGAACCAGCTGCTCTGAAATCCAGAATGCTCATCTAGAAGGAAAAAGTTCAGCAACAAAGTTCTCATTCTGATCAGGCTCTTTCTTCCTTTGTGCCACTTAGCTCCCTCTCTCAGGATCAAAGATCTCTGTAGGGAACAAAATTCCTGACTCAGGCTTGTGGGTAATTCCTGTTTTGAATCCAGTTTTGAGTCTCTGGGTTGAATTTCTTTCTGGCTAGCCTTGTGGCCACTCCGGGAGGTATTGTAGAAAAACTATTGTGTGGATTTGCAGACATCAGGAAAACAAAGACCATCTCTAGTGTTGTCAGTAGTATCTCTGGGCCAGATGGGAGTTTAGCTTGAGATCTTTGTGCTGAGATTAGTGTTGTGGATATCCTGGTCCTGTCTATGGGTGAACCACCTCAGCGATATGGTGGGATCAAGCCATTATTATAACATGTTCACTAGTGGTCACAATCACTTTTACATTTTACACAGTGGTCCTATATTTAGGAGGCTGCAATGGTTTTATGAACTCATAAGTGGTTATAAGCTTGGACTTTGGAATTAGAAATATTAGTATTGGTTCATGGCATCTGACACATGTTAGCAGAGGAAACTTAAAAGTTATTTAACCCCCTTGAATCTCAATTTTCCAATCTAAAATTTGATAGAGAGTACCTTTATTAATGAGATGTATTGTGTTGTGGTAAGAGTAAATATTCCAGCGCCACACTGCTGGGGATTGAATGCTGGCTTTGCCACTTACTAGCTAGTTGACCTTGGACCCAATGCTTAACCTTTCTGTGCTCTGGTAGGATCAATTTAGAGGGTTATTGCCAGGATTAAGAGACTGCATGAGTAGAACACTTAGAATAATGTCAGGCATGTTGTAGTACTTAATAATAATTAGCTAAATTATTGTGAAGGTGAAAACACTTCTCTTAATGGCAGATAAATTCTTTTATGAATTGTGTTCATTGCATACATGCGTAGCATTTATAAATGTATTGCACAGAAACTCTTAAATCCCCTAAAATATTGTATTATTTGGGTAATTGCACAGTTTTCTATTACACTGAAAAGTTCTTTTCAGATACATAAATGGCCATCTGTCATACTTGACCAAAGTGTTCTTCAAACTGAGTAAAATTTAAGAACAATGTACATGGGCAAGCACACATTCATGCCTTCCTGTCTACAAGTGTAGATAGAAATTGTGTCTAATGAAATCAAGCAATTGAAGAGAGCCTGTCACAACTCAAGAGTGTTAGAAACCCTTGGATCTGCTTATCCCTGGGAATTAAAGGTCTGTTTGCCACAATGACTAAAGCATCTGCTATTGGCAAGTTACATTTGTATTTTCTCTTTCACTGCCACTGTGCTTGTCTGTTCCAGGAGGAATCCCCATGCATCGTCTCTCCCAATCCTCTTGTCTCCCCTTGAACCAATTTATAATTCTTCTCTACAATCCAATTTACATAGTATTTTAAAAAGCATTAAAAGTAAGACCCTTTTTTTCTGACATTATAACTCAATTCTGATAAATTTGGGGTTCCAGTTCATAGTAGGCACATATTTTGATTGATATTATGACAGATTATTCAAAAAGGGCAGATTACTCAATTCTGTGCATTATTTTATGAAATCTGTTTGAAAAGAAGAGAGAAGAAAGGCAAAATATTATGAAAACCAATAATATTCATAGCTTTGTTGTAAGCAAAGTTTCATTTTAAGATAAAAGAGCTTCATGTTGTTGAATTGATAAAAATAACTTAGGAAGAGCTAATATAGTGTCCCACTCTGAAAAATTATAAAGGCAGTATTTATTAAAATATATTTCATTTTCAAAATTGAGCTATCAGCTGTTAAAGCACGCATAAATTTTTTTGGGACACTTTATACATGTATGCTGGCTTAATATCCTTTCCTGGGTTTAATTAGTTTTAAGACATAAATTTTAGAATTGTGTAACAAAAGAATTTCATTTAAAGTTTAGCTCCTATTTGTTTTTTAATAAGCTAAACTAAAGTGCACTCAATACCTCAGATGTCTTACAATTAGTGTATCAAAATAAATGCACACAATGTTTTACCTTTTTCTTACAGTATACAATTAGATTAATTTAGCTTTTAACTTTGTAAAAGTTAGGAAAAATTTTCAAATAAATGATGATATCACAATAAAATTGGGCATGGTCAGGAAGGAACTCAGAACTTCAAGACTTTTTTCAAAATAGAAAAGCATGTTTTAAATTGTTTGAGTTTTCTAGTTTGTTTGGCCTGGGCAGCTTCCTGCATGTCTTTTCATAACTACCATTTTAAATTTAGTTATATGTTTAGAAAATGGAGAAAAAATGGTCACCACTGGCAGGTGAAAACAGGAAATAAAAATATTGACTCGGGATGTTCCCAAGACAATTAAACACTTAATGAAAGGATTATCGTGTCCAAGGTCTCTGTGACTAGGAAAGTGGGCATAAGTATCTCATTTGGCACCCAGTTGATTCCAATTCTTGATGCTTTTAATTTCTGTCTATGTGAGTAATGTGGCAAAATAGATTGTATTGCGGTAAAAAGAAAATAAAAAGTGTCTGTTAAAGGAATTACATTTTTAGTATCACAACAGGATCTTCCCTTCTCCATTTTCCCTCTTTTGGAAACACTGGGGCTTTTTTGGAAATGCTCAGTCTTTAATTTTAATTCCAGGTCTAAACAAAACATTAGCACACCTAATCATTGATTACATTGTTTATCTGGAGGACCAAGCAGTTTTGTATCCCAAACTAGTATGATATGATCGCAGACTAGAATTGTTATATGTGGTGGTGACACTTTCAAAAATTAATATATCATTTGTTTAGCTTCTGAATAGAACATCATGATACATTATTTGAAAATAATTTCTAAGAGAAAGTTATTTCTCTAAGAATCATTTATGAAGGAGTTACCATGTATGAGACACTATGTGTGCAAAGAAAAAAAAAATCGTGTTTACATTTTTATTCAGAAAAGTTAAATTTTGATGGAATTTACTTAGAACTGATGATGTTTCCTTTCAGAAAAATATAAAGGCAATTTGCTTTTTTTGGTAGTGGTTTTTAAGATTAATAACAAACTACATCAAGCGCTTGCTCTGAATGTATTTTGATTAAGGTATAAGCCACTCAGACTGTGTTCATTTTGTTTGCAAATAATATTGTTTGTTGAATCCCTTGCTTACAGATGATAACAGGAAAATAAGTTTTAAAATAAATCACATTTTATGGATTAGATGGAAACTCTCAGTGCCAGGGGAAGGCAGTGGGAGTAGAAAGTTTCAAAGGAAGCAAGAGAGTAAGTCTTGGAAGTTCTTGAAATCTCAGAAGAACAATAAAACAATCTGCCAACATGCCCCCCCCCCCCCCAATTCCTACCAGGTAAAGAGATGTTTGGGAGGGAATACAGGAGCCTGGAGGGCTTTTCTTGCTTCTTTCTTGGGGTATGGAAAAATGACCATGAATGTTTAGCCTGATAATTAAGGTACCAAAATATTTGGCCATCAAAAAAGGGCAAGATGCCCTTCAGCTTAGTGGATAGAATGTTGGCCTGTGGACTGAAAGGTCCCATGTTCTATTCGTCAAAAGCAGGTCATGTACCTTGGTTGTAGGCACATCCCCAGTAGGAGGTGTGCAGGAGGCAGCTGATTGATGTTTCCCCCTTCCCCTCTGTAAAAAAAAAAAAATCAAAAAAAATCAAAATATATTTTAAAAAAGTGGCAAGATTTCCTTAGAAGCCTTTGGCCTCTAAGGAGTTTTCTTGGTTGTGACTAGAGAATGCCAGGGAGGAAGTGGATCAGACTAGGTGGTTGCAGAGCAGGTGGTCAGAGCAGACACCTCAGCAGATGCTGGAATGAAGGGAGGATTCTGCAGGAGGCCAGCCATCAACTTGACTCCAGATACCTTCATCCCTTTCCCATGACTGGACACCCAAGGGAAGGGAAAAATCAAATGTTTAATTGACGGATTTTATGTCTCAATCTACTAAGAAAAACTCTCAAGTGATTGAGGAAAAACATCTGAATCAACTTAGTCAAGTTCTTATAACTAAGCTCAATGTTAATGACATTGTGTTTGTAATTTCAAATTCCACTTGTTCCTTGCTGATACTTGACAACACTTGATATGGTCAGTCTTTGAATTTTAGCCAGTCTGATGGTTGTGTAGTGGTATGTCATTATGGTTTTAATTTGTACTTCCTTAATGATTGCTAATATTTAACATGTTTTCCAGAGCTTATTTGCCACATATAAAGTGTTTTTTAAGCTTTTTTGCCTATTTTAAAATTTTCACATGTATATCTCAGGAGACCATCCACATGTTTGGTGATTCATTAGAAATACTCATAGGACTCAGAGTCAGCGATACTCATGACTGTATTTTATTATAGTTATCAGCAATGGAAAAAGACACATCAGACAGTTTGGAGGAATCCCAGTGCAGACTTCCAACATTTTCCTTCTTAGGAGGGATTACAGCTAACACACTTCTTTTTCTAGTAGTGAAAAGCAGCAATGTATGTGTAACGTTTTGGCTCAGAAAAGTTTGCTTGAAACTCAAGGTCCACAGTTTCTACTTGGGGCCAGTCTTTTAGGCATTCTCTGCTCACATGGCTAGCCATAAGTACCAAAATGCCCGAAGAAAATTAGATATTCACTATTGATCACATTTTTTTTAAATAAAATCAGTCTAAGCAACCTGGTACAATAACCTGGGTTGACAAAATTAACATAGGAAATATGACAAAGCCAAGTCCCCAAATGCCAGCCGAGGGCCAACTCTGCAAACAGAGTTAAAGATTGCAAACTCAATAATACAACATCAACTACACACACACACACACACACACACACACACACACACACACACACACTTTTATTACTCACCAAAACACTCTGATTATTGTGGGACACCAGAGAGAAGTAAGGACATGGTAAAACAGAAAGGGCCATTGGATTAAGGAAAGAATCAAGCATAAGTTACAGAGCTGTATCTTTTGGGAATGTAGTATTTGCCCCTGGGGCCATAGATACTGAGATTTGAGAAAGACATAATCTTGTAATATTTTGGTAAGAGATCAAGTTTCATCTAAAAGTAGAATCTTAATTGATGAGAGAATAAGGTTGAGAAGAGGGTGGAATTTACAAAAACAAAGTTTTCTTCAGGATAATTCTTTAAGCTGGCCTGAAGTGCAGGGGACAATAAAGGGGTGGTACCAGTCTGGTAATACCTCAAAATCAGGGAAGAAATTTGTGTGGACATGTTTTCTCAGGAAGGCTAGAGAGACTGATTTGGGGACATGAATCCCTCTACAGCAAGCAGTGTTGCTATTTTGAATTTACTCTGATTATGTTTATTGAGCAGCTTGCCTCAAATTCTCTGCCCTGCTTCACTCCTCAGAGGGCTTCTTGTCATGTAATAAACAATGACATCTCTAAAATTCTAATGGTAAACTATACTTCTTAAAAGGCTGTCTTTTAGACTATTCCTCAGTGCAGGTCAATGAGTTAGGAAAGATAATGGGTAATACGTGAACATGAAAATTTAAGCTAAGTGGGTTTCTCTTAATTCAAAAATAGATTTCATAGTATCTGTGGGAACTGACTTCTGGCATCTTTTAGGCAACAATAATAAATATTGCCTTTCTTGGGTTTTGATAGGTATAAGACACTATGTTCAAAATTAGGCTTTCTGAAAATTACCTAGAGAATAAGCATCAGAGGTATTCATGTTAATAATAGAGCTAAGATCACCTGAGTGTGGCTCAGTGGTTGAGCATAGACCCAGGAAACCATGTGAAAATAAAAATATGGAACTACATCTAACTAAAAAGTTTATCACAGTGAAGGAAATCATCAACAAAATAAAAAGACAACCTACAATGGGAAAAGATATTCACAAAGGATACATCAGATGATAGGTTAATATCCAAAATATGTAAAGAACTAATATAACTTAATATGCAGACACACAACCAAACCAAAACAAATCAACACACACACACACACACACACACACACACACACACACACTTATCAATAGTTAAAAAATGGGCAGAGTACCTGAATAGACATTTCTTTAAAGAGGACATACAGATGGCTAACAGACATATGAAAAGATGCTCAACATTAGGATTCATCAGGGAAATGCAAATCAAACCACAATGAGCTATAGCCTCACACCTGTGAGAAAGAATATCAATAATAAGTCAATAAACAACAAATGCGAGGATGTGGGGAAAAGGGAACCCTCACTACTGTAGGTGGGATTCTAAATTGGCACAACCTCTATACTATGGAAAACAGTATAGACGTTCCTAAAAAATTAATTACAGAATTACCATATGATCCAGCAATTCCAGTTCTGGGTATTTATCTAAAAAATATGAAAATACTAATTCAAAAATATATATGCACATTTATGTACATTGTAGCATTACAATAGCCAAGATGTGGAAGCAGCCTAGGTGTCTATCAATAGATGAATGGTTAAAGATGCGGTACATATCTACAATGAAATATTACTAGTAATGTAAAAGACTGAAATCTTTTACCATTTGCGACAACATGGATGGACCTACAGGGTGTTATGCTAAATAAAATAATTCAGAGAAAGACAAATAATGTTAGGTTTCATTATATGTAGAGTTCTTTAAAATAAGACCAATAAATAACCAATATAAAACATAAACAGACCCATAGATTTTTAGAACAAGCTGATGGTTGCCAAAAGGGAGAGGAGTGGAGAAGTGGGTAAAAAAAAATAAATAAATTATCTAATAAAGTAAACAGTAGAATCTGAAATAAAATCTTAACTCCAGGAAAAAAAGAAAATGAAAAAATTTGTCAGAAAAATAATTAAATGTTTAGTTTCAAAAACCACTTAGAATTGATCATTTATTACACTACCCTTCAACTCTTAAAGAAGTAGCAAATTTAAAAGCATTCTTATTAAAATTATTTTTCTTTTTGTGTTTTAATCTCATATTTTGAAACAAATATATGATAGATAAGAAACACATTTTTACCACTGCCACCACCACTACCAACAAAAAGACAAGTACCAAAAGACAAGGTCACATCAACTCAGCTAAGATGTGAGTTTGCCTACCTAAAATAAGAAGGCAATTTTATAAAGAATATTGGTTGATACAGGCACTGATATTATAATCACTACTTCATTTATACAGATAGTTGAGAATAGAAAAGAGGCTAATTCCAGAAATTATGATGAAAATAGTAGGAGAGCAGTGGTGGACAACCTTTCGAGACTCAAGAACCACCACTGGTCCACAGACCCCTGGTTAGTGACCACTGGTTTAGATGATGGGCCATTACCTGTAGTTTGATTGAATTGCTAAATTTTGCTAGGTCACATTACCAGATACCACTCTAGACTTTCATGAGAGATGTATTTTGCCACCTGTATCTTTTGTAATAGTTTCTATAAAATCTTGCAGCCCTGATGCAAATCATTGATTGAGATAGCTTTATTTTTAGAACCCTTCCTTTGTTAAATGAAGATAGTTTTTATTGGTGCTATTATCATTGTGGAGCTAATTGTGAGTTATTGACATTAGTTTATTATTGAAGGGTAGTAATTTCTATTTTTCTGGCCCCAATTACTTGAAGCCTTAAAAGAAATATATATTATAGTATGAAAGACTATAAGCTCATATATAAAGTACAAAATGGAAGCCCAGATATTGGAATATTTATAAGCTTTTGTATGTTCTATAACACTAAATCATAGTTTAGAAGTATTTTGTTACATTCCAGATAGGGAGAAATCTCCATACATCTATTCAGCATGCTGTCACTTGAAATATTACTTTCCTTTTTTAAATGAAGACAAAGATGACGCATTGAATTTATTTAGTTTCATGAAACAGATCAATGCCATATGAAATCAATTGTGGCAAAAGTAGAGGAAAGTAATTGTCAAAGACAAAGAGACCACATTAGCAGTGAGCAGCAAAAATATGTGGGCACCAAGTGAAGAGAGGATCTGATAATTGTAAGATAAATTTTCTCACCACCCTAGATAATGATGATGATAATGGTGGTCATAGTGATTTTATTAACAACAGCGGTCACAGATTGCAAGAGAGATGTCCGAGGGGTCCTAGAATGGAGAGTGTAGAAGCCGTGCTGAGGCACCTACACCCCCCCCCCCCCCCCGTGCACAAATTTTAGGCACTGGGCTATATATATATATATATATATATATATATAGTAATGGCAGACATGCTTAGTTTTATGGAGAAGTTTTTATATCTAGGGTAATGATATCATTGTCTATTTTTTTAGGGAAGCCTAATGTATGAGTCAAGAAGATGGTATTCTTTTTTTATTCTTCATAACAGGCCTTTGAATGAAGATCTACAGTATGTCCTTGCCATTCTTTCTAACTCCACAGGACTTTCTCCCAGTGGCTATTCCCTGCTCTCCTTGCTGTCATCCAGGTGCCATTAATTATATATATATATATATTAAGGTGATCAGATCATCCCGCTTTTGGTGCGACAGTCCAGATTTCTAACAATTTTTCCCTGCCAAAAGTGGGACAATCTGGTCACCTTAATATATGTAATTATTGTATAATTATATATATATATATAATATAATATATATATATTATATTATTGATTTCAGAGAGGAAGGGGGAAGGAAAGAGAGATAGAAACATCGATGAGAGAGACATATCGATTAACTGCCTCCTATACTCTCCCTACTTGGTACCGAGCCTGCAACCCAGGCACATTCCCTGACAGGGAATTGAACAGGGAACCTCCTGGCCTATGGGACAACAACTCAACCCACTAAGCCACACTAGCCAGGCCAGGTGCCATTAATTCTGATAAACATCCTTTAATAAACTGAACTGGGGAAGAACCTAATCTCACTAGATATTACCAATTAATTACATTATCAATTAAGAAGCTATGCATTTTAAGAAACATTACCTTCACCCAGAGAGTTGTTAGAGATAGGAAGTACCTTAAAAGTACAAAGCACTGCAGTCTGTCTAGTCTATCCTTCTCCCTCTATAGCTCTTTAGAATGCACATCCAGCCACACCAGTGCTGATGCTGTCTGCACTAGTCCTTCTTATACTACACTACCTCCAATGGAGAAGTTTCTAGCACCATAAAAGGTATGTTAGCGATATTTTTGAAGAGAGACTTTTCAGTACCTTTACACATTCCCTTTAGGCTACCATCTGTAGATCTTCATTCAAAGGCCTGTTATGAAGAATAAAAAAAGAATGGGGTGAAGAAGCTACTTTAAGAGCAGTCATTTCTGATTTCATATCATTGCTTTTTTGGTCTTTATAGATCCTTTGCCTAGCCCCTCCACCTTGCCTCACTCTTTGGGCCCCGTTGCCTTTCTCTTATCTCAGAAAAGTAATGACAATCTGACATCCCCTGATATGAAATGTATAAAATCAGAAAATCCATAGAAACAGAAAGATTAATGATTACCTAGGACTTGGAGAGGGGACAAATGCAGAATTACTGTTAATGGATAAGAGGTTTTCTTTTGGAATGACAGTATTCTGCAATTTGATTGTGGCATTGGTTGCACACTTCTATAGATATACCAAAGATTATTGAGTTGTATATTTTTAAAAGGTGAATATTTAGTTTTACAGAAACATGATTACACTTTTTTTTCTGAGTCATCACTTAGTCATTAACATCCATATTCTTACTAAAACTCTGTTCAAGACACTCTAGGCATTTTATATTATGAACCTCAAAATTCAGCCCTTGTACATTTCCCTATTCCAAACTCATATCTATATTTTAGATGTTTGATGTAGTAGCATCCTACTCCCATGTACCACAAACTGTATTAGTTTCTTCTGCTGTTGTACAAGTTACTACAGTTGAAAGCATGAATTTATTATCTATAGTTCTGGAAATCAGAATTCTGAAATGGGGTTCATTGGGCTAAAGTCAGGGTGTCAGTAGGGCTGCATTTCTTTCTGGAGGCTCTCTGAAAGAATCTGTTCCTTTATATTTCCAAGTCTCCAGAGACCATTTGCATTCTTTGGCTTGGTTTCCTATTCCTCAATCTTCAAAGCCAGCAATGTTGAGCCAAATTCTTCTCATGCTGTCATGTCTGAGGTTCTTTTTCTTATGTCTTGTTCTTTCACATGCTAGGATCCTTATAATTACACTAGAGGCCTGGTGCATGGATTTGTGCTCTGGTGAGGTCCTTCAGCCTAGCCTGAGCCCTCTTGTAATCCGGGACTCCTCAGGGGATGTCGAACTGCCGGTTTAGGCTAATCTGACATCCCCCAAGGGTTGTAGCAATGTGCAAAGGGGCAGGTGAAGGAGGAGCCCAAGCCAGGGCCCTGCACCATGCCCTTCCCACTCATTCAGGCCCCACTGTGCCTGCAGCAGCCTGGTAGCGCTACAGTGGAGGCAGGAGAGGCTCCTGCTCACCAGCCATGAGCCAGGCTTCTGGCTGAGTGGCACTCCCATTGTGGGCGCACACTGACCACCAGGGGGAAGCTCCTGCTTTGAGTGTATGCCCCATGGTGGTCAGTGCAGGTCATAGCAACTGGTCAACCAGTCGTAATGATCACTTAGACTTTTACATATATAGATTGGGCACTTGTGGATAATACAAAATAATCATCTATCTCAAAATCAGATGTAGAGCTACCTTAATTCTACCTGAAACACAAATTTCCCTTTAGCTAACATATTCACAGGTTCTGGAAGATTAGGACTTGGATATATTTGGGGTTTCCTTATTCTTCATAGCACAAAGAGGAACAAGGTTCAAAGAACAAGTGGAAAAAATTATCAAAAAGATGCTAGATTTTAACCAAATCATATTGATATTTATATGTTATTATATAAATGTAATTAGGTCACATATAAAAAGCAGCTCCGCAGGTTAACTGAAAAGCAAGACCCAACTATATCCTGTTTACAAGAGTTCTTCTTTAAATGTAAAGTCACAGATGAGTTAAATCAAAAGGGAGAAAATATGTATCTTCCAAAACTAATCAAAAGGAACCAGGAGATTTTTGTTTTTATATTAGATAAAGTAGACTTTAGAACAAGAAATTTTGTCAGGAATAAAAATAGATATTACATGTTAATAATGGGATTCATTTGCCAATAGGACCTAACAATCCTAAATGTTTGTGCAACTACTAACTCAGCTTGAAAATACAGCAAAACCTGATAGAACTGAGTACTTTTTGCTGTAAGCTATTAAGCTCTTCAACAGCAATTCTCTTACTATTTGAATTTTCAAGATTCTAATTCCATAATGAAAAGGATTTACTGTATAATATTTAAAAATTAACATATGTATCTTAGTGTATGAAGACAAAATGCTAATCTCTAACATTAACAAAGAATACTAAAATATTTCCTCAAAAAATACCAACTGCATTTGAAGCACTTTATATATGTTACTTAATTTGCGTAATAAGCCACAGTGCACGTGAGGAAACTGGGACTCGGTGAGATCGCACATTTGCCAAGACCCCACAGTAAGGAGCACAGTCAAGCTTGAAATTCAGGTCCATTTGCCACTAAGCCCATGATCTTTCCACCACATGAAGGCTTGAAATAATTTTTTCCAATACTAACTCTAGTTTTCATCTTAATATAAGAAATGATCATCTTCTGAATCAGCAAGGATGTTGCAAAGAAAGAAAATGCCATTTGTTGATTTACTGCTTTTGCTTAGAGAACTACTAACATAGAAGCTGCAAATACTGTCAATGTCTAAAGAACAATAAGAAACCATGAAAAATTCAGTAATGTATACTCTGTAATTTCAAAATCTATATACAACACTACTGTATGCATATTTGTTGAATGAACAAATGAATGAATAGATATTATTTCTTCAATGAAATAAGAGATTTTATGTGATTGTTACATGTGTTTAAAAATCTTGACTACAGTAGTGAGTTTTTTTGAATTAACAAGATTTTCCTCTTGTAATGTAATTACCATGAACTTATTAATTAACCAGATTTTTAAAACTTGTTTTATGAAAGGAAGTAGAAATATATACAAGTAAAAGAAATATAGGAAGAACAGTTGAAAAAATGTTGAAATAAAAATACATCTTCTGACTGCAACCATAATTTAAAAACTCTTTTGTGAACCATAAAGACATCAAAATTAATGACAGTCATCTTTATATTCATATCTCAGGCATTTTCACTGCCTAAATCTCATAGAGCAGAATTGGTAGAATCAATATGTTGCCAAGTAAACATCAAACCACAAACATAAAAATCATAACAGGTTCAAAGAGTTCTGGAGAATTATTATAAAGCCATAATACCTGCCAATTAATTGGAACAATAAAAATGGAAAATTAATTTCAAGCAATTAAAACATTTCAACTGACTGTTGACAGACTTTTGAACAATGAAAAATATAAATGTGTGTGCATATATATCTGTTTGTGTATGTGTGTATTAGGAAAAAGAGGTGAAGACTTTTAAAGATCCAAGTGTTTAATTAATGGAGATGGAAGCCAAATGCAAACATTGAGAATAGCAGAAAAATTTGGTTTCTGGTTTCTCAAAGGGGAATTTGCCTTAATCAAATTTATTAGTAAGAAGGATGAGGTTGTAGAGAACAGGCTCCTATGAGCAGCTGAAAAATGGATCAATATTCTAAGCTTTGAGATTTGATATGCTTCTAGGTCCAAGTAAAATATAACCAGGGTGTTAAAGGAAGTAGAGACAGAAATCAGAGCCCCTTTTTATGAATAGTTTTACAAGTGCACTCAGTTCTGGAGAGATCCTCCCCCCCCCCCCCCCCGAGGATTAGCCAATATGATGGAATTATTTTTAAAGGGTCTGGGAATGTACCAAGTGGCTTGCATACCAGTTGACATCACTCATAAGAAAAGTGTTAAAAGGTGTTCTGAGGGTCAAATGAAGAAACACTTGGAAGCTTACTGGCTTGATGAAGGAATGCCAACCGATTTTTTAGATGGGAAAGGGATGCTTCATTAACTTGTCAAAATGTCAGAAGGATATTATTTCTGCAGAAGGAAAGAGGTGTTATAATATATCCTTAGTTTTTCTATAGTGGGTAATTTATTAAAATGCTCGAATGGGGTTAAAATGATCTCTTCTCTTAAAAGTGGCATAATGAGAAAATTGGTAAATTGAATTGAAACTTGCTAAATTGTAAGAAACAGAAATTACATGGTAATTGAATTTTTGCTAGTTCAGAAAATTACTATCTTATACAATAAGGGATAGACACATCCAAGACATCACTGTGGCAGCTCTGTACTCATTTTAGGGATGCTGCCTTTGGACAAGTCATTCTTAGAATTTCTCATGAGGAATTGTCCCATAGACCAAACTTGAAAAATCATGTTTAACAAAAAATTTTCATACTTTGAGTGAAAATATTATATTTGGGAAAGATCCAAAGAAATCATAGTCTCATCTGGCAAAGAAAGTAAGTGATTAAACAGTTACTATTTAAAAAAAAAAGTATAACTATTAAAGAAAGTGATATTTTTTGTGGATTGTAATCTGGTTTTCAAAGTAATTCCCAAAGCATTTCTTTTTACTTCTTTGACATATAAATAACAGAAATTAATTTCTCACAGTTCTTGAGGCTAGAGGTCCAAAATCAGGGTACTATAGGCTCTTTTCCAAATTGCAGACAGATGTCTTTGCATTTTGTCTTCACATGGCAGAAAGAGGGCAGAAGAGTTCTCTGGGGTCTTTTTTATAAGGGCACTAATCACATTCTAATTAGCTTCTACTGCCATCACATTGGGGATGAGGGTGTCATATGGTTTGGGGGGAGGGGCTCATTCTGGTTGGGGGCAGACTGAAGGTGTTACAATCGGGAGCCTAGGGCATTCACCTTCACTAGCTTCTAGCTTTTGAGGCATGAATAAAGCTAAGCTTTACTCAAATGGCCATTAAAATGCAATAACAAACCTTTTATTAAAGATTATTTTTACTTAAATTAAACATTTTTTATATTCTGTACCCTGGCAGCCTGTAAAAACTTCAGAAAAATATGTTAATCTAAACCATAATATTGAAAATGAAAGCCAATGTTGACTGATTGCTTTCATGATAAGCAGAACCTTAGGCATTTTACGTGTCATTTCATTTAATAATAACAGGTTCAATTAATAAAAACATTTAATAGTATTTTGAACAGATGGATGTCAATGATTTATTCTCTATATAACAAAATACAAATGCAAAAATTTCTTGAATTTTGCCTTAACAATTAAGAGAAACGTTTTATTAGTTTGCCTTTTTCTTAGAAAAATAATAAAGTACATAAAAATTTTATTAACTGACACAAATAGAGCATTATTATTGGCCTGAGAAAAGGCAAATATGCAAAAATTTAAAGCATGTGTTGATCAGTGAAATATGCTTATGATAGGGTTAAAATTCTCAAGATGACTGTTTTAAAGGATAATTTTAGAATGAATTCTGATATTCTGGCTAGAAAGCCAGTGTCAGGGTATTTATAGTTTAGCTTATAAAGAGAGAGTAGAGGGATAGTGGCTTCTAGTGGAATTTCCTTGTTGATTTTAAGATATGAGAGCAATATATATCTAAATTTTTATAGAAAAGGGGAGAGTAAACTTTCCCCTAAAGAGGAAATGACTATGGTACCTACTCTGGAAAGCCAGAGTTGAGGCTATGTGATCTTGGATGAGTCACTTTTAACACCTTTTAATATCCTTTAAAAAAATCTTATACATTGGCTTATATTTACTTTTGGATGATATAGTTCCACATGAATATGTTCACACATTATAGAGCAATTGTGAGATTCAAATGAAATGCTATATGAAAATACTTGAGAACACTAATGCTTGGCAAATACAATGTAATGAAGAAATATGAAAAATTAGAAGCATATAAAGATAACAGGTTTCATTCTACCTCCTGACTTCCTTAAAACATTGTTACTTTAATTTTTGCATACACAAAATGTGAATTTTGTCACAATTTTTTTATATAAATAAAAGAGAAATATACCTGCCTTCTAGTTAACATATGAAAATACAAATGGAGTGAATATTAGTTAAGACATCGGGAGAGAAAGACCCTATATAAAGTATGAGTTTATGTTGTGTGAAATGGTTTGGCACATGCCAGGCATATGGTCAGTTTACAATACATACTAGTACTTATTATTGATGTGCTCAGTATTCATGCACAATAATTTGTCACTCAGTTGAATACTTCTAAATTTACATTGAGCATATTTTCTATTAAAGATTTGAGCATCTATCTAATAAACGATAAGCATGCAAATTGACCATACCTTCGCTATGTCCACAAGCCACGTCTACCAGCCAATCAGGGTGAGTATGCAAATTAACCTGATCAAGATGGAAGTTAATTTGCATATCCAGGCCAGAGCAAAGATTGAAGAAGGCTTAGAAAGAAGCCAAGCACTGCAGAAGGGAGCGAAGCTGTGAAGCAAGCAAGCGGGGCAGGGAGAAGGGAGGCAAGCAGGCGGGGCAGCAACTGCAGCAGGAAGGCCTATTGCAGGAATCTTCCTGCAAAGGGCCACTAGTATTTTACATAAAAATGCTTTATTTTCTTCCCTAATATATACATTGATTGTAGTCCAAGAAATTCCAGAGAAGGGGAAATAATCTAAATTTCTCAATAGAAAATGCACCAAGTAATTTCAAATATGACTTCAATAATATAACTTGAATGGATGATAGAGTTAAAAAGAGTCATAACAAAAGACCTTAGATTTATTTTCAGATTTCTAAATTATATATTGAAATTGAGCATATATAAATAGAAACATCATTCAAAATGCCCTGAATTTAAGAGATATTTTATATTTTTGTGCCATGTCCAGCACAGGCAGGTTTGGTGAGCCTGAGGAGGGGCGGTGAAGGATTAAAAAAGACAGACAAGAGGATACAGCTGGGGTTAGGTAGGACACTGCTTTTCTGATGAAGAGACATGGCCTGCAAGCCGAATCTTTATTGCTAGGATATTTTTATATGCTCTCTAAAGATTATTCCTTTATTTGAAAAGAAATATTACCCTAGATCAAGATGCATTATATTCCTACTTTGTAATGCAACCCCAGTTCACACTGGTAATTCCCCTGTAGTTTGTGGTAATTAGGAGAATCATAACAGACAATTGATAGATTTGCTATGAGTTGACTAAAATGGAAAGAACTGCTTTGGATTATTCTTGCTAATTTAACCCAGATGCTTTAGAGACAAAGCAATAAACTGGTTGCTGTGTATTATTTGTTAATACGAAATGGTATTTTTAGCACATTATATTGATACAAACAAACCTGCAACTGACTTGGGAGGGTATGGAAATTGGTACTTGTATTCACTTTTATTTAGAAAACTATGGGTTTATCTAAAGTAGAACATTAACATTTTTCTTTCACTTGCTCATTCTGTTCTAGATTGGCCTCCTCTCTGTTCTTCAATGAGCCACAGAGCCTTTGAACTTGCTGAGGTCCCTGCCTGTCATGCTCCTCCCTCAGGTACCTGCATTGTCTACTTCACCTTCTTCAAATCTTTGCTCAAGTCATTTTGAGTTGCCTAATCTGATCCCTCTACTTAAAATTGCACTCTAGTATTCCCAGTCTTGCTAATCTGTTCTGTTTCTTTCTAGAGTGCTAATGTTATGCACTCTGTCTTTTAAATATTTGCTTGTTGATTGTCTTCCTCCTTTCCCCATCAAATGTAGACTCCAGGAAGTTGGGGAGTTTTGTTTGCTTTATCTTATGTTGTATTTCCAGTGCCTAGAATATTGTCAGATACCGAGTGAAACAATAAATATTGTTGAACAATTGGGTAAATACATTAATAAATATAGAATAGATAAGTCTGTAGATTCAATATACTAACTGAGCACCTGGAAATGGTTCTAATTTATTATTTGACTGACTGCCTCAAACCGAGACTCATCAATGGAATGTGCCAAATGAAGTTAAAATGCTAGAAATAAGTTGGTATCTTGTGGAAAGATAAATCTAAAGAATTTACAGAGAACTGAAACCAATTTGACTCAGTGGATAGAGCATCGGCCTGCAGACTGAAAGGTCCCAGGTTTGATGAAGGGCATGTACCTTGATTGCAGGCACAACCCCAGTAGGGGATGTGCAGGTGGTAGCTGATCAATGTTTCTCTCTCATACATGTTTCTAACTCTCTATCACTCTCCCTTCTTCTCTGTAAAAAATAAATAAAATATATTTTAAAAGAATTTAGAGAAATTTGGCATCACCCAATTTTATTCCTCAAGAGGATATGAAAAAACACTTTCTTCACTAGACATTAAAAAAGTAATTGGTGCCTGGCTGGTGTGTCTCAGTGGTTAAGTGTCAACCTATGAACCAGGAGGTCATGGTTTGATTCAAGTCAGGGCACATGCCCAGGTTGCTGGCTCGATATCCCAGAAGGGAGCTTGCAGGAAGGCAGCCAATCAATGATTCTCTGTCATCATTGATGTTTCTATCTCTTTATACCTCTCCATTTCTCTCTGAAATCAATAAAAATATTTTTAAAAAGAGAAAGTAATTGGCAAGGGGGGTGCAGCATTCTTGAAAAAGACTTCAGTGGCTATCATCTCTAGGTGGGATGATTCCACTACATGCTGTTGGCATCCAGTATTGACTGAGGCTGAACAGCAGCACTTAATTAGTCAAGCAAGGTAGTAAGGTTCATATAATAATCAGCAGCATGATAGTTATAATTATGAAATTTGACATGCAGAAAACTTTGGAAGTTGCTGATTGATTTTGGAGATTCTGAAACTGGAATTGATGATACTAAAGGATTACTTAGAAATTGTCTTTTGACAGTGACCTTAATGACCCACCACAGTGGATATTCATGGCCCCTCCCATATTTGCCTAACCTTAATAAGATTATAGTCTTAGAGCTGCTTAAATAAAGGAAGATTTGTCTCATTAAGGAAGGACCCTATAGTAGTTTCAAGTATATCTTTCTTCTAGTCATTTTCTAAAGTGTATTAACAATGATTAAATTATTATTTGATCCATAAGTAGCAGGATATAAAAAATGGCTTGTGACTATCTTCAGAGACAGGTATGGTGACCACAGGATGGTGGGTACTCACTTTGGAAAGATTCGCATTTTCATTTGGAATAAAATATTTTCTTTATGTTCAGTTGTTGCTATTGCTGTTGTTTCTAATTATATGTATAGGATGGGGGTTGTATTTGGGTGCAGAAGTCAAAAGATTGGATTATTGATTATAAGTAAATATTGCTCCCTTAGCAGTCATTTCTATCATGTTTTAGCTGTGTTCTGTATCAGTCATTTTTGAGTTTCAATACAACTCCTGTTTCATTATTAATTTTTCTACTCTCTGTAATCTGCAACATGTAGTTGATGTCATGAAATTTGGTCTTTAATTATATACTATATTGTCTTAAGTAATTTTATATGTAAGTGCTTTTTCTCTCCTTGAGATCATATTATTATAAGATGAGGATGTCATATATTCCCTTTTGTGCCATGCTCATTAACACCTGACTTATTAATCTAATAGAACTTCCATTTCCATGGTCTTTCTATCTAATATTTCACACTAATTTATAATTTAGACTCAACAACTCAATTATAACAAACCAAATGGACAAGTCTTCAATCCAAATTCTGGAAGTCTGGGAAAATTAAAATGTCTCAGCAATTCTGGAAGGAGATCAAAGAACCCATTCTTAATTTTATAAAACCAACCAGCAGAGGGAGCAAAAGAGATGTACAGCTGTCTCTGTTTCTGCTTAGGAACCTTCCACAATGGTTACTGTCTGGAATCTATTTTTGATAACCATTTCTCCTAATCCCAAGGCAGACATTTTGCTGTATAATTACTATCCACCTGCGAAGTCATTTCTAATAAATTTTATCTACAGGATTTCTTTCTGTAACCCTATGTCCCATGAAAACCTTTAAAGCTACTAGGTGAAAACTCAGGAATTTTGAATGAATAAAAAAGTTAGGTTCTTACCTATTACTTAGGATAGATGATATTAATGAATTTAGGTTATCTGAAATATTTCAATAAATTTTTCTCTCATACCTATAATGGAGGTTTTACTACATTCAAAATAAAATTTTATTTTCTATATGACTAGAAAAAACAACAGAGAGAAGGTCCCTCCGTAAAGAATCTTTTTAAAAATGTAATAAATATGCTATATATTATATGTATTTTTTTTTCATATAATGAGAGGAGCTCATTATCCTGGGCATTTTGGTTTAGGCACTTCTGTCAATTATAATCATTGATGGCCAAAGAGTTGTGTGTGGTTTATAGAATTCATGGCAAAGCTTTAAGAATGCAATTTCTTGCATTCTTTGGATGAGTTCAAAATAAGGGCTTGTTGAATGTATAATACCTTATTTCCAAAACTGTTGAGTTTAATAGTTATATTAATGTGTAGCCACAAAGGAAGTGAAGAAGTAAAAAAGAAAAGAACTCTGATAATGCAAAGCTAATATGAATCATTTTCTGTTGAAGAAAATCAGGAAAGGGAAACATTATAGTACTTTTCATTTTTAAGGAGAAGATAATCCTAATATATAAAAACTCAGGGTCTGTAACATCCAAAATGACCAAAGGCTTTATCAACCAAAAACCAGTCCTGCATTCAGTGCTTGATTGCCCTGGCGAACCAGCAATGACTGTGGTGCTGTGGGTGCTGCGACTCAGCACTGACTGCTGAGGGGCTGCGAATCAGTTCTGGAGAGAGAAGCAGGGTCTGATTCGTAGCCTCATGGCAGCTGTTGATAAGCCCTTGCCTCTTCCTTTCTCTCTGGGCCTGGCCAGCAGCTGCATCTCTCTTTCTCCCCAGGCCTCTATAGGGGCTACTGATCAGCCCTGCTTCTCTGATTAGGCCTGCAGATAGGCCCAGAGATGCTGACTGGCATAGAAACCAACCAATCAGAACCAAATCTGGGTGAACTGTGAGGAGCCAATAGCTGACCAGGAGTCAGAGTTTTGACGCTGACTGGCATAGAAATTGACCAATCAGAACCTAATCTGAGTGAACTGTGAAGGCAGAACATAAGGTGGGGGCTGAGGAGGGGTTTTAAGGGAAACAGCTGTATAGTGTAAGAAAGTCGTTCAATTTTTTAATGACTGATTTAGCAGTATAGTGCATATGGCTGGCTATCAGTCTAGATGTAAGGATTAGGTATTTTTGTCTGCCAAGAGCATCTTCTTCTGAAAAAGCCCCCCCCCCTCCAATTTAAGCAATCCTATCCTATATAACCTATACTAATAAAAGGGTAATATGCTAATAAGACTGGGTCGACTGGCTATCTTCTGGATATCCAACTTCCTTCCAGACAAAGCCATAGTGGTGGGGGCAGAGGAAGAGAGGGCAGGCCGGCAGGGGAGGATAATTGGGGGCAACCAGACCAGCAGGGGAGGGCAGTTGGGGGAGAAATTAGATAGGCAGGGAAGGGTAATTGTGGGCGAGATCAGGCTGGCAGGGGAGGGAAGTTGGGGGTAACAAGGCCTGCAGGGGAGGGCAGTTGGGGGTAACCAGGCTGGCAGGAGAGAACAGTTGGGGGTGAGATCAGGCTGGCAGGGGAGAGCAGTTAGGGGTGATTAGGCAGGCAGAGGCAGTTGGGAGTGAGATCAGGCAGGCAGGGGAGGGCAGTTAGGGGTGATTAGGCAGGCAGGCAGAGGGTTTTTGGGCAATCAAGCAGGCAGGCAAAGGCAGTTAGGAGTGATAAGGCAGGCAAGCAGATGAGAGGTTAGGAGCCAGTGGTCCTAGATTGTGAGAGGGATGTCCGACTGCCACAGGGATCGGGCCTATACAGGCAGTTGGACATCCCCCAAGGGGTCCCGATTGAAGAGGGTGCAGACTGGGCTGAAGGAACCCCTCTGTGCACAGGGCACTAGTCTATACTTATAAAAGGCTAATATGCTATGTGTCCAAATGTCTGACTATTTGCTATGATGCATACTGACCATCAGGGGGGCAGATGCTCAATGTAGGAGCTGCCATGATGTGCACTTGCTGGCACCATGGACTGGGGTCAACAAACCCAACATTCAGCTGTCCCCAACATTCGCCACCACCCCAGAGGGACACCCCACCAAATCGCAGCCAATGTTGCCAAGACCCCATCGTGCAAAATTCAGCCCCCAGCCCAGCCTGAAAACAGCCACTGAAGGCACTGGGCAATGATGTCATGTAGCAACGCCTGGCTTTCTCTCTCTAGTGACTAGCCTCCTTGGAGTTTCTTCGACCTAGTAACCCAACTTACTTTATAGCTGGGTGCAAACATTTTACAGTTCAACCAAATGTTTGTGAAGCGCTTTCCCATGCCTCATTTGATTCTCACAGAAGTCCTGAAATAGGATAGGAGACTCAGTGGATCCTGTTTCCTTTTCATTAGCAAGACAATGGAGATTTAGAAAGTTTAGAAACTTGACCCGAGTGAAAAGAAGTAAGAAATGGTAGAACTTGAAAATGACTTTAGGTTTTCTCACTGCACAGAATAGTCAAACACTGCTGCAGCAGTTAAATATTTTACCTTTTGTTCTCCCTGCGTGTTCTATAATATCTGCTTCGTGTTGATATTTACTGCTGTGCTGCTGACAGTTTCCTGAAAGAGAAATTGGGGTGCTTTACTGGGCTAGAAAAAGTTTAGCTAAATCAGAAATCAAGTCTAATTAAGCAAGTTTATTATATATATATATATGGCTAAATTGACTCTTGCATGCACAATACATATAAAGCTCTCACTGGAGCCATTTGCATGCTGTATTTTGATCTGTCATTGTCGATCATGAATTTGATGAAACTTCTATAATAGAGGAAGGGTGAATAGCAATATTAAAATATTCTAATTAATTTTCTTTTAATGTGAATGTATTTATACACTGGGCCACTAGTTATAAATAATGACATTCGTGCAGTTTCTTTTGTGTTGGGATATAGTAACTCACACCAGTAAAGTGTGACACACACTGGGGAATTTCTAGGCATTGTGGGATGGTTGGCATCTTCATCATTCCCATAATTTTATATTATAGGTAGAATTATATTAGATTTAGTTACTTGAGTTGATTTTTCAAAAACAAGTCCTATGGAGCTTCCCCTGACTTCAATTTAAGGAGATTACTTTTATGGGGAAGTTGTTTGGAGAAGTTTGTGCATGTGTTTGTATGACTGATCAACAATAGAAATAACTTTAACGTTTGTCTCATCAAGGAAGAAACAAATTTTCTAACAATTTTGAAAGCTTTTTTACCATGTTGCCTCTTTCTGTCCTATAATGAATTGTTTTTTATTAGAATCTAGTCATTCCTTGTGCTGGAGGCATAAAATCACAGTGTAACGACCTACATGGGGGACACCTTTTCTGTCTTCTGGCTGAGTAGTTAGGTTGTGCAACTCATGGAAGGAATAGCATTATGCCTTGAGAAGAACACTGTACTGAGTGTTTTGTTAAAACATCCAGAAGAGGACAAAGAAACTTATATTGGCATTCATTTAATTAAGAAGACACTAATAAAGGAAAGTTTGAAAACTCAAAATAAAAAAACACCTTTTACTCTAAAATAATTTAAACCTCTAAGGAGATTTTACTCCTTGGTGCTTAAAGAAGCCTATTGTTTTAGATTTTTTGATGGAATGGGTATGGGTAACATTTGAGCTTGTTGAAATGATTCAAAGATTGGGAGATTCTGGAGAGGGGTTGGACAATTCTGATTCAGTGAGTTGGCTTGGACTAGAAGTCCAGAGATGTCAGTTCTAGACCCAACTTCATCACTTAGTGATTGCTTGTCTTGGCCAATCCAACATATTTGTTTACCTATCTGCCAAATATCTGACTACTTTTTACAGAATAATATGATCAAGTAAAAGTACCTAGCATGATATTAAAATACTAGAGGTCTGATGCATGAATTCATTCACGGTTTGGGTCCCTTGGCCTGGTCTGTGAGGATCAGGCTGAAACTGGCTCTCTGATATCCCCCAAGGGATCCCAGATCGTGAAAAGATACAGGCCAGGCCAAGGGACCCCACTGGTGCACTATGGGAGGGATATAGGGTGTGTCCGGCTTGTCTCACCCAGTCCTTATTGACCAAACTCCAGCAGCAAGCTAACCTACCAGTCAGAGCCTCTGCCTCCTGGTGGTCAGTGCATGTCATAGTTCGAGTAGTCGAATGGTTGTTTAGGCTTTTATATAGTATACGGATGAGCTATATTTATAAAAATAGTTTTGGTATTAAAAGTGCTCAAGTAAATGATTGTTATGACTATTTTAAATGCATTTTTATTATGTTCAATGTAGTTTGAAAATAATAAAACTTACATAGGACTAAGCCAAAGTGCTCTGACCTTTGGGAATCAGGTGAAAACAATGCAGTGTTCATTAGGACATTTGTGATGATTAGGGAGATGACCTTAATAGGTTATCAAATTCACATCCTTTCACAGTGGAACAGTTATGCCAATTCAATTAAATGACATTTTCTATTGTTTACTAAGACTACTACAGCTACCCAAGACTCCAATACAAAGTAGTTTAAATATTATGCAATCTTTTCTTATTTAATTCTTGATTCTTGAATCACACCATCAGGGGAAAAATTAAAAACATTTTGATTGTTGCAAGTTGTGTCTCTCTGATCATGCTCCTATTCACTATGTAAGATCACTCTGCATGCCTACTAAATAGTTACAGCATTCTTAAGATGTATGTAATCTACAATCAGCAAACTTATCCTTTTAATTACCCAGTGTCATCCTATGTTCTCTCTTACCTTGACTCCATAGAGTATGTCTACTGTCTTCTGATATCAAATATCAACTTTGTTTGGAAATGATTCTTAGAAGTTACAGTGTCTCTGCTCAGGCTGTGTGTCTATTGCAACATGTTGATGAATCTATTATAGCATCAGTCACCAATATCTATTACTGTGGAGGGGGACACTAGCTCCAACTTTGCAGGTGCCTGTGTGCTTCATATCTGTCCCAGCAGTTATTGTTTTTACTTGCTCTTTAGTGGATTCTTCCAAGTCTGTTACTTGGCCATGAGCCTGTAAGCTCATGGGGAACATGAATGTCTAACATAATGCTATCTTCATAGGTATTACTTCCCTTTGATTCTGGCACGTTGTTCTTGAACAAAACATGTATGCCTCTGTTCCTTTTTTCTTTTCTTTTTTCTTTTTTTAAAATATATTTTTTATTGATTTTACACAGAGAGGAATTGAGAGGGATAGAGAGTTAGAAACGTCCATGAGAGGGAAACATCAACCAGCTGCCTCTTGCACACCCCCTACTGGGGATGTGCCTGCAACCAATGTACATGCCCTTGACTGGAATCGAACCTGGGACCTTTCAGTCTGTAGGCCGATGCTCTATTCCACTGAGCCAAACCGGTTTCGGCTGTTCCTTTTTTTCTGTTAATTTTACCCAGGAGGGATTTTTATTTCCTATGTAATACCAGAAGCCCGGTGCATAACATTCATGCACTGATGGAAAGGGGGTCCTTTAGCCCTGCCTGCATCCTCTTGCAGTCCAGGCTCCTGCCATCACCACTGTGCTCGCCAGCCGTGAGCCTGGCTTCTGGCTGAGTGGTGCTCCCCCGGTGAGAGCGCACTGACTACTAGGGGGCAGCTCCTGCGTTGAACGTCTACCCCCTGGTGATTAGTGTGTGTTATAATGACCAAACATTCCTCTGTTTGGTCAATTTGCATATTAGCCTTTTATTCTATAGGATTCCCTAGCAGGCGTGTCTTAGAGCCCGGATAGACGCAGGTCAGTGCTGTTTAGGCTTAAATCGACACGCTCGCTACACACAAAAATACCCCAATAGAATCCGCCACTCTCTTCAAGCCCTTTCCTTCCGTTTGTTTCTCAGAGAAAGAGACTTTTCTGTTTTATATTAGTACTTAGTAATGAACTTTGTGAACTTGATACACTTATGGGTCATGGTCAGCCCTCCATTTCTGCAAAAATATCAATCTCAATTTTTTAAGTAAGGTTTTTTTTTTTTATGACTCATACTCAACTTTGTGGTTGTAGGCTTGAAGTCTTCTTCAATATATTCACAAGGTAGGATACCATATTCTAAAATGTACCATTTCTCTTTCACAGAGTTTGTTTGTTTGTCAAGCCTAAACAACAAGGTGAAACATTATTTACAGGGTTCTAACATAACCCCCGTTCTCAGTATGCTAGTGTTATTGGAATCACACAAAGCATACATGCCTTTTAAATGATGCATAAGAATGAAGTGTTATAGCAGGCTCCTGGTTTACCCTGGCATTAGTTTTCTGAGAGATGCCAGAATTGGCCAAGAAATTTCTTTTTAAAAAGATGGAAAAAATTTCATGGAAGACAAACATAGATCACTTTAAAAATAATTTTCTCTCATTTTTATTCTCTCCTATCCATAATATCAAAGACTACTTTTGAAAGACACACAAAACATAATTGTATGGAATATACAGAGATTTTTAGAACCATTGAGACATTTGACAAATGTCAGTTTGAAACAAATGACTTTATTCCTGGATAAATAAACAAACAATGAGACATCAAATTTGGGTTTGTCTCTTAAAGATGATGTCAATTGGTTTGTGAATATCAGAAAGCAGATTGACATCTTTTGTCAATATATTTCCCCCCTAATTTATCTTAGTATATGTGAAAAGGTTTTTCCTTCATAGTGATCCCATGAAATCTTCTAGGAAAGAAGGCTTCCATGGTCAGTGAGTTTAGACAATGCTTCTACTATTGTCAGAGATCCTTCAGGAAGCAGGGAAGGAAAAAATACCCTGCAAAAATTGTTTTAACTCTTATAACCCATCTAGTCCCAAAATAATTTGACCACAATAACTTTGCCTCCCCTTTTGTTTTAAGCAGGAACATATTTAACACCTCTTGAAACACATTTTAATAATTATTGCTATTTTAGCCTCTTCAACTATTTCTTTTTACTGAATTTATTTATTTAAATTGTCCCTTCAGTAAATATTTCAGGTATTTCACTGACTTGAGTCAATTAGGAATTTTTATATGGCTATACATATAGTTTCATTCTACTCAGATTTTCATATCTATTTTCCACACAACTTCTTTGGCAAAATAAGTGTTTGAATTAGGTTTTCATCACTGGGTAAGGCAAAAAAAGAAAGGATCTAAACTTGTATTCCTTAGGTGAGACCTAGGTACTTTCTTAGGACCAGAATGGTGCTGTCTCTTCTCTGGGAAAATACAAAATGTGCAGCATCTTCAGTGAATGGACAGGCAGCTCAGAGAAGCACCGAATTCAATAGTTATAAGAGACTGAAGATATCATTCACTGTCAGCCTCTCATTTTGTGCCAGGAATCAGAGGCCCAGATTACCACTGTGCCTGGCCTCAGTTGAGATAGCAGTTGTAGTTGAGCTGGTTTTAAGTCTGGCCTCCTGTCTCTTTGTCTAAGTTTTCAGTTACATTTGGGGCTTCTTAGAATTCTGTACAGTAGTTGGATCGTGTCTCAAATTTACGTTTGCTATTTTCACCAAGAACAAAAGTCTAAAACTCGACTCTTGGTTTTGAATTGCACAGCCATAGAACTAAAAATGCATATCATGTGGTAAAAATTTCTTCCAAAAATGAAACTCCACCAAAATATTTATTTAAAAAAATTGTGGTGTGTGTGTGTGTGTGTGTGTGTGTAAGGTGGTAGTGGTGATGGTAGGATGAGATGGATTGGGTAAGGAAGGGAAAGGTACACTCTAATAGACTTAAGTAGACCAGAAATAGTCTTGTTCTGGGCTTCGGGGTGGGTGGGGGTTGGGGGGGCAAAACTGTCATTCTATTCAAATAATTGCTGAATATTTTTCAATCCAGTTTCTGTTTTGGAAAGCTATTAAATGGGCTGTGAAATGGGTTGGTGGTGAAAGATGAACTGGTAGCAATTATTTTCCCATATTCTTTCTGACTTTTCTTTGCTATGTACAACACAACTGAAAATCAGATCCAATGATTGATGTCCTGGCTCTGTCAAAATGGCAGGCAAGCAATGTTTGCAACTCACCTCTCTACTTAGCATTTTCCTCTGTTTCTAGGTTAATATTAGTTTTCTCTTACCCCATCAAGCTAAGTCCTTTCACAGGGAATACAGATTTTTTTGCAATTACTTAGAGGTATCTCCATTCAAATAGTTGTTAGAAGTTCTTTGAGTTGAGGAGAGGTTTTAATAGGGCAATAAGCACTGCAGAATTATGTCTAGCTGTGTACAAATATGGGAACAGTCACAGTAACTTGAATAATTGATGTAAAGAAAAACAATTACCAAGCAAATATGACATTCTTTGGATACAGCAGAATATTCCATGGCTTTCTGCTCAATTCCTTTCCATTATTCTTGCATGTTTTAAATTACAAATAATCAGAAAATTTTCTAAGGTTGAAAGTGTTTACCTAGAACTGGAAATGCATTAGTATTATTTTAAAAATAAGGACTCTTTTTTTTAAAACAACTTTGTTGAAATAAGATTTACATATTATTATGTTCACCCTCTAATAAATTTGATGACTTTTAGTAAATGTATGAAGTTGTGCAACTATTATCACAATTCCGTTTTCAAATATTTCCATCTCCCCTAATGGGAAATTTTAAACACTGTAGATGGGTTTTATAACAGAGCCGTGTGGAGACTGGAACCATCTTTCTTCAGATCCAAACTTGACACAGGTAGTCACCTCTTCTCCCTAACAAAGTTGGGCACTATTGTGTGTCAAGAGTGGGAATTAGGAGACCTGGTTGCTCGGTGTCTAAAGAAGGGCCCTGCCACCTCTCTTCCCAGATCTTCTTGGGTCCCCCTAAGGGAGACAGAACTTCCCATGCCCTGATTTGTCAGATAACTTTAGTTTTGCATCATTTCTGTTCCCTCTCCTCTTTTTTGTCCTTTACCATTTCCTCCCACCATCCACCAAGACTGAGACAGGTTGCAGCAGCTCATGTATCAAGTATCCCTGAACACCTTATCCTTTAGATACCAGCTATATTTTCCTCATTTTTGCCTCCCTGAAGTCTTGTCTTCACCCACATATAGGACTTGTTTTAAGAAGTTAGCTGTTATTTTCATCATCATCATTACCACCACCATCATTATCATTATTATCATCATTTTATTTGTCATATAACCCAAAGCCTTCTTCCCTCAGCTTCTTCTCCATCATCTGATCTAGGACTCATCTTAAGGAAATAAAAACAGAATTATATTTTGGCCCACCTACCAAAACATGGCATAATATTTGACAATTAAAATGTGTAAAAGTAACAAAAAGTTACTTTTTAGAAATGTTCTTGTAAGAAATTGTAATTTATTAATCACTATAGCATTGACATGAATTAGAAAAAGAGTTGTAAAATATATGAGGGAATAATATTTATTTTAATTACAATCTTAGCATTTATATAGATTTACATATTTCTTAGAATAAATCTAGTTCCCAGGAATTTGGAGTCCAGAATCTGGAAACACTGAATTTTAGCATGAAGGTAATAATTCACATAACTTTTGCTGCCTCTATCACCTCTCCTTCCAGAATTCTATAGAATACTAGTGGCCCGGTGCACAAAATTCATGCACGGGAGTGTGTGTTATCCCTCAGCCCAGCCTTCACCCTCTTCAATGTGGGACCCTTGAGGGATACCTGACTGCCTGTTGGACAGTTGGACATCCCTCTCACAATCCAGGACTGCTGGGTCCCAACTGCTCATCTGACTGCCTTCCTGGTTGCCCCTACTTGCTTCTGCCTGCCAGCCTGATCACCCCCTAACTACTACCCTGCCAGCCTGATTAATGCCTAACTGCTCCCTTGCCAGCCTGTTTGCCCCTAACTGCCCTCCTCTGAAGGCCTGGTCACCCCTTACTGCCCTCCCCTGCAGGCTTGATTGTCCCCAACTGCCCTCCCTTGTAGGCCTGGTCCTTCCCAAATGCCGTCCCCTGCTGGGCCATCTTGTGGTGGCCATCTTGTATCCACATGGGGGCAGACATCTTGTGTGTGGGAGTGATGGTCAATTTGCATATTACTCTTTTATTAGATAGGATACTCTTCATAAAGGCCACCTTAGATTCTCTTTTCTCAGGTGCCTCTTCCCTGCATTAACTACTTATACCACTTCTTGCCACCACAGGCAAGACAATTATTGATAGTATCTCCTCAATGCTCTCAAATCGGGTTTTGATACCAGGATTATTGCAATAATCCCCTTATCCACCAGGCCAGTAACATTATGACTCCATTTTGTTATATAAGGAAATTAGGGCTGAGAGCAGCCAAGTTGACCCAGGGTCACATGACAGTAAGAGGCAAAGCTGGAAGTTGAACCCCCAAGGTCTGAACCCCAGTTTGCCTTTCTATTGTACTATACTGCTTCTTTAAGCCAATAAGACTTTGTCACAATTAACACTAATTTTGATGTTTCTGTTCTTTATGAAATTGTCAGTTTGGAAATGCAACACTTTTCTTAGCATGCTCTTGTTCTGCTGAATAAAGTAGTAAGGAAAACTATTGTATGTAATGTTTTTATGGCTTGTTTCATGATATTGGCTGTTAATTAAGCCCATTCTTAAAAAAAAAATATATATATATATATTATTATTATTATTATTATTATTATTATATTTTTACAGAGAGGAAGGGAGAGGGATAGAGAGTTAGAAACATTGATGAGAGAGAAACATTGACCAACTGCTTCCTGCACACCCTCTACTGGGGATGTACCCTCAACCCAGGCACATGCCCTTGACCAGAATCAAACCTGGGATCCTTCAGTCCACATGCTGATGCTCTCTTCACTGAGCCAAAATGTTTTCAGCTAATTAAGCCCATTCTTAAACCAGAAGTGTTTCAGTAATGTTGAGAATCAATGAATGGATTGATATGTAGGTTAGTGGTATGTGAGTAGGAGAGAGGTTTAGATCTTTAATTCTGGTTGCTTAATTCAGTTGATTAAAGCCCCGTATAAGTGAAGTCACATTTATGAATTCAGTTCCTGGGTGGACCAGTTTATTTAGTCACACTTGCACTGTTAACCTTAGCCCACCCTCTTGCTAATACATGTTGTTATCTGAAATCAAAGCACAGTGTGTCGAAAAGCACAAATCCCTACTCACAATTGGAAAAAATTACCCAACACCTATGTCCTATTGACACTGGCAGGAGCAGGGTACATTATTGTTTTCAGCTCTCCTGAAAAATTATGCAACAAAAATGCCATGAATCATATATATCTTTATAATTTGCTTTAACTTATTTTAACAGATTTAGATGAAAAGAGAAAAACCCTCGCTATATTTGATCTTTGAGCAACATGGTTTTGAACTGTGCAGGTCCATTTATATGAGGGTTTTTTTCAATAAATCTGTATGCATGGTAAGTTTATTTTCTCTTCTTTATAATTTTCTTAATGACAATATCTTAATTTATTGAAAGAAAATGGGATGTAAAACATATAACTTATAAAATATGTGCTAATTGACCATTTATGTTATTGGTAAGGTTTCTAATCAACAGTAGGCCACCAGTAGTAAAGTTTTTGGGAAGTAAGAGTTATACAGAGATTTTCTGCTTTGGCGGTTGGTGTCCCTAACTCAAGCATTGTTCAAGGGTCAATTTTATACTGACATCCTCAGTTTTATGGAAATAAAAATTTATTCAGTAATGTAGATAGGAATGGTGGATAGTGACTTGAACATTTTTACTTGAGGCGTTCACTTTTTTCTGTTTAACTTTTTTCATCTGAGGTGAATGATGGTTATTACGGTATTTATGACTAAAAGCCCAGTGGAGAATTTGTGCACCAGTGGGTCCTTGGCCTGGCCTGTCAGATCAGGCCAAAACTGACTCTCTGACATCTCCTGAGGGGTCCCGGATTATGAGAGGACACAGGCCAGGCTGAGGGACCCCACTGGTGCACTAACAGGGCCAGGGAGAGATGCAGGAAGTTGGCCAGCTGGGGAGGGACCGCGGGAGGACTCCAGGACATGGCTGGTCCGCCTAGCTCAGTCCTGATCGGCTGGACCCCAGCAGAAAGCTAACCTACTGGTTAGAGTAGGGGTGTTGAACTCAATCAGAGAAGGGGCCAAAATCTAAAATCCAGCCTAAATCGCGGGCCGAATGGTTTACTGAACAGTCATAAACTGTCATTGTGATGGAAACAGTGGAGTGCAGTGATGACAGCGCGGTGCGGGCCACATTGCAAGGCCTGGCGGGACGGCTTTGGCCCGCGGGCCTTGTGTTTGACACATGTGGGTTAGAGTGTCTGCCCCTGGTGGTCAGTGCACATCATAGTGAGTGGTTGAGTGGCCTTAGCATATAATTAGAATATTATGCTTTGATTCATTGAATAGATGACCTGACAACTAGACACTTAGCATATTAGGCTTTTTATTATATTGGATGGTAGGTTCATTTTTATATATTTGATAGAGGGTTTTCATAATTGAAGAAAAATAAAAGTAACTCAAATTAATACTTTTCAGACTCTTTTTCTGTTCTTTCAACCAAAGTTAAAACAGCTCACATAAATGAGCAAAGAGCAGATTTGAAGGCCAGAGGCATATTTCTAGGGAAAGAAAGAAGAACAAGGACAAAGTCCTGAGGCAGTAGGATGCCTAGTGTGTTTTAGAACACTGAGAAGACCAGAAAGGATGAGGAAGAGTGAGCAAAGCAGAAACTAATACAAGATGGTTACAGATGTAACAGTGGAGGATGGGCCTTAGTGTAGTATATATAGAGAGGAAGATAGGGAGCCATTGAGGTTTTTTATGAACTACTTTGGGTTTTAATAAGATTATTCTGGCATCTGAGTTGAGATTAGGCTACAGAAGGGCAAGAGAGGAGCAAGGAGGAATATCTCTGATCCAGAAAAGAGATGATCCAGTTGGACCAGGGCAGCAGTGGTGGGGATGGTAAGAATTATTTGGTTTATATATATATATACTGTTATTTCCAATAAGTGGTATGGAGTCATTGATTATATTTTGGGGTAAAATTTTTAGGCTTATATATCATTCCAAAATATATTCTAGCATTTTCATTATGTTTGAATATTAGAAAAAAAGAATCCATAAATTACCAGCAGGTTGTTCACATTATATTATCTTCTCATTGAAAACCATTTACTATATTTAGACTGAATTTCAAACCTTACAATTATTTAGAAGCCCAATCCTATATACTATTGTGTTGTACAGTATGGTAGCTACTGCACATATGTAGCTATTGAGCACATGAAATAAGGCTAGTCCAAAATGAGACATATTATGGCTATAAAATCTACAACATATTTAAAATCTTAGACAATAAACATGTAAAATATGTTATATACAACTTTTCAAATACTGGTTATAGACTGAAAGGATACTATCTTAGAATTATAGTAGAAATGTATTAGTATTAATTTTACTTGCATTTTACTTTTTTTAAACTGTGATTTCTGGGACATTTAAAATTGTAAGGGTGGCTGAAATCTTGGGTTCACATATTTCTTTTTGATAGAGGTGTTCTCAATTCTCTTCTTCTGACTTTATCTCAAACTGTTCTGTTTCAGTTACACTGGGTTTCTTTGATATCCTTGAACTTGTAAGGCTCATTCCTGCCTTGTTGTCTTTGTATTTTTTTTTCTTTTTCCTGAAATGTTATTCCTTTACAACTTCCTTTATCTTTCTCTGTTATTCATTCTCAGTTCAAATGTCTCTTCTAAGATAAGCATTTGCTGACTATTCCTACTAAACATTTGTTCACTCTAAACCTCATTTCACTTAAAATTTTTTATATTATTTATTTTTGGGTGACATTTGTTTGCTTATTCTTGGTCTACTAACTTCTAGAATGTGAAGTATGGAAGCCAAGATATTATTTTGTTGATTACTATACCTCCATAATAGTGTTTGGCATATAGTATTGTCTTATTAAATGAAAAAGTAATTAAACTCTATGCATCAGAGGAATTTAGTGCTATAATTTAATATATAAGAAGGTAGATTTGAACTGATTAGGAAAATCAGGAAGTGTTACTAAGAAGGGAACATTTTCGAGAGTTAGAGAATGAATAAGAGTTAACCAGGGGATGAAGGTAGAGAAAGGCACCACAAGTATAAAGAATAGAATGAGGGAAAAACACAGTAAAGGATAAGTGACCTGACACAAAATAAGGAATAAGTATCTGGTAAAAATCAAGAGAAAAAGGTCACTATGATTAGGGGAGGAAAAGGGATTTGTTATATTCAGGCAGGGCCTTACGATATTTATGTGACATGTGGTTTCTTATCTAAAGCACAGTAGATAGCATTATTGTCATTTTTCAAATTAGGGAAGTAAGGCATGACAAAATTAAGTAACTCACATAAGGTCGTATATCTAGCAAGAGAAGAGATTCTAACTCTGGACTGTCCAACTACAAAACTATAACTCTACAATATTTTACATTGCATCTAACACCCATGAATTTAACATTTATGGAAAATATACATGCTATATTTTGGAGTTTGGGGTCTTTGACTTTTTAGCAATCAGTATATTTGGTTGCAATGAAAACAGCTGTCTAAGATGGAAAAGGAATTTTGTAGAAAGTAAATTGGATAGCTCATGGAAGCAATGGGGCACTGGAGCACCAGGTTTAGAATATTGGCAGGCACCAAGAGAAGCCAGTAGCACTCAATATCATTCCACAGTAATGCTCCAGACTACCACCATTGTGCTATTCCATTGAAGAGGGACTGCTGTGACTCAATACTGCTTTTCTTGGATACTTGCTGCCCTATGGATATACTTTCAATTGTGCTGAGCTCAGAATGAGCAATTTATAACTTTTTCTAAGGTACGACCTAGCTGGAAGTGCCTGATTGGCTGAACCTATGTGCCGGTTGTCTGAGATCTGAAAAAATTCCTCTTTAGCCTCCATATTGGTGTCTAAAGTCTTGATTCCCATTTGCTTTAGGATTAACACCAAATAAAAAGTGTGTTGCTTGCTGGACTTTCAAAATGACACATATTTACCAAAGTCCACTGCCTTGGTTGCTGCAATCAATATAAACTTTATTTTTCTTACAACCTCTTTTGCCTAATCTAATACAATTTGTGTTATATTATCATATATATCTGATGGTCAACTGTTTGGTCTTGAACAGGCCAGTTGAAATGCATGAGTATTTTCTTAAAAGAAGAATAATAATTGTTGAGTAATTCACAAAGTCTTTGGGGACCCTAAAGAATTAGACTTGGATAGTGGGCAGGAACCCATGGACACAGAACCAGCCAAGAATGTGGCCATAAGAGTAGCCTGTCTGTGATGCCAGTACTGGTGTCATCACTAATGGCTACTTATTGTCATCACCTCTGGAACCTGCCCTCCAAGTAGATTCATCGTCAGGCACAGAAATTTCAGTTCAGCACTCAGCACCACACATAATGCACACTGGGTCAGGGCTATGAGTCACCTGCAGCAAAGTCAAGTCCCAGGTTTGAGTGTCTGATTTGGTAAGCCCAGGAGTTGAGAATGAAAATATCCCCTTTGGATTTTTTAGTTATTTTGGGATTCCCTCAAATAGGAAAATATCTGGACAAAATGACAAATTTCTGTGATAGCATAGTTTTCCTTGCACTAAGAGTTTTTAAAAATTTAAGTTACTGTCTTTTCTTTATATTTTATGCCACTTGTTGAAAATAAAATATCTCTGAATCTGTGAATCAATGAGTTGAATGTGATTTTTAATTTAAATAATATTTCTGCTGACATTTGCCTAGTTATTCATTTTTTCAATTATAAATATTTTTAAAGATAAACATTCAAAATTAATTATGTGAAAGATTTCTTTCAATATTTTGAGACAAGATTCTTATTAGGATATGCCATGATTACTTTCTCCCCAGCATTAGATTAGAGATTATAAATTCAAATGTGTTGTACTAAAACAAACAACAACCAATAGATAATTTGAATGCTCAATAAGTACCCTGATGAGTTAAACCAGCTTTTATTTTAAGTGAGAGTGGATGATTTTAAAATTTTGGTGCACATTTACATGTTCAAATATAACATATGGTTGTAATTTATCTTAGTCTTGGAAAATTAAACAAGAATAATCTGATTTATAAGAAAGAATTGGTTACCACATCTAATACATTTTTCATTTCTTATGCTATCAAAAATGGTAGTGAACAAATATAACTGATTTTGAATAATGTTATTGGAACATCTTATGTATTAGTTTATTGTAAGAATTAGATTGACCCTGCAGTCCCTCCCTGCTGCTCCCCAGTGACAGGAATGCCTGGGCGGGAGTGAGATCACAATTTTTTGTCAAGTCTAAGCTGTGGGAGAGAGCTAACTTGCCCCTCAAGCCTTACTTCACTGGATCCTCTCTCGCTCCTCCTCCTGTCTCCTTCCTGACTATTCACAGTGAAGGGAGCCAGTGGGAACAATGCAACTGAGAAATAAAGCAACTGAGTGCCAACCATGGGGACTGGAGAAGATGAGCTTGGCACTTAAAGTGCGAAGGCTCTACCCCGATATGTGAACATTTTTAAGAACGATAAGTGAGTATCCACAATTCATTAACTACTTAAATATTTCCTAGTCCTTAAGCCCTTTACTGGAACTTGTCTCTCCCTGGGCCACATGTGAACTCCTGCAAGTCCATATCAGCCTTCAGTGGTCTAGCACAATGGTTCTCCAAGTGGGGTCTGAACTTACAGCCTTCTGGGAGCTGGCGATTACATTGTTTACACACCATGCTCAGTTCTAAATGTTTTATATGCACCCTCACTATACCAGTTAATGTTCACAGACAGATCTGAGACCAGTAATATAATTGCATCCCACTGTCAGATTAGAAAACAGAGTTAGGTTGAATTTTCCCATAGTCATGCAGCTAGAAGTAGTGAGGACTGGAACCTAGACAGTGTGGCTCCAGTGGGAAGACTCTAGGAACCATCATGGAACACAAGGGTGGGTGTCTGTGCACCCGGCCACATGTTTATCATGAAGGCAGGATAGGTATTGCACTGTCTATTTTTCCAGCTGAGGCTTAGGAAAAAAGTGAAATCACTGGCCCAGAGATTAAAGTTAGTAGCAGAGTTTGGTCTAGGGCAGTGGTCAGCAAACTCATTAGTCAACAGAGCCAAACATCAATAGTACAATGATTGAAATTTCTTTTGAGAGCCAAATTTTTTAAACTTAAACTTCTTCTAATGCCACTTCTTCAAAATAGACTTGCGCAGGCTGTGGTATTTTGTGGAAGAGCCACACACAAGGGGCCAAAGAGCCGCATGTGGCTCTCGAGCCACAGTTTGCTAACCATGGGTCTAGGATCTCAGATTTCCAGCTTTCTGCCCCATGCACTGTGTCCTAGGTCAGGCGCATCTGGGCAGGAGCCTGGGCATCAAAGAGCAAGCATCAGAATTGGAGGTTCTGGGCCCAGATAGGCACTGGGCCTGGGGACCACCAAGGGGTGCAGGATACAACCTGCCACAGAGTAGATGGGCATTGCAATAGACTATCCTTGCAGGATTAAAAAAATAATTAGATTGATATTTAACTTAAAATTCCCAAGATCTGTGTGTTCATTTGAGTTGTAACTATAGTACCATATAGTCATAAAATAGATTTTAAATGTTTTCATTTACTATTCTAATATAAAAGTGGTATATATCCAGGGTAGAAATTTAGAAAATACAGAAAAGCAGTGAGACATATTAAAACAGCAGTCATGATCTTACCCTCCAGCTATAACCACTACTGACACTTTGGTATATTGCTTTTTCACTTTTTTCCTGTATCTACCTCTATGTGTGCATGTGTTAATGTTGCATACATGCATGAGTATATTATTGTGTACATTATCTTACAACCTGCACCCCTATCCCAGGGCATTTATAGTGACACTAGATGTCTGGTGCACAAAATTCGTGCATGAGGGGGGTTGTTCCTCAGCTCAGCCTGCACCCTCTCAAATCTGGGAACCCTTGAGGGATGTTCAACTGCCTGTTTAGGCCTGATCCCACCCTCTCATAATCCAGGACTGCTAGCTCCAACTGCTCACCTGCCTGCCTGCCTGCCTAATTGCCCCTCCCTGCTTCTGCCTGCCAGCCTGATCATCCCCTAACACTCCCTGGCCAGCCCGATTGCCCCAACTGCCCTCCCTTGCCTACCTGGTCACCCCTAACTGCCCTCTTCTGCCAGCCTGGTTCCCCTAACTGTCCTTCCCTGCAGGCCTGGTCACCTCCAACTGCCCTCTCCTGCTGGCCATCTTGTGGTGGCCATCTTTGACCACATGGGGGCAGCCATCTTGTGTGTTGGAGTGGTGTTCAATTTGCATATTACTGTTTTATTAGATAGAATGATTGTGAAGAAGAAAGGCTCCTTGGACTACAGGAATCCCAAAGGTACATTGTTAATGCTGACTTTTGTTTCATTTTAGAAACTAATTTTTGTTTGACTTTGCCTGGTATAAGAATATATAAGTGAAATTCATCACAGGGCCTTCCTGGCAAGACCCATCCTCGGGCCATTCACAGGCTGTGCTCCTCAGTTTCAGATTTTCTATTTTCTGGAAATCCTCAGATCCTTCTCTATGATACCAAAACTGCTTCACGTAACATCACACCTCATCATTGCCAGCACAATCAGTTGTAATTTTTTTTTTTTCTTATGTTCCTAAGGATTCTTAATCTCACTTTCTTTTTCTTAAAGGCATTTACATTTGGCTACATTGTTTTTATTGTAGTTGATTTCAAATTTTATGCCATTGTGATCTGAGAAGATGCTTGTTATGATTTCTATCTTTTTCAATTTGAAGAGACTTTGCCTGTGTCCTATTATGTAATCTATCTTAGAAAATGTCCTGTGTACACTGGAGAAGAATATATATTCTGTAGCTTTGGGGTAAAATGTTCTGAAGATGCCAATTAAGTCCATCTGGTCCATCTGATCTTGTATGTCATCTAGGATTGCTGTGTTGTTTTTTGCTGATTTTTTGTTTAGAGGATTTTTATGTGTCAGTGAGGTATTAAAGTCCCCTACTATGACTGTATTGCTATTTATATCTCCCTTGATATCTTCTAGAAGTTGTTTTATGTATTCAGATGCTCTTGTATTTGGGTGCATATATGTTTACCAGAGTTATAGCCTATTGTATTATGAAGTGGCCCTTTTAATCTATCTTTATGGCCTTTTTTATGTCTATTTTGTCTTTTTAATGAAATGAATGCCAATATTGATTTATTTGTCCTCTTCTGGATGTTTCGTGGTTCCATGAATGTCTTTGTGTTAATCGAATGGCATGCTTTAGACTACTTGATTGTTCATAATTAAGACATTTCTCTAGGTTGATTTAAATAGAAAGAGATAGCTTTTTTCACCTGGACTGTTAAATGTTTTTCTTGCAATCCAGTGTGCTGCATTAGCATTAATTTGCACTGTTAGGGGAGCAGGGTCATTGACTGGTCATGCAATTTATTAGACTAATTACACTTCTGTAAGTCAGCACTCTAGAAAGATTTACATTAGATCCCAATCTGTTTTTTTAATCTTTGTTAATTTTTTCTATGTTTATTTAGCAAACACTTGTGTGTTACTTATAAAATGCCTTTGTAGACATTTTAAATATTGAAAATTTAATTCTTATAAATAAGCAAATTAGGTATTCTTATTATTACCGCTTATTAGTGGAGAAAACTATTGCACAGAGAGGATGAGGAATTTACCCAAAATCATGCAGCTAGGAAGTGGCAGAGCCAGCCTTCAGACCCAGAAGTCTGCCTCTAGGGCCCATGTTCTAACCCACTATTCTAGCCCTTGAGGGTCATGCTGCCAGACTGACTCACAACCTTTCTTCTTATTATAGTTCCCTTTATCTTAAAATCCTGTGGAAGCAGCCTCAGTGTTCATCAGTAGGATGAGTGAGTGAAAAAGCTGTGGTACATTTACACAATAGAATACTGCTCTGTTGTAAAAAAGAAGGAAATCTTACCCTTTGTTACAGCATGGATGAACCTGGAGAGTATTATGCTAAGTGAAATAAGCCAGTTAGAGGAGGACAGATAGCATATGATTTCACTCATACGTGGAACCTAATGAACAAAATAAACTAACAAACAAAAAAATAGAAACAGACTCAGAGAGACAGAGAACAGACTGACAGCTGTCAGAGAGGAGGGGGTTGAGGTGTTCAGTAAAAAGCTGAAGGGATTAAGCAAAAAAAACCCCAACAACTCATAGACACAGACAATGATTACCAGAGGGGAAAGAAGGTGTGGGGTGAGGAAGAAGAGGGTATACTAGTAGAAGGGATAAATGGTGATGGAAGGAGACTAGATTTGGGGTGGTAAACACATAATACAATAAACATATTATGTATAATAGAATTGTATACCTGAAAAAAAATCCTATGCATTCTGGAGTTATAGAATATTTTTATAATACTTTAAGTATAGCCCATCTTGTTTTCTTCACCATAGATCCATACAGTGACTTTAAATTGACCAGGTATTAGATTTTATTCATTTAAGTAAAAATAGTTTTATTTCACTTTTCAAAGTTAAATAAAGACATAGAGCCTCTACATATTCCAAGTATTATTTACATATAATAATTATACCTGTATCTATATCTGTCATATCTATATCTATCTAATCTTCTCTTATAACTCCCATACAAATAATCACCACCAAAATCATTAAACATTTGGATTAAAAAAAACACATGCCAAAATGTAAAAAACCTTGCAATGGCAGGCAGTAAGCTACTCCATATGATTAGTGTATCATTGGTTTTGTGCCATGGTGCTAGAACCTTATTGTGCAAAAAATAATTTTTTAAATTGTGCAAAAAAATGATTATATTGATATAAAAATAATTGTGCAAAAAAAATTTTTTTTTTAAAAAAACAACCTTCCAAATATCAGAGAATCCTGTTTTAATTTTCAGTGAATCAACCATTTCCATTACCTATTACTCCAAGGACAATCAAAGGGATCCAAGAGAACTGAATGAGTCAGGAATGAGAATAAAAAGATAGAGACTTGAAAAAATTACATAAATACAGATATATGTGGCCTTTTGCCAAACAGAATTGATAGGGGCAGAAACAGACTATTGGGAACTAGCTATAATTGTAAAAAATACTAAGTGTGCTCTGTTAACCATGATTGTTTTGTTCTGATGAAAGAAGGTACATTCTAACCTGGCTGGGAGTTGCAAGTGGGACCTGGGAGCTCACCTGGAAATGGAGCTCCCCATCTGGCATACCTTTTTGCCTACTTCCCGATGTAATCTTTGTCCTCCTACCCAATATAATCAGTTGGTTATGGTGGGGTGCAGAGCAGATTGCCGTGGATGACCTTTTGCTCTCCTATATTGTCAGCAGTATTGGGATAAATACTCATTTGATTCAATCCTGTCTCTGCCTAATTGTCTCAAGTAGTGGCAGGCATCACAGACCCATTGGTTTTCTGGTTACATAATGATATTTGATTTTTGGGGGACCTCTGTGAAAAAGGATGATGATTTTTCATTCGGTATGGAAATGAGCCCCAATGTGCCTGTGGTATTGGAGCTGGTGCTTATCAGCTCCCAAGAGTGCTGCATGCTTATAATTTTTCCTCCGTCTGCATTCAATGACTCATATTATAGCTTTAAATTATCCATGGTGAGAGTATTTACACAATGGAAATCAAGAAACAGTGGAAATCAGGGCCTCCCCCCCAGAGAGAGTTGTCAAACATTGATGAACACACTACTGGGTGCTTGGATACATAATGAATGTGTGGTAGTTAAAAATATTCCTCTAATAATTTAGAAAGAAACAAATGAAACAAATAGACAATAGAAATAAATACAAATTCTGACTTAGTTATTCTTTTTTTTTCATACTATTTTGTTATTGAAAGCCTATCTTAAAAGAAAGATAATCAGTCCTAAGAACACCAAATTTACAACTGAACCTCATAACAGGCCTCCAGAAACACAATCTCTGTCCACCCTGGAAAGTGTTATCAGGAAGCAAGCCCTCACACGGTTTTCATTTCCATTTTTCACCAGACATTTACAAAGAAAAATTACTTCCTACTGAGTATCCATTAGCCCCCAGCACTGATGCTAATTTGCAAACTGCAAGTGCACTGGAGAGCAAATGGCTATGAGTCACCAAATACATTTAGCAGGCACTTCCTCCTTGGCTTCCTGCGTCACTGCAAAGGCACTGTTCCTTAGCAGCCTGGGTAAAAGTCAGAGTCCCTTAGTTGTATATTGCCGGGAGAGTTGTTGATCTGAAGGAGTTCTCTTAAAAGGATGCACTGATTTGTACTCAGGAAATCATCTGTGCACTTCCTTCCCATATTTGGGCTCTGCATCCAGGTTGAAATGCTCTTAAATGAATAACAGTAAGCTAAGAGCACAGACCCTTTTAAAATATATTGCTTTATCAAGAACAGAAAGCCAAACAAATAGAATTGAAAGCAGTTCTGATTTTTCTGTACAAATATAAAGAATCATGCCAGTAAGAGGCAGGTAATGCCAACTACCACTGAGCTGCCAAGAGCAGGGAAACAAGTAAATAGTGCCCCTTTGGAGGCTTGCTGGTGGGATTTTGTTAGTTTATTTTTGTTTTGTGCCTTCCTAATTGCTGATGCTGCAAGGAAAAGAAAGGGAAAAGTTTGTGGCTCTAGGGCTTTCCTAGGAATGCTTGGCTGCACAGACTAGTCAACAAGCAGCAGATGGAAGAAAGGAAGTTTTCTGCTTAGCCTCTGGGAAGACTGTGTGTACATGGACGACTAATGGGACCAAATGTTAATTTCAGGTTTATGTTATTGAACAAATGATGCAGATGTCTTGATGACTGACTAAGCATTCACTTAGGGACATTTTTATTTTTAAGGATGATTTTTTTCAACCAAGAGTTGGTGAGCATAATGAGGAAAAACTTTGTTTCAGTGGGAACTCTGGCAATGATTGAGGCTAACTTAATTTGTTCATTATTTTTTTCTTTTTTAAAATTATTGTTGACATTTATTACAGATGTTTCCATTTCTCCCCACCCTTTGCCCACCTCCATCCAGCCATATCCCCTCTTCCCTCTGGCCATCACCACACTGTGTCTATGGGTTATGTATATATGTTCTTCTGCTAATTCCTTATATTCTTCTTGATTCCAAAAATTATTTAAGCAACTCTGAAAGAATACATGATACAACCAAATAAACACATTATGCAAAAGAGAAAATAACATGAAAAAATAGCATATGTGGAATGAGTTGAGTTCACAGTTTGCGTGACTGAAGCTTCCTTTATGTGTACTAGAGGTAGGCCATATATTTGGTTTTGAACTTTTTGAAAATCAAAATAGAGAGGGCAATGTGATGGTTTATTGATATGTCTATAGGATGAAAAAAACAACAACAAAAAACCCACCCAGTTGATCAGGCAGAGCACTGCTATTCTACATTGAGTAGTAAGAAAAAAAATCAACTGAAAATACAGTAAACATTTAAAAATTGGAAGTGGCACTGAGTAACCATAAGTATTTGGTTGATGGACATCACCTTTAATTTCTTAAAGGATATTACATTAAAAATATAGCAACCAACATTTTAGAACTAAAAATGCTAAAAGCTGTACTTTAAAATGCCTGCCAAGCCCTGCTGGCATAGCTCAGTAGTTGAGTGCTGACCTATGAACCAGGACATCATGGTCCGATACCCAGTCAGGGCATGTGCCCAGGTTGCAGGCTCGATCTCCAGTGTGAGGTATGCAGGAAGCAGCTAATTGATGATTCTTTTTCATAATTAATGTTTATGTCTCTCCCTTTCCTTCTCTGAAATCAATAAAAATATAAAAAATAAAATAAATGTCTACCAAAATAAAAAAGAACAAACAAAATTAGAACAAATCTATATTGGAAAGCATTTTAAATGGTTAGCAAAAGTAGTGGAAAGGAACCTTCTACTTTTATGGTTATAACAATTACATAAGAACCTAAATTGAGAAGTAGTAAAAATTATTCAGTACGGCAAGGATGGGTAGACCTTAGAAGCAAGTCTTTTATTATTAGGAAACATCCCTGGCAGTTGTAACAATGGACACTCAAAGAATCAAAGCAAAGGGACCCTGAACCACAGCTCTGTTTAGCAAACATTCCTCTTCCTTACCTAATTTCACATTTTAAACGGAAAGGGGCTGCCTGGTCGTGAGGTAGTTTTTATCTCTGTCTGTTTGTTCTCTTTTCCCTTTTGTTAAAGAACCAATATCACCTAAAATTTGATCAAGAACCCAGCTGTGCATGTAAAAGTTGATGTTCAAACATTAACTTTTTAAAAATTTTATCTTGCATTCAACTTTTATCTTGCTGCTTCAGCCTATAATTTAAAATGATCTGAATGATGAATTAAACCATACTTTCAGGCCCACATAAATGTAATTCAGTATCTCTTCATGTTGAGACACTGAATTATATTTATAATCTATATATATATAAAGCCAGGGATGGTTATGACCAATACAACTCGATGGATGACTGAACAGGCTGTGTGGGGCAACCAGGCTGGTGGGGGAGGGTTAGTGAGGGACAACCAAAGAAGTAAACAGTAGGCTGTGTGGGGCGACCAGACCAGCAGGGGAGCCGTGAGAGGTGACCAGACAACCAAATATTATAGTAGGCTGTGTAGGGCGACCAGGTTGGCAGGGGGAGCAGTGAAGGGGCGATCAGGTGGCAGGGGGGAGAGTTGGGGTGACCAGGACAGCAGAGGGGGGGCAGTAAGAGGCAACCAGGTCAGAGTGGGGAGCAGTTAGGGGTGCCCAGGCCGACACAGGTGGCAGTTGGGGCCAACCAGGCAAGCGGGGGGCGGGGGGGGTGAGGTGCAGTTAGAGGCAACCAGGCCTGCAGGGGGGGAGTAGTGAGGGGCAACCTGGCTGGCAGGGGAGGCAGTAAGGGGCAACCAAGTCAGAGGGGGCAGTACAGGGTAATCAGACTGGCAGGCAGAGGTGGTTAGGGGTGATCAGGCTGGCAGCGGAGGGTAGTTAGGGGTGATCCTAAATGGTTAGGAGACAGTGGTCTCGGATTGTGAGAAGGATGTGTAACTGCCGGTTTAGGCCCAATTGGGGATCGGGCCTAAACTGACAGTCGGACATCTCTTGAGGGGTCCTGGATTGGAGAGGGTGCAAGGCTGGGTTGAGGGGACCCTCCCCCCCCCATGCATGAATTTTGTGCAGAAGGCCTCTAGTATAATTATAAATTATAAAGGGATGGACTAAGGAAGGAGAAAGGGAGGTATTGATCATCAACAAGTGGAGGTTAAGAACAGCTTGGCAAAGAATGGGGTTACATTTTTCTTTTTACAGGAAAGATGGAAGAGTGGACTTTGAACAAGAATGAATGATAAAGCTAGGAGGTAAAACAATTGGACTCTGACTACAACATACTGTACATATAAAACTAAGAGCAGTTCTACTGATTTTCAGACATTGTGAGGTCAAGGGTACCTGGGAAGCTTATTGAGATAATCAGTTTCCGAGCCTAGAGACCAAGAGGTTTAGGGAGAGCAGGGACAGTGGTGGGGGAGTAGGGAAAAGGTTGCAGAAATATAATTTTGATATTTACCTCAAGTTGATCCAATGCAGGTTATTTTAAATAATTTGAAAATATTTTTTTAAAATCAACATAAATTAGGGACATTTACATATAGTAAAATATTCTTACCATATTTAAGAACTATTGAACTAGGTATATTTTATTGATTTATTTATTTGAAATTAAATTTACTATTTAATTAGATCTGGTGTTTTCATTTGAGGAAAGTGAAATGGCTTTAACACTTTATAAGCATGGGTTTGTTTTTTGTTTTTTATAAGGAAAGGTGGGTAACATAATGATCAATTATGAGACTGACATACTATTTTATCTTTGGCTGCTCTGTTAAAATGTAAAGTGCTGGGTTGTACGATAACATATATTTCAGGAATCCTATTTGGTCTGTATTTCATTTGCTAGTTATGTTGGGAGTTTCTCAATTTGTAGCCTCTATGGCACCAGGCATTGGATCAGAAAGATACCTGACATATTCTGACATATAGTGTTAAAAAGCAAAAACTAAAATTATTGTTTCCTATTTTTATAGAGTTTAAAAAAGATTTTCTATATATTGATTTGGGATCCTTTTTCTTTTTGCCCACAAAATTTTCCTTTGTCTTATTTATCTAGACACCGTGTGTGTTTTTCATGGGTGTCTTGCTGTTAACATTACAAATGAAAATTAATTTTGTAAAATTTTTCTAAATGTAATGTACTGATAGGATATTTTTCCTTACATGATATTACCCTACTATCCCCACTTTTTTTTTATTAATAGAGGCTTTTGTAAATTTTATAATTTACAAAAGTTTTGATAACTTTAAATTTTATTTTTTTTTGCACAAAAATATGACTGCTTTAGGTTCATTGCATGTTCAAGAATTTTACCATGAGATAAACTACAAATAGAAATTTTAGTTATATTTACTAGTTGAGTGCCTTTACTTTAGACACCTACCTTCCATAGGCATTGGTTACTTATCTATTGTATTAAATAGTGATGATTATAATTTTACCTGGGTTACTATAAGGCTCAAATAAACAATCAAATATTCATACAGAAAAGTTTAATATTAACATTTGTCATTATTGTAATCACCCCAAAGACCAAAGTATCATGAATCTTGTGGCATCAACATAGGATGAAAAGGAAAAGTGAGAGTTAGTCTAAAATGAAATTTACAACAAAGTAAAAGTCAACTCTTTGTCATATTGGATTAGCTAGCTTTATTCCCAATGTGAGAATTTAGCACAGGAAATAAATCTGATTAGCACAGATTTTCAGTGATGGTGAGAAGAACCAAGCCTTGGGGCTACAAAGATGGGAAGAGATATTAGCCTCTTTTCACTTTAGCTCCCCTTCTTTTATATCTCTTTAACAAGACCTTGGGCAGGGATGGTTCAAATCTTTTCAGGCTATTTAGGTGATGACAGTGATAAACAGTGCCTCCCTAATCACTAGGTAATGCTTTGAAGGTGAATTATCTAAAGTCCTTACTCTAGTTTTTCTACTGCTATTCATAAGTTGGTTAGTATGATAAAGAAATTGACTATCTCTTCCAAATGTAAAGCAAACCGTAGTTTTTTGTGGAAATCTTGGACAAAAATATAGCTAAAATAATGCCATGTTTATCAGTTTCACATACAACTCATAAATACCACTTAGAAATCTTAATTTTTTTTTTTTTTGCCCACTCACAGATAATGTGTGCTGGGAAGGAGTTTATAACCATAATGACACAGGAATGTGGTAGAAGGGCTAGCATTCAGAGGGTCAATAGTCTTCTCCTCATCGTCAGTGAAAATTGCTGTACAAGGACTGCTATGAAAAAGAAATTTGTCAAAAGGATTTGAAAGGGCAATCACAAATTCCCGATGAAAGTAGATGAAGCTATGAAAGAGATTTATGAAGACTGGGTTAGAATTGAATAGTGCTATGAGACACTTTTGGAATTCCACAGCATGGCTGGGGCCAGGATAGAAGGGATGAGAATGGGTAGAAGACTGTGTCTTGTTTGCCAGCAGACACATTAGGCTCTCAGTTCTCAGCTGTAAAATTCCCTGCACTCTGGGCCTGGGTGTAGTGGTTGTGGGAAATGCCTGTGGTTTTCCCAGCCTGCCTCTCTCAGCAGGATTTGAGTGCAAGTGGTATCTAAGGCTATAAGAAACCAATAAGAAGGGAAGCAGTAAAAACTAATCATTAAAGCAAAATAGCAATGAAGTGTTAATTGAAACAAGTGTTTAGTATACTGTGAATCATTCTAAGATGATACTCCTTGGGGGGATTGGGTGTGTGTTCTTGGTTGGCTGAGTGTCCCACACAACTAGGAGGAATAAGCCCAAATAGCCTCTGTAGAGATAAGAGGGACTTGACCAACAACAGCATGTTTATCTGGTGGAACTCAGCAGTTTCTGCCCTTAAACCAAGAAACTTTTTAGAGAATATATCAGTTTACTGAACTTTTCAACTTTAGATATCTGCTGTAAAATTTTAGTTTATGTATAGATTATATGCTATTTTGCTCTAGATGTAATTTAAATCATGCTTATAATTGTATCAAAGTGATATTAGGATTGAATAACTATCACTGACTTTCTATTCTTTTTATAGTAAAAACTTTAAAGGTGACTAAATTCTAAAACTTTAATAAAACAGAATGTTCTTGAAACCTTTGAGCATGTGTCTTAATCTTGAGTAAATGAGTAAAATTAAATTCCTAGTAGAGGTATTTCTAGTTCCACAGGAAAGTACAATGGAAATGATTATGTTGTACAGGGCGCATGGCTGTTGTGGATTTGGAATCTGTTAGAGCAGGGGTCGGCAACTCATTAGTCAACAGAGCCAATTATCAACAGTACAATGATTGAAATTTCTTTTGAGAACCAAAAACTGACTTCTACGCATGGGCCACAAAATTTCAATTGCACTGTATGTGCATGCCCGCACATGATATTTTGTGGAAGAACCACATTCAAGGGGCCATAGAGCCACATGCGAGCCGCAGCTTGCCGACCACTGTGTTCGAGTGACTTTAAGTCACCAGCTGAGCACTCTTCAACAGATTAGTTAATTCCTGTGTTTGGTATTGTTAACCTGTAAACTGAGGATGACACCATCCTCACAAGGTCTTCATGAGGGTTAATTTGTGTGTGTGTGTGTGTGTGTGTGTGTGTGTGTTTTTTATTATTTTTTTATTATTATTTTTTTTTAATATATTTTATTGATTTTTTTCCTTCCTCTCTCCCTCCCACACATCCCCTCCCTCCCCAGAGTTTTATGTCCATTGGTTGTACTTATATGCATGTATAAAAGTCCTTCGGTTGATCTATTATCTCCCCCAGATCTTCCTCCCCTCCCCGCTGTAATTTGACAGTCTGCTTGTTGATATACTGTCTCTATATCTATCTTTTGGTTCATCAGTTTATAATGTTCTTTATTATCCACAAATGAGTGAGGTCAAGTGGTGTTTCTCTTTCATTGATTGGCTTATTTCACTCAGCATGATGTTCTCCAATTCCATCCAGGTTGCTGCAAATGATGAGAATTCCTTCTTTTTTATGGCAGCATAGTACTCCATTGTGTAGATGTACCATGGTTTTTGGATCCAATCATCTGCTGACGGGCACCTAGGCTGTTTCCATATTCTGGCTATTGTATTGTAGATTGTTCTGCTATGAACATAGGGGTGCAAATATCCTTTCTGATTGGTGTTTTTAGTTTCTTGGGATATATTCCTAGAAGTGGGATTACTGGGTCAAATGGGAGTTCCATTTTCAGTCTTTTGAGGAAACTCCACACTGTTCTCCACAGTGGTTGCACCAGTCTGCATTCCCACCAGCAGTGCACGAGGGTTCCTTTTTCTCCACAACCTCGCCAACACTTGTCGTTTGTTGATTTGTTGATGTTGGCCATTCTGACAGGTGTGAGATGGTACTGCATTGTTGTTTTGATTTGCATCTCTCGGACAATTAGTGACTTAGCATGTTTTCATGTGCCTTTTGGCCTTCTGTCTTCTTTTGAAAATGTTCTATTTAGGTTCATTGCCCATTTTTTAATTGGATTATTCATCTTCCTTTTATTTAGTTGTATAAGCTGTTTGTAGATGTTGGAGATTAAACCTTTATCAGTGGTATCATTTCCAAATATGTTCTCCCACACAGTGGGCTTTCTTGTTGTTTTGTTGTTGGTTTCTTTTGCTGTAAAAAAAGCTTTTTATTTTGATGTAGTCCCATTTGTTTATTTTCTCTTTAGCTCCCATTGCCCTAGGGGTAGTATCAGTGAAGAAGTTCTTTTGGCATACGTCTAAGATTTTGTTGCCTGTGGATGCTTCTAGTATTTTTATGGTTTCCCGTCTGATGTTTAAGTCCTGTATCCATTTTGAGTTTATTTTTGTGAATGGTGTAAGTTGGTGATCTAGTTTCATTCTTTTTCATGTGTCTGTCCAATTTTCCCAACACCATTTATTGAAGAAACTGTCTTGACTCCATTGTATATTCGTGCCTCCTTTGTCAAATATTAATTGAGCATAGTGATTTGGGTTGATATCTGGATTCTCGATTCGATTCCATTGATCTATATGTCTGTTCTTGTGCCAGTACCAGGCTGTTTTGAGAACAGTGGCTTTGTAATATAGTTTGTAGTCTGATATTGAGAAGAGGGTTAAACTGTTGCCAGAGAAATCAGTGGGTTCAATTTCCTTGACATTAGTGGTAGTGGGGTTCTTAGGTTACCACTGGAATAAGAATTTCCATTGGTCCCCAAAGGAAAATAAATGGTTTTTATTGGCATGGAATTTTATTTCTCAGGTTGCAAAGTCCTATGACCCTTAATCTTCTTAGTTGGGATTCAGGAATCTGTATTTTAACAACTCCACCAGGTGATTCTGATCAAGAGAAGTTTGGGAAACACTGTTATAGGGTATCTTCAATCTTATGGTCAAAGAATCTTGTATCTACCTACTGAAATAAAAGTTGAAAGTTAAAGTCTGTAAATAATGTTAGAACTTCATTGTATGTCTTGCTTTTTCCCACATCTATTTTCTGTTTTAGAATTTATTAGTTTCAAGATTTCTCTGTTCTGCTTGGTAAATGATAAATGTGGATGGTCTGAAGTATGCTAGTAAAATTCAGTGGTGAGCTCTCCAGAGTCTTACAGCATTGTTAAGAACAAGAAAAATTTCAGAGTAAATAATTTAATTAATAATATTTTCAGCCAGATTATTTCAGTATATTCCTGGCTTGGATTCAAGTGGAGGCATTAAAATCATTCAGTATTCTATAGGGACTGGGTTATTGCTTTTGCCTTCATATTCCCAACCACACATGAATTTCTGTGACACTTTCTGAGAAACACATCCATGAATTACACATAGAGAAATGCCTCTGGAATATTTAAAGGCATATGTTCATATTTTATTTTACTCAAAATATGGATCATATTACATTTATTTAATATGTAAATACATATAAATAGATGCCTTCCCTGCATGTCATAAATATTGTTTTTAGTCATCAACTGAGCTCAGCCAATTTTAAAGTTTTATTTGTCTTTTAAATTAATTATATGCTCATTAGGTGGTTTTTTAAATTTACATATTGTGCATTTTGAAAGAATTGTGTGGTGAAAAATTGCTTTCTTCTCTGAATGTGTAGAGCACATGTGTCAAACACAAGGCCCGCGGGCCAAATCCGTCCCGCTAGGCCTTGCAATGTGGCCCGCACCGCACTGTCATCACTGCACTCCGCTGCGTTTCCATCACAATGACAGTTTATGACTGTTCAGTAAACCATTCGGCCCGCGATTTAGGCTGGATTTTAGATTTTGGCCCCTTTTCTGATTGAGTTCGACACCCCTAGTGTAGAGTGAAGAGAAAAACAACATTGATTTATATCAAAGTCAACTCCCATTCATTGCGGTCTGGTTCCAAAAGGCTCAGGTGAAACAGCTGATCAGTTCCCAAAGCCTTATACCTTCCATCAGGCTAGATGGTAACATACTTTGTAAAAATTTATTTAAAAAAGTATACTTATTATAATTGCTTGGTTAACTAAATTTCCTGGGAAGAGTCTAAGATGACCTTTACCAATAGTGACTTCTGCCATACATTGAAGAGCTTTAGAGAGAAGTCCTACAACTGATGCCACTTCACACATAGACACTGCTTTTCTTGAGTAAATGGTGGGAAGTGGTAATTTAAAAAAAAATTCTTTATTGTTGAAAGTATTATAGATTTTCCTGGTCCCCTCCCTTTTTTTTTTTCCTCCATTGACCTTCTCTTCCCTATACCCGCCCTTCCCAAGCCTTCATCACACTGTTGTCTATGACCATGGGCTATGCATATATGCATATAAGTTCTCCAGTTAATCCCTCCTCTGATTTCCTCCCACTCATCCTCTGAAATTCATCAGTCGGTTTCTTGGTTCTATGACTCTGGATCTATTTGTTCTTCAATTTATTTTGTTCATTAGAGTCCACATATGAGTAAGATCATGTGATACTTATATTTCTCTGATTGGCTTATTTTGCTTAACATAATAGTCTCCAGATACATATATGCTGGACACTTGGACTGTTTCCAGATCTTAGCTATTGTAAATTACACTGCTATGAACATAGGGATCTTTCTGATTGGTGTTTCAGGGTTCTTAGGATATATTCCTAGAAGTGAAAATGCTAGATCAAATAGGAATTCCATTTTTAATTTTTTAAAATTTATTTTTATTTTTTAAATATTTTATTGATTTTTTTACAGAGTGTTAGGTTGAGGCAGGGGGAAAGCCCAGAGCATATGCAAGCATCTGCAAGGTGGATGGTGACAAATATAGCTCCTTCCTAGGGCCTTCCTAGACCCCTGGCCTGAGGCAGGAATTCCACACCTCTCATGCCCTCCATCCTCCCCTCACTAAACAGCTGTATAAAAGAAGTACCTATGCCACTTTTTGGTACGAACTTCCCTGGCCCACCCTCGGACCAGTGAGCTTCCACGGGAGCACAGATTAAAACCTCCCCCCTTTTTAATCGCCTGGACTCCGTGTCTTGCTTCAGCTGGAACCTTACAGAGAGGAAGGGAGAGAGATAGAGAGTTAAAAACATCGTGCCCGCAACCAAGGTAAATGCCCTTGACTGGAATCAAACCTGGGACCCTTCAGTCCACAGGCCTACTCTCTATCCACTGAGCCAAACCGGTTTCAGCCATTTTTAACTTTTTGAGAGAAGTCTATATTGTTTTCCACAGTGCTGTTCTCCAACCAGCAGTGAACTAGGGTTCCCTTTTCCCCACATCCTTACCAACACTTGTCATTTGTTGATTTGTTGATAATAGCCATTCTAACAGGTGTGAGGTGAAACCTTTTTGAAAACCAGAGACCATTTCTCTTAACTCTGAAATAAGAGTCAAAAATAAAAACAAATCAAATGATATTGATGTTAAATGGCAGCAAAATTTGAATGTGTCTTAGAAATAACTAAAGATTAAGTTACAAGTATTATGTATTTGTCCCATTTACTTTTTGAAAATTAGTTATTTCCCTTATAACACATATAGTCTTTATTTTATTTGTGTATTTCATTAATTACAATTCATGAGTTCCATAGAGATCTGTAAATAATGTAATGTAATTCATTGTGGGTCAAATTCTACATAAAAGTCCTTTTCTCAAAATGTCATTTACTCATTGGCATATTCAAATAGTATTTATTGAGTAACTGCTGAAGACCGACAACTTAACTAGAAAATGTATATATGTCATTTTCTAACAGTTTCTCATTATCTCCATTTTAAAGATGAGAAATTGAAGCTCAGATAGATAAATGTAATATCAGAGTCTTGTGATTATGCAACACTAGAGCTGCCTATAACCAGAGATCTTTTGACTCTGAGCACTGTTTCTACTCATATTCCACAGAAACTTCTAATCATGCTGCAGTGTAAAATGAGTGCTGTGCTATAGCTACAGGTCAAGTGCTATGCAAATATAGGGAATTAATCATGTCTGAGGAATTAGGAAAGGCTAGATAGATTGTAGGCTGAAAATGTTCCACCCAGTCACTCATGTATTTTGCTGTGGAGTTTGTATTTTGTTTATTAGGCCATAGGAAGCCATTATCAGATTTTTAAAGAAGCAAAAGGCATGATTCAATTATATATTAGGAGAATAACTTTAGCAACTGTGAGAATTAAACTAAAGCAGTGTTTATTTCTCTAGCTTTCTTGATTGCTCACAAACACTGCATATTTATTATTTATAAATTATATTTCTAGTTTATAATACTAAAATTATGCATATTATAAAATTATGCAAGAGAGAAATGAAATAGATTCCATTATTTAAAAAAATTTTATCATTCACAGTAAAATACTTTTCCTTCCTAATATAAAATTAAGATATTATAGTAATAACCTTTTTTTAAAAAAAAAGTATATTTTATTGATTTTTTTACAGAGAGGAAGGGAGAGAGATAGCCAGAAATGTCAATGAGAGAGAAACATGGACCAGCTGCCTCTTGCACACCCCCTACCGGGGATGTGCCCGCAACCAACGTACATGCCCCTGACCGGAATCGAACCTGGGACCTTTCAGTCCGCAGACTGATGCTCTACCACTGAGCCAAACCAGTTTCGGCAGTAATAACATTTAAAAATATATATATATTTTATTGATTTTTTACAGAGAGGAAGAGAGAGGGATAGAGAGTTAGAAACATCGATGAGGGAGAATCATCAATCAGCTGCTTCTTGCACACCTTCTATTGGGGATATGCCTGCAACCAAGGTACATGCCCTTTACAGGAATTAAACCTGGGACCCTTCTGTTCGCAGGCTGATGCTCTATCCACTGAGCCAAACCGGTTTTGGCAATAATAACATTTTACTCCTACCCTATTTCCCCGAAAATAAGACAGTGTCTTATATTAATTTTTTCTCCCAAAGTTGCACTAGGTCTTATTTTCAGGGGATGTCTTATCTTTCCATGTGCTGGGTCTTATTTTCGGGGAAACACAGTATGTATATTTTGTGTATAATTATATTGAGAACATGTGATTAAATATATTTCTTTAAAAAGCACATACAACTCCCCCTTTTTATAGTTTTAATATAAAACTATAGGTTTATATTTTGTGATAGAGCTATATGAAGTGTTGGTCTAAATTTAGTTTGATTTTGTTGCTGCCATAGTTGTTATAATATTTACTCAAGATTTTCAATTTTCATGATATTTATTCACTTTTAAAATTTATTTTTATCTAATTCCAGTTTATATTCAATATTATTTTGTATTAGTTTCAGATGTACAGTATAGTGGTTAGACAGTCATATATTTTACAAAGTGGCATTTTTTCACTTTAATTTCTGTCCTTCAATTATGAAAAATTTCTGTATTAAAATTTGGCTAGGAAGTTTTCATTTTCCTGATATAAGGTACTCATTACTAACTAATTAAAAGATGTGGGATTTAAAATTTTTAATAAGTCAGCTCTATAGCCACTGATATTATTGCAAAAATTCTTAATAAGTGAGCAAAATTTAGGTTTTTAAATGTTTGGGTAAGAATTTTTAAGTTACTATATTACTATTTGGGGAAAATTGTGTAAGTATATTAGCTATGATTAGCTCATCATGTCTCTACCTAAGAAAGGGGCTGCAGTTTTCTTCTGGACTTGGGCTTGACTAGTGCAATCTTCAATTTACTGTTTTATTTCTTTTATTTTTTTTGGTACAGAAATCTTTTTATCATGATTCAGTGATGACCAGTTTGATTAAAACTGAATAATATCATCAAAACCTATTTTAACAGCTTGGTGAGGTAATACATTGAAATGCCCTTCAACTCTGCCACATGTCATTGGAAATGTGTCCTACAACATAGAGTGCCAACATTGATTCAACTATTAATAATTATTGCCAATCTTTGTTCAGAAATTACATTTTTTTCAGGCACTGTTCTCCATTAACTAAGCTTCACAGCAGCTCTGTGAGAAAGGTACCAGCCTTGCCTTCTTAGTAAATATAAAGAAATGCATTATTTTGTATTTTATGATCATTAAATTCAGGGGATAAAAAAAAAAAAGAAAATCTAGCATTTCTTTCAGTGCTCCCAGAGGTTGACTTCATAGCCCCTGGGATATGTGGGCCTCATATTGACCCTTCTGGAATAGAGATGTGATAGAGGGAGAGAAGGAAATAATGAGGTTATGGCAGTAGGAAAGTGAAAAACAATGCTTGTGATCTAGAATAAGGGTAACAAAGTTAAATAGGAGGTAGAATTTGCAGAATTTATCTCTCTGACAAACTTTAGCTAAGAAACTGTGATCACAAAAGACATATCTCCAACAGCTCTAGAATTGATGAAATGTAAACTTTCCCATTGATTTCAAGCTGTGCGTTACTGTTTCATTCTTTTCCAGGTCCAGAGATTTGATTTTTCATGTTCCAGGTTGTTGCTCAATTGGTAACTGATTTAGCACCTCCCTTGGCTCCCCTAGTGGTAGCAGAGAACTGCTGAGAATGGCTGCCACTTTTATTTTGCTGAAATGATTTATGTGATTTCTCACTGATATCAGGCTGAGGAGGAAAGCCCAGCTGTTCTGAATGTTCTGTTTCATGTGTGGATCTAATAATATGTGTCCCGGCCCGCGGGACAACAATGGGGGCACGCAGGAACCACCTAAGAGAATGACACAAACAAGGAACGTGAAAGAATGGAGGCAAGACAAGGTTCTGATCAAGCCTCAATTTTATTCTCTGAAATGGCTGTATTTATACAGCAGAAACAAAGGGGGGCAGGGTTGCCTATGCAGAACATTCCAAGGTGCAACATTCCAAGGCTGGGCTATCTAGGGGGGAGGATCAGGAAGGGGAAGTGGCAGGAAGATGCTAAGCAGGAAGATGCTAAGCTGCAGGTTAATCTTATCTTCTGGCCAAGCCCTCAGGGCACCGAATAACTTCTGCTAGAAGGAACTTAATTCTATTTCCTTAAGACTGAGTTGCTTGCCTCAACTCTGCTGGCTCCCAACAATATGGCCAGTGGTACATGGACTAATTCTGGACCTATAGATCAGCCTGTGCCCACACAAAACCAGGCCAACAATTTTCAAGTGAAAAATGGAGCTATCTAACTAGGTATTTATTTGAATGATGCTGAATACCTGGATTACTTGTTTTAGCTTAAAAACTGATTTTTTGTTTTCTTTGTTAAATTAAAAGCATAGGAATCCATGATCCGCCAATGTTCAGATTGCTTTATAAGTGTATTTAGCCAAGATTCTCCAGAGAAACTGAACCGGTAAATAATGATATATTTATGACATGTTTTAATGATATATCATATGTGTATATATTTGTATATGTGTGTGTATATATATGTATATTGTGTAAGCATAGTCATATATATATATTTTTTTTCTTTATTGATTAAGGTATTACATAAGTGTCCTTATCCCTTCTTGCCCCCCTGCCCACACCTGCTCATTGAAATATGGTAGCACTCATACTTGGGTAAAAACTGCTGTTTGAATTTTAACCTTGCTATCTGACTTCTACCTTCGATTGCTTGCTTAAACAATAGGGTAGTTACAGGAGATTGACTCCCACTGACTCAGTAGCTTCAGGGGTAGAAACTGTAGATAACCTTTAGTTCTGCTTTTGTATTATGGGCAAGATAGGGCCACATCCAATGTCAAGCAGGGTGTGACTGGGAACCAACCCTGTGGGCTGTCCCCAGTCTTTAGAATTTAGTCCTGAGGGGCCAATCAGGGTTAGCCGAGGCAGTGACATCACCTACCTGAATAAAACTCCTGGACTGGGTGATATTCGCTCTCTTCCGCCATGCTGCCAGCATGAGTGGGATAGCCTATGCTAGCATAGAGATGGCTCTTTTGTTTATTGCATCGGACTCGGCTCCCTGGTGGTCCTTGGGGATCATGACTGGAATCCCCAGCCAGGACCATGAGGGACCCCCATTCCGAAGAGCCTGACTGGCCGCGGTAGGTGTGTGTTTGTCTGTGTTTTTGTGTGAGCGCTCTGGAGGGACTGCCCCTCCATCAGGGCTCTTACCTGGGTGTTTACCGGCTGCTGCGTCAGCCATGGTTTGAGTCCAGATTCGAATCTGTAATAAATTCTAGCATGCTTAATCAAATTGGCTCCGGTGGTCCATCTCTTGGGGACTCGCTTCGTAACACTCATGCCCTCACCCCCTTTGTGACTGTGTCCATTGGTTATGCTTATATGCATTTATACAAGTTCTTTGGTTGATCTCTCCCCATTAACCCCCTCCCCTATCCCCTACCTTCCCTCTAATCAATGCTTCTCTGTCTCTGGATCTAGTTTTGTTCATCATTTTATGTTGTTCATTGTAATCCACAAATGAGTGAGATCATGTGATATTCATCGTTCTCTGACTGACTGACTTCACTTAGAATAATGCTCTCCAGCTGTATTCATGCTGTTGCAAATGGTAGGCGTTCCTTTTACGGCATAGTATTCCATTGTGTAGATCACATGTGTCAAACACAAGGCCCGCGGGCCAAATCCATCCCGCCAGGCCTTGCAACTGTCATCACTGCACTCCGCTGCGTTTCCATCACAATGACAGTTTATGACTGTTCAGTAAACCATTCGGCCTGCGATTTAGGCTGGATTTTAGATTTTGGCCCCTTCTCTGATTGAGTTCGACACCCCTAGTGTAGATGTACCATTATTTTTTTTAATCCACTCATCTGCTGATGGGCACTTAGGCTGTTTCCAAATATTAGCTATTGTAAATTGTGCTGCTATGAACATAGGATTAAATATCCTTTCTGATTGTTGTTTCTAGTTTCTTGGGATATATTCCTAGAACTGGGATCACTGGGTCAAATGGGCGTTCCATTTTTATTTTTTTTGAGGAAAGTTCATACTAGTCTACACAGTGGCTGCACCAGTCTGCATTCCAACCAGCAGAGGGTTCCTTTTTCTCCGCATCCTCTCCAGTATTTGTCATTTGTTGTTTTGTTGACGATAGCCATTCTAACAGGTGTGAAATAGTATCTCATTGTCGTTTTGATTTGCATCTCTCAGATGATTAGTGACTTTGAGCATGTTTTCATATGTCTCTTGGCCTTCCTTCTGTCTTCTTTTGAAAAGTATCTATTTAGGTCCGTTGCCCATTTTTTGATTGGGTTGTTTATCTTCCTTTTGTTAAATTGTATGAGTTCCTTGTAAATGTTGGAGATTAAACACTTATTGGAGATAACACTGGCAAATATGTTTTCCCATATTTGGGCTTTTTTTGTTGTTTTGTTGATGGTTTCTTTTGCTGTGCAGAAGGTTTTTATTTTGATGTAGTCCCATTTGTTTATTTTCCCTTTAATTTCCATTGCCCTAGGAGCCATGTTGGTGAAGATATTGCTTAGACATATGTCTGAGATATTGGTGCCTGTGGATTCTTCTATGGCTTTTATGGTTTCTGTCTTATGTTTAAATCCTCTATCCATTTTGAGTTTATGTTTGTGTATGGTGTAAGTTGGTCTAGTTTCATTTTTTGCATGTATCTGTCCAATTTTCCCAACACCATTTATTGAAGGGTCTGTCTTGACTCTATTGTATGCTCTTGCCTCCTTTGTCAAATATTAATTGAGCATAGTGGTTTGCATAGATTTCTGGGTTCTCTGTTCTGTTCCATAGGTCAATATGTCTGTTCTTGTGCCAGTACGAGGCAGTTTTGAAAACAGTTGCTTTGTAATACAGCTTATGATAATATCTGGTATTGAGATTCCTCCTACTTTGTTCTTTCTTTCAAAGGATTGGTGTAACTATTTGAGGTCTTTTTTATTCCAGATGAATTTTTGGAGAGTTCGTTCTAGGTCTGTGAAATATGTTATTGGTATTTTAATGGGGAGTGCATTGAATCTATAAGTTGCTTGGGGTATTATGGACATTTTAATGATGTTGATTCTACCAATCCATGAACATAGTATGTTCTTCCATCTGTTTTTGTCTTCACCTATCTCTTTTCAGTATCATGTAGTTTTCTGAGTAGAGGTCTTTTACCTCCTTAATTAAGTTTATTTCTAGGAATCTTAATTTTTTTGGTATAGTGATAAGATTTTTTTGAAATCTCTCTTTCTGTAAGTTCACTATTGGTGTATAAAAATGCCATAGATTTCTTGGTATTAATTTTGTATACTGCTATATTGCCAAATTCATTTATTAAGACTAATAATTTTTTATGGAGTGTTTAGGGTTTGCTATGAATAATATCAAGTCATCTGCAAATAATGACAGTTTTACTTCTTCTCTTCTAATTTGGATGCCTTTTATTTCTTCTTCTTGTCTGATTGCTGTGGCTAGCACTTCCAGTAGTGTGTTGAACAGGCGTGGTGGAAGCAGGCATCCCTGTTTTGTTCCTATTCTTAGGGGAAATGGTTTTAATTTTTGCCCACTGAATGTGATGTTGGCTGCAGGGTTGTCATATAAGGCTTTTATTATGTTGAGGTATGATCCTTCTGTTGCCACTTTGCTGAGCGTTTTTATCAAAAAAGGGTGTTGAGCTTTGTCAAATGTCTTTTCTGCATCAATTGATATGACTTCTGTCTCTTTGTTTATGTGATGTATCACATTTATTGATTTCCAGATATTGTACCAGCCTTGCCTCTCTGGAATAAATTCCATTTGGTCATGGTGCATGATCTTTTTAATAAAATGCTGGATCTGGTTTGTTAGAATTCTGTTGAGTATTTTAGCATCTATATATATCAGGGATATTGGACTGTAATTCTCTTTTCTTTGTGGTGTCTTTATCTGATTTTGGGATTAGGGTAATGCTGGCTTCATAGAAAGAGCTTGGAAGTGTGCCTTCTTCTTGAATTTCTTGGAATAGTCTGAGAAGGATTGGTTTTAGTTTGCCAGTTTGATTCTTGGTCAGGGCACATGCCCAAGTTTTGGGCTCAATCCTTGGTAGGGGGTCTGTAGTAGGCAGCCTGTTGATGCTTCTCTCTTTCTTTCTCTCTCTCTAAAAATCAATGGAATTATTAACAAAGAAACCACACACACACAAAAATAAAACAAAACAAAAAACAAAACAAAAAACCCCACAAAGAATATCAGCCTATCTCCTCCTAGCAATATCTTTTATGAATATTTTGTCCTTGGTTTGTCATCTTCCTTTTAATTTTTTTTAATGCACAGAACTTTCAATTAAAAAAAATATTTGTTATTGATTTCAGAGATGGAGAGATAGAAACATCAATGATGAGAAAAAAATCATTCTTCAGCTGCCTCCTGCATACCCCCTATTGGGGATTAAGCTCACAACCAGGGCATGTGCCTGTGACAGGAATTGAACCTGAGACCCTTCAGTTTTTATATATTCGGATTGTTAGCCAATGCTCTATCCACTGAGCCAAACTGACTAGGTTGAGTTTCTAAATTTTTAAAAAGTAAATCAACTGATCTAATCTTTAAAATTTTGTTTTTAAAGCCTTTTTTCTTTCCAGTAATTATGTAACTATATAACTATATTTTGTTTTTAGAAATATGGTTTTGATTTGAAAAATTAGTTCTTTAATCTATTAGAAGTTTTGGCAAGTAATGTTAAGACTGTATTTTTTTCTATACTATAGCCAGTTATTCTAGCATCACTTATTGAATATTTATAAGGATATGTGCTTTTATATTCAACTCTATTTTCAGCTTCTATTTTACTTTATTGTATACCTGTGGCTCAGTGCACAAACTTAGTGCACAGAGGAGGGGGTTCCCTCAGCCCAGCCTGCACCATCTCCAATCGGACATCCCTTTCAAAATCTGGGATTGCTGGCTCCTAACCACTCATTTGCCTGCCTGACTGCCTGATCACCCCTAAATGCCTCTGCGGGCCTGCCTGATAGCCCCTAACTCCTCTTCCTGTCTGCCTGATTAACCCTAACCTCTCTACCTACCTGCCTGATCACCCATAACTTCCTTCCCTCCCCTAATGGCCTGGTTGTTCCCAACTGCCCTTCCCTGCCGGCCTGATCTCACCCCCAACTACCCTCCCCTGCTGGCTTGATTACCTCCAAATGCAATCCCTTGTTGACCTGATCTTGCCCCCAATGACCCTCCAATGCCAGCCTGATCTTGCCCCTAATTGCTCTTCCCTGCTGGCCGGATCACCCCTAACTGCCTCTGCCTGCCTGATCACCCCTAACTGTCCTCCTCTGCTGGCCTGATCTCACCTCCAGCTGTCCTCCCCTGCCAGCCGATTTGGTTCTGATTAGTTGGTTTCTATGCTAGTCAGTGTCAAAAGCTCTGCCTCTTAGGCAGCCTCACAGTACACCCAGATTTGGTTCTGATTGGTTAGTTTCTATGCCAGTCAGCATCTCTTGGCCTATCTCTGGGCCTGACCAGAGAGGCATGGCTTATCAGTAGCCCCGTGGATACAAGAAAAAGAGAGAGATAATGGCTGATCAGCAGCTGCCATGAAGGCTGTGGATCAGACCCTGCCTCTCTCTCTGGGCCTCTCTCTGGGCGTGATCTGCGGCTCCCTTGGTAGTAAGTCTGGATTGCTGTGCCTGCACTGGCGGTAGTCAGTGCTGATTTCTGGTTTTGGGTTGAGCCTTCATTTGGTCATTACGGACCCTGGGTTTTTATATGTTAGGATTGTTAGTCATAATATATGATAATATTTTAATTTTATGCTATATTTTAAAATGTAAAAGTGCTAATTAATCCTCCCCTGCTCATTTCTGCCCCCAATTTATTCTTTATTTTATCTATTTATTTTTCTAAAAATATTTAGTCAATTCAGTATATGCCAAGAATTCCATTTTGACTTTTATTGAAAGCATACTAATCAATATAGAGAGTCAACATTTCTTACATATTGATTATTCTAAATAATGAACATACCGTATTTTTCGGACCATAAGACGCACTTTTTTTCCCCCAGAAGTGGGGGGAAAAAGTCCCTGTGTCTTATGGTCCAAATATAGCCTACACATATACTTTAAAAAAAAAGTTTTTTTACTTGCCTGGCTCTGTTTGGTCTCTGTGTGCTTGCCCGGCTCTAAAATGGTTCTAAATGCTGCTGTTTACTTTACAGGGTTGATTACATGTGTTTATGACTGTAATGTTGGGTTTTAATGCACATAAAATATTTTAGGACACTATTTGTTTCAGAATCTTTTTTTCTTCATTTCCCTTCTCTAAAAACTGGTGCGTCTTATGGTCCGGAGCATCTTATGGTCCGAAAAATACGGTAATTACTTGGAATAATCAAAATTTTTATATTCCTCAAATATTAGACTTATTTTTATGGATTAAAATTATTATTTTTTGTTTCCATGCATAATATATAATTTATATTTTCTTTACATTTAAATTGTGTATTTACTAAATAGTAGTTCCTGACATATGGAAAAATTCCCTATATTTTCTAGTGTCCAGTCACTAAGTAAACTATCTTATTAAGTTTAATAATTTTTATGTTGTCTGGAATTTTTTAGATAAATCTATCATCTGAAAAACCTGATGCTTTATTTATTTATTTTTAATCTTTATTGTTGGAGGTATTACAAATGTCCTCTCTGCCCCCATTGTGATGCTTTAATTTCTGATTCATAATACTTAAAACTCTGTATTTCATTGCAGAAATATTCCTTTGCAGAAATATTCATTGCAGAAATGGCAAAATATTCCTGAATTATTTTAGCTGTAATGAATATATTGTATGCCAAATTCACAATGGGAAATGAGATTGTTTTAATTACTGCAAAGGTCTGTGTTTTTTTAATAGCTTATCAGAAATAATTTCAGGTATATATGAATTAACATAGTATATATCTCCTTAAGTGTTACAATTGCACGTAAAGTAAGAACTCAAATAAAATGTTATTAATTTTTAATACCAGGGACGGTCTAGACATGCTTATTTTGAATGTACATACCTGGGCATGAACTCCTAAATCCTCTTTTCTTTTTTTCTACGTTGGTTATAAAGGCTCTGCTTCTCAGAATATTTTGCTATGACTCCATTTTATGTTAAAGTCTATTAGGATACCTAGGGTGGGAGTCTTTTTCCTTTAGATCAGTGTTTCCCAAACTTTTGACATATGTGTACCCCTTCTGTAATTTTCGTAATGCTGAGTACCCCTCGTACTCATGAGAACGTAGAATTAGGCGCAGCTAAGCACGGTGCAGTGCATATCCCCACCAAACTCCGGTGCAACGCGTACCCCCACCAAACTCTTCCCGTACCCCTGGGGGTATGTGTACCACACTTTGGGAAACACTGCTTAGATCACTTGTTTAGTGACATAGCTTTAAACTCCATACTAGCTTTATGTATCAGCCTATACTGTTCACCTCCTGGTAAGTATGGTTTTGAGAGTGCATATATTTTTTAGTTTGAAGATTGAAGTATAAGTAAATATATCTTACTTTCTGGAATATATATAAGCCTGACAATGTGGCAATAAATACACAGTGTTCCTCCCATATCCAAGATAAGTTCCAGAACCCCTTATGTGGATACTATCCCCAAACCCCTGAAACTGTGGATAGTATTGGAATCTATATATACTATTTTCTTTCCTGTACATACATACCTATGATAAAGTTTATAGCTTCACTTTGGCATGTCCGAATTGCCACTATCACTATTCTTGGGCTTTGAGGCCATTAAAAGGTAAAATGAGGGTTTCTTGAATACAAACTCTGTGATAATGTGACAGTCAATCTGATAATCTAGATGGCTATTAAACATCTAACAGGTGGGGAGCAAATATAGCCAGGGTACACTGGACAAAGGTATGATTCACATCCTGGGAGGGGAGAAGTGAAATGGTGTGAGATTTCATCACAATACACAGAATGGCATACAATTTAAAATTTATGAATTGTCTATTTATGGAATTTTCCATTTTATATTTTCAGACCACAGTTAATCACAGGTAACTGAAACCATGGAAAGCAAAACTGTGGAATGCCTGTGGGTGGGGTTTCTTTATTTCTGTAATACTAATCAGATTTCTCATTGTTTCTTTGTAAAGTTAGAAATAAGAAATAATTTTCACTGTAAATAAACATACTTTAGAATGCTGTGGAGTTTTAAACACATAATCAATGTGATTAAACTTATTGGAGCAAGTCAGGATTTGGCTATGGGGCACTGAGAAGAATCACTGTTTATTCTGGCCTGATGTTCATATAACCCACAGAATTTGAGAGCCTAGTGAGAAGCCCTGCCTCTGAGAACCTTGTTTGTTTCTGAATTGTCTGGCTTCAGAATTCAAACAGGGAACATCCTTTCTGATGGTGACCAGGTCAGTATCATGGAGTGCTGATCAAGAGGTTTCCTGGAGAGATGTCAGTCTTGAAAATAGCAGGAAAATGGTACTGGGAGGACTTAGGAGAGAATATACTACTTCCCCAAAGGTTTCTGATCAGGGTTTCAGTGTAATCTCGTGAGCTGCAAAAAGCCCTTGGTGACTCTGCTGTTCATATTAGCCTGGGCTTCTTTGCTTTTCTTCTTTCCATTTATTCAATGTCTTTACATTGAGGTTTCTTTTGAGATTTCCATGATATCATCACTTTATTCATTATCTTGAGCAATTTGTACCTGCCCCCACCATAGCAATTGTCATATTTATTGCAATGTAATTTGTTGTTAATATGGCTGTTTGTTTCCTCATGGCACCATGTTCCATCAAGAATAACACTGGTATTATGGTTGGCTGTGCTTAGGAATATGGAGGTGAGCTCAAGTAGTACTGTGATGAAAAAGCCTACTTTAAAAGGAAATGGCAGGCATGAATTAAAAAGAGAGAGTCCAGACAAGGAAAGAGGCCCTTAGAAGAGTATGTGCTGGATGTTGAGGACAAGCAAAGGGTGATAATATTTATTGTGTTACTTTTTATTCTTCAGTTGATTGAAAGAGATAATTATAGCTGAATCACTTAGTTTCAGGATAGATTTCTTATTGAAAACAATAGGGTTAATTAACTCCATTGTTTCTCAAATATACCTGATGATTAAAATAATCTGGAGTGATTATCAAATATACAGATTAGTAGGCCTCTTTCATTGAAATTCTAGTTCAGAAAGTCAGTGTTGGTTGTCTAGGAAATTGTGATTTTAAGCATATTCCTGGTGAATATGATTATGTTTGAGTACCAGTGACTTAGGCTATAATACTAAGAAAATGAATTTATTTCTTTTCTTTTTCCAATGTCTGTTCTCTGCTTTCTTTTTATCTTACTAGAACCCACAGATGAAGACACAGATATAAAAGTTATATGTGTGACTATATTTGTCCAATGTGTTATGTGTGGAACTGATATGAACAACTTCCTGGAGTGTCCTTGGGGAGAAAGGCTGTGCTGCACTTCTATCGCAGCCTTTGTCCTGCTACAGGGGGTGTGGACATGGTAGGTGCACCGCTGTGGAGTATGCAAATTAGGACCACACCATAGGTTTGAGGGTGAGATAGAGGGAACTTGAGGCCCAGACATTCTCATGAAGCAGGAACTACATTTCTACCTAGACATTTCAGATCTTTGTTATATATAATCAGTCTTATACTTAAATAATACAACATGTGATAAAAAACATGTAGCCTGGTAAAAGTATAAGTTAATATATGGAAACAAAAATAGAAACCAGAACTCAAGTCAGAAAGTTGTATATCGATATATAAACTATATCTGTGACAAGGATTTCGTTCCAAGTTTCTACAAGGTAGAAATAAAAAGACATAAATGGATGCCTGCATATACTTTCTCCAATATCACAGGTAAAACTTTACTTATCCAGCTTAAACTCTAAAATATTTTTTTCAAGTGCTGCTGCATATGGGAGCACAGAGGTACTTGGTGCGCAGAGACCTCAGTGACTAGTAGTCCATCACAGTAAAGGTTTTATAGTACAACTGTTTCTTAGTGTGCTTCCTAATAACAATAGGGTCATTACTGACCTGGAATCAGTATAGTAGTAGTGTAATCACAAAGTTTTCTGATGCTCAGGGTTGATTTAAGTATAAAACAGAGCATTGTTACAGTACAGTTCTCATATTCTTTAAGAATCAGAAACCTTTCTTGTTTTTCAAATGAAATCTTTGGCAGATCCCCAATATATAAAGCCAAATTCCCTGATTTATGTGGTAGTAAGAGACTCTTGAAATCTGCCACCTTGGCTTGGCCTGGATCTTAAAACCCAACTGTAGAATTCTAGAACACAATGTGGAAGTCCTTGATTTACAGGAATGGATGCCTACATATACTTCAAACCATATGGATAAATAACACTTTCCTTTGAAAGGGCTTTGATAAGATTTAAATAGCTGACCATTCAAGGTTGTATTTCTTTGAAAAACCCTGCACGTTTATGTAGATTATAAAGACTGGCAACAGCAAATTTAAAACAATTATGAAATATTTAGATAGTCTTTGGTGTACTCTGGTGATTTTTATTGGAATATAGACTTTGGTTGCTTGGTGATTTACTTTAAAGGGTAATAAATTGTCCAAAATAGATTAGTATAATCCTATCCTTTTGGAATAATTTAAGAACTTAAATTTACTCATTAAAATTTTAAAACATCTACCAGGCTGGTTAAAAAGCAGAGGCATATATGAAAAGAAGTGCTGGCACAGTGAAAAGGAGAATGGAAAATTAATTCAAAGGATTTGGAATTGTTCTAAAGTAAAACTCATTTTTTAGATGGAAACACTTAATGGAGCTAACAAGATTTTTAGGGAGTGATTTCTTGATTGGTCCCAGATTTTGGATATCTTCATTCCAAATCTTTGTCTGAGGTATTTTTTAAAACCATGGAAATAGAGTTGGTAGCTTAGTAACTAATACTGCTTTGGAGATTAACATTTTCAAGTAGGGCACCTTTGTGTTCAGGAGGAGTATAGAATCTACAAAAATTGCAGCTTGAAATTCAAAGCAGACATTTGGCTTACTCTGCTGGGTTAATTAAGGATAACAGGCAATGAAAACATCAATAGGATTTTGTCACATAGTGTTTGTTTTGTTACAGTGAAGATAATATTGTTTCACAGGACCATGATAAAGGCTAACTACATGGGCAAAGTTCATTTGAAAGATTCCTGAATAATTGGTTTGCTCACAATCCTCAAACATAGAGTATAATTACTCATTTTTGAGTCACAGAGATGCAGAATTTAAAAACTGATGGCTCACACCTTATTCCAGTATTTGGATGTGTGTGTGTGTGTGTTTGTGTGTGTGTGGGTTTGGGTGTGAGTGTATATGTGTGTGGAGTCAGCTCAGATTTTAAACAATCCTGACTTTGAATGTCTTTTTTACAGTAGTTTACATTATCTCTTTAGCTCTTCACTGGCCTTACTATTTCTACCCTTAACACTTTTGCCCTGTGTTCCGGTAATATTAATTGTCTGGGCTCTGAGGCCATTTGTATCTGCAAATTTGTAACCCCTCAGACTACTTCCTGCCTCTGTCATCTGAAGGGAAATTGAATAATTTATAATCTTTACTCTGACTCTTCCTCTATGTGTTTTGAGGCAATGATATGGCATAAAGATTCCTGACAGCTCATTATGCATATTTCCCCCCACACTTTGATCAGTGTCCCTTGGTTGGTAGTTTGAAATCATCCCTGGTGATAATTTTATCCTGGAAATCTACAACTACTACAAATGGTGGGAGTGGGAAGGTGAGCCAGATGGCATCAAGGAAACACAGATTCCGGGGTTGTGTTTCTACCCATAAAAGATCAGAGATATCAGAAGTCAAGATCAGGAAAGCTACTGGCTGACACTGCAGGAGTGAAGAACACAATGTGTCCTTGTCTATATGATCACTTGGACTCTAAAATTCAGTGAGATGGTGTGAGGGACCTAGACCAGGGCTACAATATTCAGATGTGGCTGTAATAAAATTATGTCCGAGCTTCTCTTAAGTTCGTCTCTCCTCTCCCTCTTCCTCTCTTTCTTTTTTTCTTCCTTCCAAGAAACACTTGACATACTGCTTGCTACTTTAGCCTCCTAGGGAAAAATAATAATTTGACCTGAACTTCATGTGTGTACTTTCTCATGTATCCCAGCAGTCAGCATTCATTCATGTACTTGTCCATACATTGATATTTATTGTGTCCACCTATGAAACTGTCCTATTGAATGTTAGAAATGCATAGTCCTACAGTTGAGGTGAGACCAAGTCTCTTGGGAGATTATGTTACCTGCCCAGGTTATAGCAAAATATTCGTTAAGATGTTTCTCTTATATTGCTCTCATATGCCATCTTTTTCAAGTAAGGCTCAATTGCATTGAAATAATTGCTTGTGTGTACTTTCCATTTCAAATTGACAAACGATGAGAATTGAACAAATTAATAAATGTTAAAATATAGTTAAATTTTAGACTATTCTGTCTCAGACAGTTATGGTTTTGAACCTTGAGCCTGCTGTTTACTATGACATTGAGATGGAACTGTACCCCTTGACTCCCATAGGAACAGGGCCCAGACATCTACATGGCATTTTCAGAATAAAATGAGGTGATGCATATATAGTGTTTAGCAGAGAACCTTACCTATGATACAGAACTATTAGGTAAATGTCACTTAAACAATGGGGCTTTACATCGTCTCACTTAAGAGTCCAGAATTGGGAGTCCAAGGCTCCTTCAATCCTTACTCTTTGCTGTGCTCTGTTTTGCCTTTGATCCTAAACATCTTTTTCATGATTTCAAGATGATTGCGACAGGCTGAGTATAGGACCTATGGAAAGACAGAGAGGAAGGGGAAGCTGGGTAATACTAACATCCTCAGGAGTCTTGCTCTTTTTAATCAGAGAGTGAATATTATCATCAAAAGCTTCTCTGTTGGACCCCTTCTTTCTCACCTATTGGCAAGTGATGCTAGTAAATTGAATAGCTGGAATTTTCAGATTGTCATGGAGGAAGGAAGATGACCTGCAGAGCAGGAGAAAGGAAATGACTTTTGCTCACCTACCTCCACCTGCCACATGTGGTGAAATAAAATCAGATTCTATCTCTTGGATTTTCAGAGGAATAATTTCTAATTAAGGTGTTGAAAGTACTCTCTTCCCTATTTGTCTTAATGCCCCTATATATGCATTGTCTGACCAGTAGAAATTTAACACTTAGTGGGCTTACTGTGCACATGACATTATAGAAAATTAAGTGTGAAATACCTTGTTTTCAGATAGGTTCACTATTAAAATCAATATTCCTCTGAAAGTTTTGTTTTGCTCTTTTCATAATATTTTACGGTTTCCTTTTTTTTTTATCAGCACAAGTTTTATAATTCAAGAAGCACTTATGTACAAGGCTTGTTGCTGGGCAACTTGGAGGAGATTCAAGAAACTTTCCATCTAATGGAAATAAGGAAAGGAGGAGCAAAGTGGGCAGAATCAGTGTATCATGCACAAAGAAGATGTGAAGGCTATGAGGGAGGAAAGTAAATCAAGTGAAGATTCAACTCTTGCCTTGGCTACCTTTCTTACTCCTAGAATGCCAGGGTTAGTCAAAGGAAGGTGATAGTGGCAGTGGCTTCCACACTGTTTCCTGGATTTCATTTCTGGTCATTAGCCTAGCTCTCAGCAGATGGGTAGATATAAATCTAGTAGAGGAATGGTCATGCTTCTAAAACATTTTATAGACTAAAAGTTCAGTGAACTTTCAAGATCTTTGACCATTATGTTGTATGTAACTTGAAGGTAGGAAAGGTTATTTGCTTTCCTGTCTTGCTCTGATACATGATAGGAGCTAATACGTTACCTGAGGAGAAAAGAATGGTGTGATCCCATGGACTTTGTATCAGATCTTGTTATAAAATATTATTCATATTTTAAAAGTGAAGATTTCTGGAGAATCCTGTAAAATTTTGAACGGAAAAAAAAGATGAAAGAAAGGGGAAGGAAAATACAAATATGGGGGCTAGTAACTTCGTGGTTAAGAAAAACAAAACAAAACAATCCTTAGAACTGAAATAACTAAAATCATCAATATCCTTGGATTTTTAAAATATCTTCAACTTCCTGGTCATTTCATTCTACTAAGCCTCTGCATATCAAATGGTTTATACTATGCATAATAAATAGCTCCTTTTACAAATTATGGTGTTTAAAGCAGCTCCCATTGGATTGTTCAGCTGATTCAGTGGGTGGTGGGATTAGAGCACCAGGGCTGCCATGTCTTCAAGTGTGGAGAGTGGCTACAGCATTTGGACAGGGTCAAGCCTCGGACTAATGAGGGAGCATGGTCCTCTTGTGGCAAAGCCATGTGAAAGTTCCAACTTGGAGGGCAAAGCCCTCCACACACAATTATAGCCAAAGGCTATAGTTGTAAGCTTGACTTTATAGTCAGTGCCTGTGGTCCCAGGTGGCTGAGTGATATAGGCTGGGCGGTGGAGCAAGTGCTGTTAAAACAAATCTTGATAGAGTCCTCAGGTGCTTGTAATTAAGTAGATTTGAAACTCTAGAGAACATTGTAAACATCTTGACCATGCCCTTGCTTTGCCTTGTGGAATCTGACAATGAAATACTCAGCTTACAGGCTGCATCACTGTCCCACCTGGCCCCAGATATAGTCTCTTATCTGTTCTCTTTAATTCACATGTGTCAAACACAAGGCCCGCGGGCCAAATCCGTCCCGCCAGGCCTTGCAATGTGGCCAGCACCGCGCTGTCATCACTGCACTCCGCTGCGTTTCCATCACAATGACAGTTTATGACTGTTCAGTAAACCATTCGGCCCGCGATTTAGGCTGGATTTTAGATTTTGGCCCCTTCTCTGATTGAGTTCGACACCCCTACAATTCTTCACTGCCCCTCCTCAGGTTCACAACTGGCCATGCTGACGAGATTCACACAAGTGAATAAAATACCCTAACACAGTGTTTCCCAACCTTCTCTCATGATGAGAATCACCTGGTGGAGTTGTTAAAACACAGATTCCCGAATCCCAACTAAGAAGTGCTAAACTAGAATTTTTGGGAACATATAGGTAAAATTGCATACCTAACTTAGTGCTCTGTATATAAAATCTGTCTTAGAGCACTAGTTAGGTATACAATTTTACCTATATGTTCCCAAAAATTCTAGTTTAGCACTTCTTAGTTGGGATTCGGGAATCTGTGTTTTAACAACTCCACCAGGTGATTCTCATCATGAGAGAAGGTTGGGAAACACTGCCCTAACATGTTTAAAAGTATTGGGTTGAAGAGGTGGTAAAAACATATTTTTGGAGCATATTATTTGATTATACTAGATTCCAAAAATTAAAAAAAAAAATTAAAGACAGTTTCTATTGAAAATTGAATAATCACTTTAACACAGTTTTCATGTGAAAGAAATACCTTTTTAAAAGATACTCAACAGAGACAGAAATACCAATCAGTAAGGATATATGCACCCCTATGTTCATAGCAGCACAATTTACAATTGCTTAAGATTTTGTAAGTGTCCATCAGCAAATGAGTGGATTAGAAAACTATGGTACATCTATACAATAGAATACTACATTGCTATAAAAAAGAAGGAATTCTTACCATTTGCAACAGCATGGATAGAACTGGAGAGCATTATGCTAAGTGAAATAAGCCAGTCAGTGAAAGAAAAATACCACATGATCTCACTCATGTATGGATAACAAAAAACATTATAAACTGATGAACAAAAATAGATACAGAAGCAGAGAAGCATCAAACAGACTGTCTCAGGAAGGCTGGGAGGGTTGAGATAGGGGAGGTAAGAGATCAACCGAAGGACTTGTATGCATGCATATAAGCATAGCCAATGGATGCAAGATATGTACTACTGTTTGTAATACTTTAAACAATAAAAAAAAATCAGTAAAGCTACTCAACATTCCTTTGCATTATCCATAAAATTATGTACAACCTTTTTCCTACACTACAATTAAGAAGTCAGCCTGTCTCCTTTATGTTCAGAAAGTTGTGGAAATTAGCAGTTGTGCATAGCTTCACGATCTCAGATTATTTTAAATAAAATATGCTAAGAATATTGAACTCTTTGGCACTTTTATAATGAAAAGCACAGTTTTAAGGTCTCATAGAAAATAATTGGATTTTCATCATCATTTTCTTTTGGTAAGACTCCTAGTTTGGTCCTGTGGCATCAATAATGTAGTGCCCGGTTCCCAGAGAAGTTGAACATCAGTTTCTTTCCTTGAAATCTAGGCTATTTAGCCTTAAGTAAGACCATCTGGAACATCAGCTGTCTAGTTCACATGGGGCTACACCAAGCCCAGTCCAATTCCTGATTAGTCTTTTCTCAATCAAAAAATTTTTTTAGGAAGCAAACTCAGCCAATCTGCATTGGTGCACATATGAAGTCCCTGGCAGGAAGTGGGCACCAGGAGATGGCTGAACTGCTAAGGAAACATGGCCAGAGAGGGATTAGAATCCCAGACCTTAAAATAAATTCAGAATTAATGTTCCTTCTGATGGAAAAACTTATTTGAAAAATTTGTTTAATCAAGTACATTTTCTAGGCATTTACATGCTTTTATAAACAAATCCATTACTAGGAACCTTCCAAAAAAAAAAAAAATCAAACCATTCTCATAAATAACCCTTGAAATTCATATGGGCTTAATAAATAGTGGAAAAAGTCACTTTAAACTTTGCCAAATTTCAAATATTGGAAAAAAGTTGTACAACTTTTCACCAACACAAAACAATCTAGATATATCCACAATGTAACAAGCTAAAAACATAATATGAATGTGTAATGACTATATTTAGAAATTGCCATTATTTTTATGTAGTCTGCTCATAGCTTTTGTTTACACATCTCAGGCAATTTTTTGAGAAATATATTTTGAATTTCTTTTTCTCTCATGTACAATAGCCAAAAAAGTATTTGCTTGTGGTATGTCTCATTGCCTTGTCCTTTAAAAAACTATTTTCAGATGTCAATCTGTGTAATGTGATAACTTACCATAAGGATTTCATGAAATGTTTTTGTTCTTACAGAAGACCAGTGCATATTTGTAAAATAAATATTTGTTGAAAATACTACCCTCTGAGCAGGGCTGATTAGGGGAGAGAGAAAAATAGCATAAGTGATACTTTGCCTCTCCTGAAAATGTTGAAAATCTACAAGTGAATATATCCCAAGCTTGAAAGTTCTAGTATTGTCAGTATTATTCTGGTCCAACTATTATCCACTCTGTGAATTGCACACCAATAATCTATTTAAAGTAATTTTCTGAGCATTATATTAAGATTTTCAGAGACCAAGTACAGAGTACTTGATCCTATTTCAGACAACTCTAATTTTATAAAATTCTTTCTTATTGTGTGAGTCAAAAACTGTCTTTGCCTCCCCTCTTTTGCTCTGGACACAGACAATAATGAGGTGAAGTCCTTGGGGGCAGGTGCAGGGTAGAGGGCATCAATGGAAGAAAAAAGGGGACATCCTGTAATGCTTTCAACCATAAAGATAAATTTTAAAAACACACACAAACTGCCTCTCTGAATCTTCTTATCATTGGTCCTCTTCTGCTCTTTCAACAATGAAGAATAAGGCTTCTTTCCTACATGACATTATTTAAAATGTCTTAATAAACCTATTATATTTTTAATGGCTTCTCTTATTTGGAATTAAACATATTCATTATCCTTCCTTTGTTATTCTTCCTTTCCTCTCTTCTTTCTCTTCTCTCCCTCCCTCCTTTTCATTTCTCCCATGTTTTCAAGGCACATGGGACAATACAATGGATATGATTCTTCCCTCCCCCCCTTGCCCACCTTCAAGGAATCATGGTAAGTGCCTTAACAGTTAGTTAAATGGACTATGGGGGCCCAAAAAGTAGTAAGAAATCTGGTCAGTCTTTGCAGAGCAGAAGACAACAAATTAGAGAATGATGGTTGGGAAACCCAGCCAAGTTTGTGGTGATATGAAGGAGTGGTATTCTAAGCAGAGAAACATCTGCATGACCTTGGGGGAGCCCTTCTATTTGTCACAGGCTTCATTTTTATTGTCCTTTCCATCCTGGTTGCTTCCTTTTCATCTGTTCCCCTTTGGCTACACTTTGGGACTTTTGGTATGTAGGTTTATAATAAAGGAAGCCAGTTTGCACAAAAATAGTTGACCTCATTTATAAATATATTTGAGTGTAAAAGACATAGATTATACTAGGGTGGGTTTGAACAATGTTGGTTGTTAGGAAGTGGCTTAGAGCATTGGACATTAGGGAGGGAGAAAATGGAATGAAGGGCAAGCAGAAAATGTAGACATTGAAAAGAAAGGGAGTGATTTTGATAACTAAGGGATTAAAGGCATGGAAGAAAATCAGTAAGGTTTCTTTTATTATACATGGGTGAACTTAAATGGTGGGATAATCATAGCTTTGATAATTAAATGAGAGAAAAACATGGAAGTCTTCTGTCATTGTTTTGAGATTTGTTATGTAAAAGTTATTCTAAACTAATGCAGCTATGTATAGATGTATAGTAGGAAAAAAATAGGAATTTTCTCCATGATTTCTTCCCATTAAGAATCATTCATATCAGTGTATTGCATATCTTCATGGCATACATCTTTTATCTTTTCCTCAATACTCTGTGATTACCTTACTTAATTTATTTTTGTAGAATACTTATAATACATGTGACTATTCAGCGGAATAAGGACATTTTAAAAAACAACCAATCAACCCATATTTTTTGACAGTACTTTTAATATAAAACACTGAATCATACTAACTTGAGGCAAAATTCTGAGCGGAAATATATTTTCTGTGAAGCAAATAATTCTTACTCTTTGGGGATATTAAAAAAAAATATTTCTTGTACTGATAAAAGTACATGAGTAGAAATGTATTTTCTCAGTTATTAAGCACAGCTCAAATTTCATGCAAATTTAAATGAATGATGTCATTCTTGAAGATATGCTGACTGTGGTTTCATTTAACTGCAGTCCCATGATGCCTACAACCTTCTCTTCAAAGAGCTAATCCTGCACTTTCTTGAAGGGTCAGCCTTCTGAGTCTTCTAAAAAATGTTATTTACAGCTTTTAGTTCCCATTTTGATTTCCTATACTTGTAAAGTTTTTAAAATTTTGAATAGTTTATCTTCATATTTAGGGTCCCAGCTTGCATGCCACTATGTCTGTGTGACTTAGTAAAATCATCCCTCATCCCCCAGCAGACAAATTGCAAATAGGCACCACCCATGAACAGGCAAATTAGAAGGAGGAGGCCCTTTGTTCTGGAGGAAGATTTTAGATCCCTTCTCCCCTTGCACCTTGGTTGGGTACCCATATGTATAACTGCACAACTATGTCCAAAAAAAATAAAAATCTAACACTTACATAACTAGTAATAGGTATTCAAGCAATAGTTGCATTTATTTCAATCTTTATTTGAATTAAGAAGATATTTTTAAATAATAGATAAAAATGCCTTTAAGATCTTTTCTCCTGCTCCTCATATTCCCGAAAGTATAAAATCATCCTTACAATATAATGTCTATAACTCTGGGCAAATAAGAGCAGGAAATTGCAGGAGAAAGGAGGCAACAATTAGGTACTTTATGAATAGGGCTGTCTTTGAAATTGTGATCACAATTGGACCAGTGGTTAGATTCTTTTTTGGCCTAAGCAGGTTATAAAGCAAGAGTCTAATTTTCCCCCCCCCCCCCAAAATCTGTTCTCATACTCACACAAGATTGTTTTTATACATCTCATTTAATTTTATATTTTTCTTGGCTGGTGTGTCAAAGTTGAAGCATTTCACATAATGGTGTGGTGCCAGATGCATTGGTCATGTGGTGCATGCTGTGTTTGGAGCAGTTGCACGATCCTGTTACAGACTTTGAAGAAAGAATACAACCTTTGGCTGGGTTTTCTAAGCTCCTGGAGTTTAAAATCTTAGCCAGTATCTAGGGGCAAGTCATCTATGCTTATTGTGTTATTCTTTAACATCTAGATTTTTACCATCACTATCTCATTTGTCGTAAGTTGCATCCATTCTCATGCCTTATTCAGGTTAGCAGCCACAACATGCATTGCAGAAAGTTGCTATGCTTCATACCATCTGTTGTACAGTGGTGTTAGTTACCTCCTTCATTAATCACCGTGACTGTTAGGGCAGAGGGACTGACTGTGAGTGCTCCCTGACTTTCTTTATACTACCAACTACTACTTTTTTTTATTGTTTAAAGTATTACATATGTCTCCTCTCTCCCTCTTAGTCAACCCCTCCCTGGCCACTCCCACCCCTCAGGACAAGACTCTCACCGGCCCAGTGTTCCTGTCCATTGGTTATCCTTTGGCTGATCTCTTACATCCCCCGCCTCCCTTCTCCTGCCTTCTCTCTGAGGTTGGATGGTCTGCTCAGTGTTTCTTTGTCTTTGAATCTATTTTTGTTCTACCAGATACTTCTGAATAAGTTTTTCCTTTCCTCATTTGAGAATCATACTGGGTTGTGCCAGGCAAATTTGTCTTTGTGTAGAAATTATTTAATAGACTGATGTTTGATGAACTAGTTTATCATTACTTTGCTGGACAGGCAATTTAAATAGCTCAAAAAAATAAGAATAATTCACTTTACTTGAATTTCCTTCTTTCATCTGCCATAGTACTTCCCCAGCAATTACTAGTGTGTGTGTGTGTGTGTGTGTGTGTGTGTGTGTGTGTGTGAGAGAGAGAGAGAGAGAGAGAGAGAGAGAGAGAGAGAGAGAGAGAGAGAGAATATCAGTAGTAAAATAAGTAGAGTCAGAAAATGTGTGATATATAGTAACTGTTTTATATAAGTGAAATGTATATGGGTATTTCTGAAGAGAGGACAAATAATAGAGTTTAAAAGAATAAACTAGTTTATTATCCCTTGATGAAATTCAAAGCACTTTTTTGGTCTTTCTATGATGTCTTGTTATGTTTATGGACACTGGTATTGAATAAGAATACTTGAGAATTAACAGGGAAAGGTGTCAGTTTGTATGATTAAAACCATGATGGTCAAGTCTTCACACATATATCAAGTCATTGTCTTTTCCTATGTTTTTAACCATCAGCATCACTGTTTTCACTTAAACCCTTTCTGATAATAATTTATAGCATTTTTGTATTAGTTATTGCCATCATTTGGTGTACACACTAGAAATGTCCATGGGTATTTTGTTTGAGATAAAATGGTGAGCCTCAGGCTGTTGTATTTGGACTGATGAGTGCCATGTTATTGCAAAGCACACTGCTGACAGACTATTTACAGTATTGAATTTTGTGCCTCTCAGATTCATTCATTAAATTTTCTATTTCTTGGTATGGCATATCAAGGGAGTTTGCAAAGGTAGCCACATATTTTTGTACTGAAAGCATATGTTCTATTTATGCCTTGATGGACATTTGGAATGCTTCTAGGTTTGGTCTATTATAAACAAAGCTACCTTGAATATTTGAGTATTGGTCTTCATATGAACAGATGTCTTTATATATGTTGTGTAATTCTTAGGAAAGCTAAATACTCCTAGCCTGGATGTGTATCATAAATTAATATTTCATACTATATTTTAAAACTCTTATACTTTGTTGCTGTGACTACTGTATCAACATTTGTTAAGTAGGGCACTGAGGTGTCAGATGATTTAACAACAGACCACAGGGAATCGAAATAGAGGCATTTGTTACAAGTCCTAGAGGAATTACATGGCATGCCTCAAGGGGTTACGTGGGGCATTCAGGGGAGGGTGCAGGCAGAGATTGTGGCAGGACCTGGGTATATGCCTTTATGATTAGAGTGCTTTGGGCTTCCCAGGATAAAGCTTAATAGGTCAATTCAACAAAAAACAGTGGGGTTTTGGTAAACTTTTGGGGGTTTTATCTAAGGAGCACATAGGGAGAAGGTCCTGGAAAATGGGTCTGTAATCACAGGCCCCTTTGGGGAAATCATATCAAGAATTTCCACATTTGTACCTCTGTGGGCTATTACCTAAGGCACGCACCTGAGGGAGGACTACAGGACCTTAAGGGCTATTTGGTCACATATATGCTGAGGCCGCAATGCCATGGAATAGTTGAGCTACACTCTCCAAATGGGTTTCCAATGGGCAGTTCCATTTTCTACTCCACTGGCAATGCATGAGAGTTTTTACAGTTCCACATGCTGGTCAACACTTGCAGGTCTTTAGTGTTTAATTTTTTGATAAGTGTATAATAATATATTATTATGGTTTAATTTACATTTCCCTTAGGACTAATGATGTGGAGAATTTTTTCATGTACCTATTTAACATTCATATATTTTGTGAAATATTTGTTAATGTTTATTATCCATTTTTCTGCTTTTTTTTTGTCTTATTAATGAGTTTTAAGAGTTCTTACATTCTAGTTATTGGCACTTTCATATTCTATATAATAAAAGGGTAATATGCAAATAAACCAAATGGTGGAACTACTGATTGCTATGACGCGCACTGACCACCAGGGGGCAGACACTCAATGCAAAAGCTGCCCCCTGGTGGTCAGTGCATTCCCACAGGGGGAAGCACTGTTCAGCAGGAAGCCAGGCTCATGGCTGGTGAGCCCAGCAGTGGTGGCAGGAGCCTCTCCCATCTCCATGGCAGCGCTAAGGATGTCTGACAGCTGGCAGTTGGACATCCCCTGAAGGATCCCAGAGTGCCAGAGGGCACAGGCTGGGCTGAGGGCGACCTTCCCCCACCCCCGCCCCCCCAGTGCATTTGTTAATATATAATATTTTCTCCAAGTCCAGAGTTTTCTCTTTTATTATGAAGAAGAGGATTTTTTTTAATTTTAAGAAAGTCCAATTCATGAATTTTGTTCTTTTCTTATTTCAACTTTGGTGACTTATTTAAGAATTCTTTGCCTCTCCAAACATCAAAGATTTTCTCCTATGGTTGTAGTTTTTAGCTTTAGGTTAGATGTGTGATTGATAGTATTTTTGCATTATGGGAGGTAAAGGTTGCCATTGTTTTTTCCACATAGACAGATTTCAGACTTAACAGCACCATTATGATGAAGATTATCTTATTAAATTAATTTGATTTTTTGTGAAGATCATATGTGTATAGATACATTTTTACTTTCTATACTGTCTCATTAATCTATATATTTATCTGTATAATAGTACCATACCATCTTGATTACTATAGCTTTATCAAATATAATAAGTCTTCCAATTTTGTTCTCTTCCAAATTGTTTTGGGTATTTATATTTTTATATTTCTACATAAATGTTAAATTCAGCTTGTGAATATTTGTAACAATACTGTACTTGCTAGGTTTTTGTTTGAGATTATTTTCAATCTGTAGATCAATTTGTGGAAAATTGACACCTTAGTAATATCAACTCTTCCAATTTATAAACAAAGTCTATTGCTTTTATTTATTGAGGTATACTTTAATCAATTTCAACAATGTTTTTTAGTTTTTTTAGAAATTTGCACAATTTATTTATGCTTTTTTGTATCTTAGATAATTTTGATGCTATTATAAAATACCAGTTTTTATTTTACTTTCTAATTGTTTCTAGTATAGAGAAAAATAATTATTGTTTTGTATATTGAATTTATATTGTTTTCTTGATTCAGATACAAAATTGCTTAATGGCCTATAGGACAAATTGTGCTGTTTAGGATCATTTTTTCAACTGGACCAAAATTGGTTATATTTTCTATACACAAAAATATGCAAGTTACCATGTAACTTCACTAAATCTTGGGCTTTTATCTTTTGCCTAAAGTGTTGGTTTGGGCAATTAGTCTACATAGAAAAGAGTGTTAAAAACGTTGTTTTTAGCAATGTGTATTTATTACTTTGATAAAAATAAAATAGAAAATATGCATATTAAATAATATCAGCTAACACTTATTTGATGCTTGTTTGCTATATACTGAGCACTATTATTTTTTTCAGGTTACATATGAGGAAACTGAGTTACTGGGAAGATAAGAAACTAGTTCAGTGTTACATATACATTAAATGTTATATGCCTGGTCTGTAATTTTAATTGTGTACTAAAGTGATAAAAATCACAGAATGAGGAGAAGGTGGCTGCTTCAAAATGTGAATAGAACACATTAGAATATGGGGACTGTTCTGAAATTTAAATTTATTAAGAAAATAAATAAAACTCCTTTCTGATGTGATGTTATTTGTATTTAGGAGCTGCCAGGAACCAGAACTGTAGCAAACAAAATGAGAGAATTTAGTACTCAAACAGTCAATAGAGACCTCTCATTTGAATATTCTTACCTTTGCACAATTTAATTTTATAAGCTCATTTTAGTAGATTAGCTCTTTTAAACTTAATAACAGCACATAATTATAAGCACCTTTAGTGAATGAATATCTTTAAACAGGTGTTTTTTTGTTTTTGTTTTTTACCATAAATTGTTCTTAAAATACTATACTAATTAATGAGTCTATGCTTTTTGTGTTCTTCAAAGTTCTGTTTAATGGTTATTGCCTGAGATCCCAATTCTTATCATTGCTACATACACAAAAGGAAACATTGTGGGAATAGTGCTAAAAGGGGAAAATAGACGTAGGTCATCTTTCTGTAGATGTGTATATGACGGATCTATCACCTACCACCTTTGTTGAAACCCATCCCACTCTATCCCAGATAAACCCATCCCACTCTATCCCAGATAAACAAAAGCAGAAGAAATCAATAGTGCTAAAAGGGGAAAATAGAATTAGGTCATCTTTCTGTAAATGTGTATGTGACCATCTCTATCACCTACCACCTTAGCTGAAACCAGTAGTTTTCTTCATCAGCACATTTATTTTTTATTATTATTCCTCACCTAGTAGAGAAATTTGCTTCTGGACCTTCACCTCCTACCTGATACGTCTTTTCTTTTCTGCCATTTTAATATCTCTTGGAATAAAAATTCTACCCCAAATTGTTCATTCCTTGATCTTTCATTTCCAATAATAATTTACTCCATATGCTCTTTTATCCACTGCCATGCTCATATTCTAGGTTTTTGTTTTCAGTGTATCTTTCATTATTGCTTTATTTTGTGTTATATAGATATTTTTATTGTACCTTTTACATTTCTTTGTCATTTATTTTACTATATTTTTTTGTTATTTTCTTATTGATTTCTCTGGGGATTACAGTTAACATTTTAATTTTAACAATCTAGTTCAGATTAATACCAAATTAATTTCAATGGTATATAAAATCTTGGTTTCTAAAGAGCTTGCCTTTAATCTTTATGCTTTTGCCACAAATTGTATCTTTATACATTTTGTGCCCATCAACCTCAATTTAAAATTGTTGCTTTGTGCACTTCTCTTTCAAATAAGATAGGAAGGAAAAGTTGAAAACAAAATATGAATTTATACTCTTTTATATTAACCTATGTGAGTTACCTTCCCCAGTGTTTATTATTTTTTTTCATGTAGAATTGAGTTATTATCTAGTGTCTTTTCATTTAAGCCTGAAGAACTACCTTTAGAATTTCTTGTAGGGTGTATATGCTAGTGGTGGTTTCCTCAGCTTTTGTTTATCTGGAAAAACATTAATGTCTTTTTTGTTATTGAAGAGTAGGTTGCAGATTTTTGTTTGACAGTTTTTATTTTTCCTTTTAGCACTTTAAATATTCAATTCTATTGCCTTTTGGCCTCCATGGTTTCTGATGGAAGTCAACTATTAATCTTCTTGGGGATTATGTGAAAAATAGTTACTTTTTGCTTTCAAGATTCTTTCTTTGTCTTTGATTTTCTTCATTTTAGTTGTAATGTGCCTCATGAGGGTCTCTTTGAGGTAATCCTATTTGGAATTTGTTGAGCTTCTAGGATATATATAAATCTGGGTTTCATCCAAATTTGGAAGTTTATGACTTTTACTTGTCATTTTTTTTTAAAAAAATTTTCTTTTGCCTTTTTTTTCTGTCTCTAGTATTCCCATGATGTGTCTGTTGTCATACTTGATCATGTCCCCATGTCTCTTAGACTTTGTTAGTTTCTTTTTACACTTTGTTCTTTCTGTTCAACAGACTGGGTAATCTCAATAGACTTATAAATATATAGTTTATGAATTCTTTGTCTGTCTGCTTAAATCTATTTTTGAGCTCTTATAGTAAATTTTTATTCAGTTATTGCACTTTTAACTCCAAAGTTTTTATTTATTTTTTTCTTTTAAATATTTTTTAACTCTTTATTGACATTCTCTATCTGATAAGACATAATTCTTATACTTCCTTTAGTTCTTCAGACATGATTTCCTTGAGCAGTCTGAACATATTTAAAGTCATTGTCTAGTAATGTTGAAACTTCCTCAGATACTTTGTATTGATATCCTTTTTATTTTCTTGTAGATAGGCCATACTTTTTTGTTTCTTTGGATGACTTGTAATTTTGTATTGAAAACCAGATATTTTGAATATTATAATATCGTAACTCTGGAAAATCAGATTCTTTCCTTTCTTCAGCTTCATTGTTGTTGCTAAATTGTTTGGTGACTTTCTTAAACTAATTTTGAAAATTCTATAATCTTTGTTGTGGGTGGTTCCTGAAATTTCTTCTAAAGTCTCTGTTCTCTTTTTTAATTCTGATTTTATTTCACTTTTTTTTTTTTTTTTTTTAAAAACAACAAACTAATTTATTGTGTCATCTTTTCTTTTTCTGGTCTTTGATCAAATTTTTGTTTGACAGTTTTTATATTTTTATTAAGTTCTTTTTTTTTTCTATTCAACTTTGTGTGTGTGTGTGTGTGTGTGTATTCTTTATTGTTCAGATTATTACAGATGTTCCTTTTTTTCCCCCCACAGGTCCCCTCCTCCTGGTTCCCACCCCACCTCAGGCCCTTACTTCACCACTGTCTTCATCCACAGGTGTAAGATCTTTGCCCAATCTCTTCACAAACCCTCACACCCACTTACCTCCAAGAATTGTCTGTCCACTCTCTTTCCATGCCCCTGATTCTATTTCATTCATCAGTTTATTCTGTTCATTAGATTTTTTATTCATTTAATTTTTAGATTCACTTGTTGATAGATATGTATTTGTTGTCACTTTGTTGTTCATAATTTTTTATCTTTACCTTTTCCTTCTTCTTCTTCTTCTTAAAGAATACCCTTCAGTAGTTCATATGCTACTGGTTTGGTGGTGATGAACTCTTTTAGCTTTTTCTTATATGTGAAGCTTTTTATTTGACCTTCAATTCTAAATGATATTTTTGCTGAGTAGAGTAATCTTGGTTGTATCTTGCTATTCATCACTTTGAATATTTCTTGCATTGAGCATCTGCCTCCTGGTGGTCAGTGCTCATCGTAGTGACGACGGTTGTTCTGCCATTTGGTTGATTTGCATATTAGCCTTTTACTATATAGAATTGTATTTATGCACTGCTGTTCCAGAATACACACCTACAAATTAGCTTTGTTGCTTAATTGAAAAAATAATAGCACTCACTTATGCATGTTTAAAATCAAGGCTATAACTAAAGTTTTGATATATTTGCTGCATAATCCAACATGTTTTTTATTGTTGTGAAAATACCTGTTCCAAATATATCAATAGTTTTGAAACTTAACACTGAATACATGTTGCTATGAGAAAAGTGAAAGTGGAACTTCTGAAACTATTAGCATAAGGGCAAACCAGCTGGCCTCCACACATGCGCCAGGCATCTAGCTTTTCCATAGTCATGGAGTTGCATGCGGTAGATTTTGTAATCTGGCTCCAGAATTGATACTCTTATGTAATAACGTCCTAAATTCATTTGACCACTAGCATTTCATTCACACAAAAATCACTAACATTTCTAAGTGTATTTGAAAAGACATTTAACAGTTATTGGGCTAGATTGTGCGCAAGTCCAGAGGTCCAGTTATTAACATGGTTAGAAAATAATTTGAGGCAACAGCAATGACATAGCATTAGTGAAAATATGGAGTAGAAAAGCATGATAATATATTGAATATGAATGACTCATGGGAATAGGTTGATGCCTCTATAAGGGAGTAGTACTTCTCAATTTTTTGTTTTGTTTTATTCAACATGAAAACTCATATAGGAGAGATTAAACATTAATATATAGTGCTTTTTAATACGCACTTGTAAAGGTGTGAGATAATTATCTACTGGGAACCATTTATGTATTCAGCAAGGAATGCAATTATCATTGGAACAGAAAAGATTTTATCTATACTAAATAGAAATGGTTAATTCTATAACACATATACCCCAATATTTTAATATTTAATTATCATAGTTTATAATAGACTTTCTTTATCTACTAACAGTAAAAATACTGCAGATATCCCTGTTTCACATAGTTCTTCAAGGACCAAGGTTGACAGTTTCTGCCATCTTTAAGGTTACTCTGGGGGTCATCTTCATGCTAGCCTTCCAATAACAGAAAAGCATGAAGGAGCACTAGGCCAGAGACTTTTATGGCCCAGATCTATAAATGTCACTCATTACTTCAATTCATACCCCAATGGTTGGAGCTTAATGATATGGTCACACTTAATTCCATGGGGATTGAGAGATGTGAAGCCTGAATGGCCAGCCACTTTTCAATCTCAACTCTGATATAACATGGAAGGAAGAAAATAATTTGGGGGACTGCTAATCACAGATTTTCTGCTATCTAACCTAAACTCCAATCCATACATTGTTTAGCTACTGATGGCAACAATTTTCCTCTGGATCCTGACTCAATGGTATAGAAAACGACAAAATTGAGAATTTAGTAAAAATCTGGTCACTAGACATATGTCTTTTCAACATGCAATATAATGACACCTGTTGCACATATAAGATGATTCTATTTCTGACATAGAACTATGCTTACTGTTGGAAGATTAAAGGTACAAAATCTTTTGAAATGAGGCTAAATAAAAATATTTTAAATGATAGTAAAGCTAATAAACATGTCCAAGATTTCTAATGGTCACACATGTTAGGAATGATTCTTTTCAATATTTTCAAATATAATTTTTAAAAGCTGAGGATGCCAGGATTCCAAAAATAGGTTGGACTTCAGTGCAAATGTTCCAGTAGCTACTATAATGTCATTGTTAGACTAAGGGCTATGTTTCGGTGTAAAAGTTTCCTTGAAACCTTGGTGGCATAAAGATTTATTTATTACTCTTAAGTCCTGACCATTGTGAGACAGTGGTGACTCCACAAGGAATCAAATCTGATGGAATTTCTACCTTTCTTCTGGAATGTACAATCTCCCAGTCACTATAGCAGAGAAGGAGAAATCTAATATTCATATGCCTGCTTCTCATTGCCTCAACTTGGCAATGAAGTCACTTTCATTTTATTGGCCAGAATGAGTCACATGGTTGTACTTTATTGGCAGGGAGACTGGGAACTGTAAGAAAATAATTGGAGGGCATGCATAGTGAGTGTTACAGCTTCTGCTACAGGCATGTGCACAAGGAGTGATAAATTTCTTCACTCATCTAAAGATAAATTGAGGTCACATGGCTGGTTATATTTTAGAACCAGATCCAAATGTGGTTACAGAATATGAAGTAATAGTTTTCCAGAGTCAAGTACAACCAGATAGTAGATAAGAAATATGTTCCTATCCCAAGTTAATACTGTCAACTTTCCAGCATTTTAAAAGGAATTAGAAAATGGGAGATATCTGTACTACTATCACCAATAAAATTATACTTAAAAATAAAGTTTAAAATAAAAAAAGAATTAGTTAACCATTTATCAACTAATGAAACTTTGAAAGTTCTTTTTAGTAAGCCGAGGTAAGATCTGTTACTCCTGGGCTCATGTTAATACAACTGTGTAAATTATCTGACAGAGACACCAAATGCTTTGCTGCTTACTCATGGACAAGAAACAGTTATTAACAGTAATTTCAAATTTGATGTTATTTAAATTTTTCTAAATTGTTATGTATTTTTCTGCTTGGGAATAAAAACCTACTAAAGTGGATCATGAAGGTCAAAACTTGAAGTAGTAGTACAATATGGTCAAGCTCCAAAGGATTCTCGAAGCACTTGAAATTGTAAGATTTTTGTGTTTATGGGCATGAGTTTTGGGAAGAGTCAATAAATTTCACAGAATTAATGGACATCAAAGGAAAAAATAACTGAATTTAACCAATATTTATTAAATTAATAAATAACAATGCTCACAGGTGTTATTTAGTTAAGAGTTTCACAAAATGTGGATTACATGATATTGAAAAATGTTTTGGAGCTATTTAGGTTGCAAAGAGCCTCTAGAGTATTTTCATACAGTAGTATACACAAATGAGAGGGCTCTTTCAATGAGTTTTGTATGCTGAAACAAAGCAGGACCTTAAGGGATTTGAGTGAAGAAGGGAAACAGAAGAAATTGACAAGTAGCAAAATGTTTGAGATCTTTAGCAGCTTAAAACTTTGCAATATCTCCAACTGTATAATTGGTATATAGTATATAAGAAAAAAAAAAGACATCGAGATCCCAAGTACCAAATTGATGAGGAAAAAAAATCTGTTCTTCCACTTATTTATAATTGAACAATTCTGGAAAGCATTGCTTTCGACAGTATTTAAAAAATTATGAGAAAGCACTTACTGGTTGAATGGGTAGTCTCAAAGACTATAGGAAACCTTGGATAAAAGGATTAGCTAGAAGGGAGTAGACGGTAGCTTTGCTGTGGAATAATGCACCTGGGTTTAAAATTGGGGAAATAAGTTTGAATTCTTCTTGGCCTCTTCCACCACAGACTCCTAGGCTGAAGAAAATGGTCTGGGCTTTTAGGCACCATGTTGTTATTATTTCAGGTACCCTGCATGATTTGGGTCTGAGATGCAAGTTACATGTTACTAGGAACAATGGCAATTTCAGAAGAACAGTCAAATTAGACATGTTTACATTAAAAGGACCTTACTATATTTGCATTGTGTGGACATTCTGTCTAGGTGGGTATTATATATAGTTTATATTAATTAGTTCCTGGGTATCAAAATATCAAAAAATTAACTTTCAATTGCTTGCAGTGTTTATATCCTATTAATTAATTAATTAATTAATTAAAAACTTTATTTTCTTTCCCATCACCATTTGTCCCCTCTATGCCCTCTTCCACCTCCATTCTCCCTTCCTCCTGCAATCACCATACTGTTGTCCATATCCATGAGTTCTTTATTTTAATTTTTTTCTATCTCCCCCCCCCCCTTTAGATGTTACTTAAGAATAATTTTGATAAGTATTCAATTTGGTTTATTCAGTTTAGGTTTGCAAACATTTATTGAGTGTCTACTCAGGGCTGCATTCAGTGAGCCATCAGTACACATGAGCTCTCAAAGGAGAGGGTTTTAAATTCTATGGTAAATAAAGGCATATACGTGTTTGGGAGAACATGGGGAAGGGAGTGAATTCAGAAAAAAAAAAAGAACAAAAGATTTTATAGAGGTGAGATGTTGTAGGATTTTGAAGGATAAGCAAGAGTTGGAAGGTAAAGATGAATAATGGAGACCAAGATGCTACAAACAGAGAGAATAGCGAAGTGTGAGAGAACATGGTGTGATCAGTGAATGGTAGATATTTTAGTAGATAGCAATGTATACAGAGTGGGGAGACTGCAATGAAAATTGAGTCAGGCAGGACCAGGTCATAAAGTCAGTGTAGTGCACCCAGAACATCAAGAACTATTATGGCTAGAATGTAAAGGGCAAAAGGGATGGGGAAAGAAGAGGCAGGATGAAGGCTTAAGAGGCTCTCCAATGATCCAAAGGAGAAACTGATGTCATCCTGAGCAGTGAGGATGCAGAAGAGAGATTTTAGAGATGCTGAGGAGGGAAATAGGCAATACTTTATGATCTATGTGAAATGAATTATGAAAGAGAGGCAAGCAAGCAAATTGGAGGACTTTCACATTTCTCTTAGGTGATTGAGTTTCATTAAATAAGCAAGGGAATATAATCTGGTAAATGACATGTTTTAGGAGGATCTGCCATTTTCTCTTGCAGCATGAGTAGAATAGAGCATATACCACACTCTAAATTATATTTTGTAACATTGAAATACTGTTCTACTTTTCTGGGTAAAAGTATGAAATCTCTAACTAAATATCATGAACAAATTGATTCAATTGAGACTTGACAGGCTCATCTTCTCCAGAGGCTGTGGTATAAGAATGTACCCCTGCAGACCGCTTTATAGTTAACAAACTTGCAGAAAATAATTTTGAATTAAAATAAAAATCTGTTTTAGCTCTTGATATTTGAGAAGTATAGTGTAAAGAGTTTTTCTGCCATACTCTCCCCTCAACCCCCCACAATCACTCAGAATTTTTCTAGATACATCTTCTCCATTCCTACTAATCAATGGGGGTCAACACTAGTACACGTTTGGTTCCTTTAATTTCACACATTTTGCAAATGGTAATTTCAGTTTGCCTTAATGTTAAGTCTCTCTCTCTCTCTTTTTTTTTCTGTGGTAGTGGATGGGATAACTGTTAAATTTTTCTATTTTACAATAGTTCTCAAGAGATTTTGGGGAGGTCCTTAAATAAAATTATATTATGATTACCTTATCTCTGCTTTGAATTGTTAGCAAGGATCTCAGTAGGTGATGCAAGGCCTGGAAGTGCTGTGATGACTGTAATGGTCTGGCAGGCTGCTGATTCCTTTGCTGAGTATCTTGTTCTGATTTGCTCTGTCCCTTTTGGTCTCCCTTGTCATATTTGGTTTTCTCCAGGACTCTCGCTGCATGATCTGCTTCTGCTTCAATTATAATTTCAAGGATTTGGCACTTATAGCTTTAAAAAAATGCTTGGGTTTAAGTTAGTGTCAGGCAATTAACACTATACACTTGATTTTATACTCCAACTCTGATCATAAACCACTGGAGTATAAAATAAAATGACAGTAGGGGAAGAAAGTATCTATAGAAATTTGTCTTTATTGTGGTTACCTTTTCATAAAAAGTATATGTTTTTATAGATACAAATTATAAGCTTATTCAAATTAATAATACATTTTTTAAAAATTATAAGGATTATTAGCAGTAGTCTAACATGGAATATATGTGTTTTATTTTTCAAATCACAACCCAGATGAGGAAATGAAGCAATAAATGATATTATTTTTCTGTTGGTATCCTTTCATCTATAAACTGTTCTTATTAAAGTAAATAATGGAGGTATACGGCCCTGCTTTTTAAATTTAAAATTTCAAAGTATCTAAGAATTCAGTGAAGCAGTTGAATTAAGCAATATTTTTTTGTTGCCCTTTAATCTTCTTCTTTGCATAAGTTTGATCCTGATTAACCCATGCAGTTGCAAAATGTTGAAGAGTAATGTATTTAGAAGAATTTCAGAGTTCTAGATGGTTAAATAAAATAATGAAAAGATTCAATCTAGTCAGATCACCCAGTGACTTTAAAAAAAAATATTGGTTAGAGTTTTTGTCCTCTTATCTCCTAGCTCTTCACTCCCTGCTCTCTCCCCCCCCCCCCTCCCATTTTAAATCTCACAGGCTCTTTTTTATTTTCTTTTGAGGTTAACTTACATTGAAGTTGAGTTTGGGACTGAGGGGTATTATGCTTCCTTAGTGTCTGTAGAGGAAGACCACAAGATCATGGCAACCCAAGTTAACATTTGCTGATAGATGTGTTCTTCATCAGACCATGGTTAGCTTGAAAGTCTTCTGAAGTATGAGTCAGAAATTCCAGTCTCAGAACTGTCATAATGGAGAATATCACTTTAGCTCTCAAAGATCAGCTGACGGTTTGATCCCATCAAACATCAACATCTATGATTTCATTCCAGTAGCTGTGCACATATCCAGCCCTGTGCAGTGAGGTAATTGGAACTCTTTTCTTTCAGGTTGTTCATGATGCCTTCCAGTCTGATGCACCTCCTTGCCAACTAAAAGGCAAGCACAGCCCACTTGATAGTAATATATCCTCTCTCCTTCCTGTAGTGGCCTTAGCTAGGTCAATTGTTCTGGTTTTCTTTTTTTCTCTCACCATCTTATTTCTATAGCTCAGGAATCTAAGTTTGTTTTTTTCCCAAGGCACCCATGTTATTTACTAATAGATGTTGGAAATCCACGAGTTTCCAACATCTAGTAAAACCTAGCTTAACTGTTTTGGTTGTAGCCCTTAAAAGGTTCTCCAGATATCTCATTTGATAATATACAAATGGTGGTTAATGGATTGGTGCTATACTGATTCAGGGCAACTTATTTATATTTTGATTTTCAGTAAATAATAAACTCAATGGAATGTCAAGAAAAGTTCCAGTTTTGGTCATTGATAGGCAGACATTAGTGAGTATACATATCCCCTGCAAAAGAAATTATTCACTAAAAATAGTTTAGATAGAGAAAGTGTGGGAGTCTTAGGAAGACTTTCCATTTATCTGACTTCATTTCTAAACTCTATACCGAATTAAAGCTATGAAGCACATTAGGCCATAACTGGACTTCTTGTCATTAGAACACATCCTTTATAATAAAAGCCTAATGGGCAAATTGTCCCCTTGGGTGGTGATTCGACTGGGAGAATTAGAGTTTGACTGCTGGCTACGATGTGCACTGACCATGAGGGGTCTGCACAGAACATGAGTATCAGCAACGTGGCACTGGCAACAAGTGGCAGTGGACGTGCTACCAGACCAATGGGCCCTGACAAGAGTGGGACCACAGTGAGATGGTGGAGCAGGTGAATGGGCAGTGCCAAGCCAAGGTGGGTGTGAGAAGGGGCCTGATTGCCCTGCAGATGGCGACCAGCAGTGGGGGACAAGGCCACTGCCTGGGTTCCAGGTGCTGAGGGAGCCGAGCTGGGGTCCCAGCCCCGACTGATTGCCCTTCAGGCAGATGGTGGAACAGGTGAAGGGATGGCACCAGGGCAAGGTGCGGTACCAGGTGGGGTTGCAGGACTATGAGGTTGGGGGCGCAAGCTGGGGCCCAATCTCCATAGGCCACTTCAAGGGACCCCACATGTGCATAAATTCACGCACCAGGCCTTTAATCAATCTATCTATCTATCTATCTATCTATCTATCTATCTATCTATCTATCTATAAGCCTAAGCAATTGTTAATGACCAAATGACCTGAACGACTCGTCAGCCAGTTGCTATGATGCGCACTGACCACCAGGGAGCAGACGCTCAATGCAGTAGCTGCCCCTGGTGGTCAGTGCACTCCCACAGGGAGAATGTTACTCAGCCAGAAGCAGGGTTCACAGTTGGTGAGTGCAGCTTTGGCAGCAAGAGCCTCTCCCAACTCCGAAGCAGTGCTACCAAATTAGCACAGGGATGGCTAATAAGGGCACTAAGCCTGGTCAGATACTTTCACATTAAGCAGACATTATTATTATTGTATTTTAATTTGATTTTTAAAATTACATACAACACATGTATTACTGAAGTAGTAGAAAATGTCAAAAATAGAAGGAAATTTTAAAGTATGGTATGAGGGTAAAGAAAACAGGTTGTGAAGCTCAATTAAGGAATTGAACTGCTTAGACATGTGCAGTTCAGATCTCTGAACCTGCTGTGATTCTGAACCAGTAGGGATTCATCTAAACTCTAAAGGGAAAAGTCAGGGAAGGAAAAGAAAAATATAGAAGAAGTTGAAAAAATGAGCATGGGCAACTCCCATTGTATACCCTTATATATGAACTTATTATTTAAAAAAATACTGTTTGTGAGTTTAGAAGTAGAACTGTCCACCATAAGAGGATACATTGTCTACAAAATTGAGTTTTCAAAATTGTGAAGGAAGGAGCAGCATAGGTTAAGTGACAGGCTTTCTCTTTCTGTAAAGAATGCAATGTTCTCTTGCAGTTGTTTTTGGGCTGAAGTTATGGAAGTTAGAAGTTTTTCTTCATTGTACAATGTGCTTTATGAGAGAGTGGTGCAGACCAGAGGCCACTTCTGTCAGTGTTAGGTACAGTTTATACTGAGCTTCTTTTAATTCATGAACAGAGCTTCAGTTCTTTTATAAATCTCCACCCTGGTCTTCTTTAGCCACAGGACTCTGTTGACCCATTCATGATTTTTTATTCCCATGAGGTCCCAAATTACCCTTCTCCATGAGCATTGCTGTGGTTTCCAGTGTCCTAAAACCTCACCTTTCACACAATTACAGATATTTAGTAATAGCTATTATGTGTAGCAAAGAAAACCAGAAAGTTAGAAATTTTTGGCCAGGAGTGCTAAAGTACTTAGACATTGCACGCATCTATACACTATTTTTCCCATATGGGAGAACTGGATACCACTTCTTCCAAAGATAAATGATTCATTGTAGATATGTCATTATTAGATTTAGTGTTCAGACCTGCCTTCAGCCACAACTTTGTACCTATGGTAATTTATCCATTTAACACCTCTGCTAGGTTCTGTGATGCAATGATATGTGAATTAAAAACATGGTCCCTGTACTTATAGGATCTGGTGGGGAGTGGGAACATAAGATTTAAAGAAATCATTACACAAGTATAGATTCAAGCCATGCTCAATGATATGAACCACGATGAAATTTTTGTTGATGATGCAAAACTATTTATTTACATGTGGCATCTGACATTAAAGCCCCCATTTAACCTGGCTGGATTCAATATTTTAAATCATAGGAAAAAACTACATTAAGTAATAAATACTTAGATAATTATGATCAACACTTCCCTAGTCTGTTACTTAACAACTTTTAAACTTTCCTTTAGTTCTTATAAAATGATTTTCTGCAAAAATGGATGGGATTTTTATTGCTATTCATCTAGTATTTACATGGGTTTTTGTATATTCTCAACTTACCTGCCTTGGGAATCTCACGCATCCTCTGAAAAATATAATATGGCATATAAATGAAGACCTTCATTTACGTTCAAAACCAGGAGACTAAAATATTCAGTCATAACCTCATAATCATGATAGGTACACAGTGTGTTTGGTACAGAGTAAAAGGAGTCATTGAACATTTCACTTTTGATAAATGTGTTTCTCAGTTCCTCTGGTCTGGTCACGCTTTTGGTAGGACAACCCAGTAATGTGACCCAAACCATGCCCTCAAATTATATACTAGAATTCTCATCTGTAGCTATGTATGTGTTGCCAGATCTCTATTACTATAGAAACATATCCTTTTATTTTAATGAGTTTAATGGAGTTATTTATAGGGTTGGATTTGTCAATAAGTATATATAATATACATAATAAATGTATATATGATATATACATAATAAATAATAAAAAACTGAATAATATGATTATTCAAGGGCCACATTTGGGGTTATTAATTTTTAAATTTTTTTTTATTGACTTCAGAGAGGAAGGGAGATGGATAGAGAGATAGAAACATTAATGATGAAAGGAAACCATTGATCTGTTGCCTCCTACATGCTCCACACTGGGGATTGAGCCTGCATCCTGGGCATGTGCCCTGACCAGGAATCAAATGGTGACCTCTTGGTTTAGAGATTGATAGTCAATTGCTGAGCTACACTAGATGGGCTATTCTCTCTTTTATTGGCTGATATCTAGTATAGAACTATTAGATTTTATTAGTTACATAGTAAAGATTTAGAGACAGGAAAGTAAGAAGGGGCAATTTAAAGATAAAGAATTCACTAAAGGTCATTTTCGGAGCTAGGTAAAGTATGATATTTTCTTTGGCAACTCTATACTTTTATCAATGAATTCCATCTGTATTTCCACATGAGAGCATATATTTCCACTTGCTTGTTATTAAGAAATACCTATATTTAGAATCTAATATCAATTTTATTTTTATTGTCACTTTTGGTTTTAACCTTGGCTGTCTCTTATGCCCTTGGGCAAATACCATTCTCTCTGAATTTCAGACTTCTCATAAAAATGAGGATAATAATGTCTCCATTTAATATTTCAAATGATTGCTCCAAAGATAAAATGAAATGACATTTCTAAAACAACTCTTTAATCTTCAATATGCTATGCAAATATATTATTAAAATAATATTCTATTTTCAATGAAAAAACTGACCTATGGTAGAAAACTACTCAGAATATAATGTTGCACCTAAGACCAATGATTCTGAACTTTAAAATAAGTTCAGAAATTATGGGGTGGGAACAGGGGTAGAAAAAATTTGAGGGAATGTTCTTGGCATTAAGTTGATAACAAGGTAGAATAAGTTGTTTTAGTCAATCTACAAAAATTTATTAGGATATTTTTTCTTGTAGTGTGTAAAAGTTTCCAGAGTTGGTTCTAATTTTGATTTATGGACACACTACCACATACTTTCTCCATATTCCCTAAGGATAATACTTTATTCTATTACATCTTGTTCGTTAAATTTTCTCATACTACAGCATCCTAAGAACCACTGTGGATCTTTTCTCAGTCCATTAATCAAAACGAGGGGTTCTCTTGGCTCCAGGTTATTTTTTAATTTGATATGCATATTACCTATTTTATTGAAGTTTTTATAGGAGATTACATGCATATTGTTATATGCAGGGCCCTGTGCTAGGTCTTGGGGAGAAAACAAAGATGAGTAAAAAATATGATACCTGACTTCTATTTAGACTTCTTATAATCTACTGGGAAGAGAGAGATAAAATACTGTAGTAGCTCAGAGAAAGTATTGATTTCATGTTAAATAAAGCTAAAGCTACCCTGTAGTTGTGTAAATCAACAAAACCTATTAAAGAAAACCCTCCAACAGTAAATGAAATAAACGCTACTAAAATGTTTGCTGTTACTTTCTTCTGTTGTTCTTCAATTAAATGTCTACTTATGGAGGGATTTTAAAGATGTTTTCTAAAAAAGGTATTTGTGTTCTTTAAAAATTATAGCACTGATATTTTCTGAATGTAAAAGTTTTCAAGTTCTGGGTTGCCTGTAAAGTCTCAGGGAGGCTGTTCTGTTAGTCAAAAGAATAAATTAAGTGAAAAGAAAATTAAGTGAAAAGAAAATTAAGAGGAATCAAAGAAGCTTGGGGATATCTATGAGAAAGAGAAGAAATAAACTGGTAGACAGTGGGACACTATAAAAGATAAAGAAAAAATGGAATAATATAACATTCTTCTGTGCTGAACTTATATTCATATTTAACCATTGTGCTAAAAATGACTTTATGTAAGCCTTATTAATTCTCACAAAATGTGACTGAAGAACTCTTATTATCCTCATTTATGAATAAGGAACTCAATTTTAAATATCTTGCCCAAATTTCATAGCTAATTAGTGATGGGAATGAGATTCTAACTCAGAATTACCTTTACCCGAGAGTTGCTCTGCTGGTCTACCTTTTCTGACATTCCTGAAGAAACGAGTGCCTTAGGATGAATGAATGAATGTGGGAGAGAGAGAGAACAAGAGAGGGCAAGATAAGGAGAGAGGAGAGAGAGAGAGAGAGAGAGAGAGAGAGAGAGAGAGAGAGAGAGAGAGAGAGAGAGAGAGAGATGTTAGAAAAACAAACCAGAATTGAGAAATGGAAAGAGACAGCTCTAATTGTAATGGGTCAAGTTGCGTCTGAACAATAACTTCTCCTGTACTTTAGACTTTCTGTATGATTGTCTTTAGAATGACCTTAGAAGTTATAACTGAAGGTTAACATACATGAGACAATTTAATCATAAGTATTTTTATAATTTCTCAGAGTTGTAAATCTAGCTGATCATCCTACCTAATAAAAGAGTAATATACAAATTAACCATCACTCTGCTACACCCACCAGCCATGCTCACCAGCCAATCAGAGTGAGTATGCAAATTAACCCCAACCAAGATGGCTGTGGCCACAGAGAGCAAGAGGGAGGCTTGGGTTTCCCTGACAATGGAGGAAGCCAAGCTTTCCGCCTGCTGTTGCAGGCCTAGGCCTCCACTCAAGGCTACACAGTTTCAATTATAGAAGGTAAACAAATCCAAATAGAAATGGTGGCAGCCACAGAGCGAGCTCTGCTCCAGGCTACAAAGTTTCAATTGTAGCAGGTAAATAAATTCCAGATACCAGGGCCTCTGCTTGGGTCACCGGGGGGGGAGGGAGGGGGTGTGGTGGTCGGCCTGCAAACCACCACAGGCTCCTCGCTCAGGCCACCCATGGCCCAAGGGAATCCCCATCCTGATCCGGGACACCCTTCAGGGCAAACCAGCTGGCCCCCACCCATGCACCAGGCCCCTATCCTATCTAATAAAAGAGTAATATGCAGATTGACAATCACTCCAACACACAAGATGGCTGCCTCTATGTGGTCAAAGATCCTGCCCCCATGTGGACACAAGATAGCCACCACAAGATGGTCAGCAGGGGAGGGCAGTTGGGAGGCACCAGGCTTGTAAGGGAGGGCAGTTTTGGGTGATCAGGCAAGCAAGGAAGGGCCGTTGGGAGACACCAGGCCTGCAAGGGAGGGCAGTTGGGGATGATCACCCCTGCAGGGGAGGGCAGTTAGGGGTGACAAGGACTGAAGGGGAGATTAGTTAGGGGCAAACAGGCTGGCAGGGGAGCAGTTAGGCATCAATCAGGCTGGCAGCCTAAACTGGTGGGATCGGGCCTAAACGGGCAGTTGGACATCCCTGAAGGGGTCCCAGATTGGAGAGAGTGCAGGCTGGGCTGAGGGACACCCCACTTTCATGCACAAATTTCATGCACTGTGCTTCTAGTATTAATATAAAGTGCTGCAGGACTCTTTAAAATAATTTTGAGGTCACATGCAATAGCTTTGGTATCTTTCTAGAGATTCTGTCTACGTTCACAATTTCAGACATTCGATTTCACATTATGGTCTATGGTGTCTCTTGTAGTTGTGCACATATAGTGTGCATCCAGTCTAATGAGCTATAATAGCTAACACATAAATATCTCTAGAGAACTAAAGAATATGAGATCAACAGATTATTTAAGGAATTCAGTTGTGTATGTATGTACATACACATACATAGTCACATATATATGGCCTTGTGCACAAAGTTCATGTAAGAGGTGGGGTGTCCCTCAGCCCAATCTGGAACCCCTCAGGGGATGTCCCTGCAGGATCAGGCTTAAACCAGCAGTCAAACATCCCTCTCACATTCTGGGACTGCTGGCTCCTAACCATTCACCAGCCTGCCTGCCTGATTGCCCCTAACCACTCTTCCTGCCAGTTTGATAGCCCCCTAACCACTCTCCTGCTGGCCTGATTGATGCCTAACTGCTCCCCTGCCAGCATGATCGCTTCCAACTGCCCTCCCCCTGCTGGCCCGATTTCCCCCATCTGCCTTCTCCTGTGGGGTTGAGGAGACTGGGGGACTCTGGCTGGATTAGGCGGGTCTGAGGGGACTGGGCACTACCATCTTGTAGCTGTGGGTGCTGCCATCTTGTGAGGATGTGGCAGGCAATTAGCATATTCCCTTTTTATTATATAGGATATATATTATACACACATACATATACAACAGTATTCATGTATATATTAGCCACTTAGAAAACAGTTCACATGAAAAATGTTCTGGACTAAGGAACAAGAGTTAGGATATGATAGAATATAATCAAAGATGTGGACTTGAACTTTTAAACAAACCCCATGATACACTGATAATAAAAAGAAAGTTTAGTTTTTAGGATTATGGCAAATATTAGATGTTTACAATTCTATATTCCAAACTCAAGACAATACACCTGTTCTTAAAGCAACATCAACCTGGCCAACTGAAAAGGGTTAACTTACCTTTTAAGGGTTAAGTAACTTGAACTCTAATGCGAATTAAAATTCTAGCTCTGAAAATTGAGGATAGAGTGATGAAACAAAGTAAATCTATAATAATACATTTTTTTTTTTTTTTTGGTGATGAAACATAATTTGTGCAGATTTTGGCATTTTAATCTTTTATTTTTTTTTTAAGTGGGAGATTATATCCTATTGGAGCAACAAATGAATAACTGAGTAACACATTGAATAAGTTTAAACTTGTGCAGTTAAATCTGAACACATTTTAAAATAATATTAAATCATATAGGAAATCCCAAAGCTTTTCATATTTATAAATATAGCTTAATGAGGATTACTGATGTACATAGAAAAACTTTAATTATATGATTGTACTTTAAAAGGAAGCCAAATATATGATATTTGTAACTACATTTTAAAACTAAGAGAATATACATATTACATTGCAAAACCTCTATTACAAATAATTATTAGAATAGGCTAGAAAAGGGATTATGAAAAATATTTCAAAAAATTTCCAGTAAGATAAGGAATAAGTAAGATAATTAATAGTGTTTAGGGAAATGATATTTTAAGTAGACTATAAACTTGATTAATAAACAAAATAGTGTAAACAATTGAATATCTACAAAATCAAAGAATCAAGTGATACTTGAGTCTCTCTACCACACTTTTGTTATATAAGAGGGAACACTCAGAATTTTAAGATTCTGAAAAATCTATATCCTATATAATCTATATAATAAAGAGGTAATATGCAAATTGATCATCAGTCCAACACACAGGATGGCCACCCCCATGTGGACACAATATGGCCGCCACAAGATGGCTGGCAGGGGACGGCAATTGTGGGCAATCAGGCCAGCAGGGGAGGGCAGTTGGGAAAGACCAGGCCTTCAAGGTAGGGCAGTTGGGGGCAACGAGGACTGCAGGGGAGGGCAATTAGGGGCAACCAGACCTGCAGGGTAGGGCAGTTAGAGGTGACCAGGCCTGTAGGGGAGGTCAGTTGGGGATGATCAGGCCAGCAGGGAAGGGAGTTAGGGATGACCAGGTCAGCAGGGCAGTTGAGGACAACCAGGCCTGCAGGGGAGGCCAGTTAGTGGCAATTGGGCTGGCAGGGGAGGCCAATTAGGGGAAATTGGGCCATCAGTGGAGCAGTTAGGCATTGATCAGGCTGGCAGGGGAGTAGTTAGGGGGTAATCAGGCTGGCAGGCAGAAGTGGTTAGGGGCAATCAGGCAGGGAGGCTGGTGAGCGGTTGGGAGCCAGCAGTCTTGGATTTTGGGAGGGGTCACAGATTGGAGAGGGTGTAGGCTGGGCTGAGGGATACCTCCTCCATCCCTCCTTAACACTACCCTCCTCTTCCCCGTGCACAAGTTTCATGCACCAGACCTCTAGTATATATTTAAAAGACTAATATGCAGAGTGTCCCACATGAGTTTGGGAGACCAGGAGCTCTATTTCTCACTATGATGTGTGCTGACCACAGGGAGCAGCGTGGAAAGAAGGGAGGCCCCAGCGGGCTGCCAAAAGGCCCCAATTGACCCTTATCACCAGCCAGTCGGAGGACCTGACCTGTGCACAAATTTGTTATAAGAGTTAAATTTAAAAAAAATACGAGCATAAATATTCATAGAAAAACTTTAAGGGTATGAAACAAAATGTTAATAGTGATTATCTGTGTGGCAAAATTACAAGTGATTCTTATTTTCTTCCACCTACTTGTGTGTGTGTGTGTGCGCATGTGTGCACCTGTGTGTGTGTATGTGTGTGTGTGTGTGTAAAAGAATGAAAACACGTTTAATTAAAAAATAAAATATTTAATATTTAATTATAAAAATAAAATAAATTAATATTTAATAATTTTTTAATCCTTATTTATATTTTTATATTTTAAAATTAATTTTATTGGGGTGGTATTGGTTAATAAAATTATATAGTTTTCAAGTGTAAAATTCTGTGACACATTATCTGTATATAGTTGATGTGTTTATCATCCAAAGTCAAATTTCCTTCCATCACCATATATTTAACTCCTTTCCATTACCCTTTAATACCTCGTGCTCCCCACTACTCTGTCTCCTTTTCCCTTTGGTAACACCATACTATTATCTGTGTTAATGAGTTTTTGTTTGTTCATTCGTTGCCTTCAGAATATCATTCTAAGTAAAATAAGACAGAATATTATTCTAAGTAAAATAAGTCAAGAGCCATAATTTCACTCATGTGGCATCTACTTTTATTTTCCAATTTACTCCAAATATAATGTACTTTGAAATCCAAAAACATGCTATTAATAAACAGTTGTTTAAATAAAATTGAATCATAATGCATGCCTTTAAATCTCAACTTTGGTAGTAGAGAGAAAATATTAAAAATATTTGCTTATTGAAAATAGACTAATAGGAAAGAGTTTAGTTCTTCAAACCTAGAAGCCCACCTATAATTTTTTGCATTTGGAGGGTTGATCTAAGTTTGAGTTCATCTAATTTTGTCAAAGATGACCTCCAACTTTTAAAACTATATTTTAAAACTGTCCCTAAAATGCTGGAAATATTATTTTATATAAAACTAGAGGCTTGGTGTGTGGTTTTGTGCACCAGTGGGGTCCCTCAGACTAGCCTGCACCTTCTCACAATCCTGAACCCCTCAAGGGGATGTTGGACTGCCGGTTTTGGCCTGGTCCTTGAAACTGGCAGGCCAACATCAATTGAGAGATGTAGTAGTGCACAAAGTGGCAGGCAGCTGAGGAGGAGCCCAAGCCCTTACCAGGTGCCATGCTCTCCCACTCATCTTGGCCCTGCTGTGCCTGCTGCCACTGTTTCGTAGTGCTGCTGCAGAGGCAGGAGAGGCTTGTAGCACCGTAGCTTTGCTTGCCAACAATGAGCCTGGTGTCTGGCATCTGTCTGTAACCTGAGTGGTGCTCCTGCTGTGGGAGTGCACTGACTACCAGGGGGCAGCTTCTATATTGAGTGTCTGCTCCCTGGTGGTCACTACGCATCATTGCAACCGGTCGACCATTCAGTTGTTTGGTCACTTAAGCTTTTATACATATATATATATATATATATATATATATATATAGAGAGAGAGAGAGAGAGAGAGAGAGAGAGAGAGAGAGAGAGAGAGAGAGAGAGATTGTCCTTTAAATAACATTTGAATACTTGTATTTAAAGGAACTAGAAACATCCATTTAAAAGGCAAAGATGCTTTGCAAAACAACTTTTAGGTTATATTCTTACCATTTGAAAAACAACTTTGAAAAGTGAAACTAACCTAAGATATAGGTCACTGTACTTGATGTAAAGTCTCTAAAGCAAAATTCAACCATTTTACATGATTGACATAGACCAAGTACATTCCCCATAAATGTACTCAATCCAAAATCAAATAAAAATGCACTTAAACCCAAATATAATGATTCTTAAAATAGAAAGTTTCTTGAGGTTATGGGGAACCACAACCTTCCAACCACCCAAAAAGCATTCTACTTTTTGGAATAGACATCTATTTTGGGTGAAGTATTTTGAGTCCAGTTCTCAGTGACAATACTGAACTTATTCCTTCAGGCATTTCTGGGTTGGTGCTAGGAAAAACTAACACCGTGTGTGGTCTGCATTCACGTAATAATGACAAATGCCTGAAAAGTTCTCAGAAATCAAGAAGATAATGCAGCTAGATCTCATTTGTGTCAGTGGTCTCTGGGCTTTGAAATCATCAAGGGATGACACAAATGAAATTACTTGGACTTATTTTGTTAATTTTATTGGGTATTCCTGTGATATCATCCCTGTGAAGTCTGTTAGAAGTACCGACTACTCATTTTAAACAACTGCTTGCCCAAGTAGGTTAGTCTTAAACATAGTGCTTTGCCTTGGTTTATGGTTGCACATGATACTGCTGATTCAGTGTTTCTGAGCCAGTCTTCCTGCTAACAGCAGTGCTTATGCTTGAGCTGTTTCTGGAGGAGATGACTTGACACATGGCTTCAATCTCCTTTCTCTGGCAGCCTATGAGACCAGCCAGTTGTCAGATTCCAATCTATAGCAGAAAATTGGGCTGGTATTCTTGTGCTGAGCTAGAGTCCTATTGTTATAGCAGAAGTAAACTCAGAACACGTGAAATATTACCTTGTAAGAGAATAAAAGAAGACAGGGATGGGAGAGGTGGAGGGCACATGGAGGCATGTATAGATGATGAAATATAGAAACGTTATACAGAGCTGACACTGTAAATTGCATTTGAGCAACTTTGTGTAAGCCTGGGCAGATCTCACTGTTTCAGTTCTTCATGTAATCTAGTGTCTGTTCAAAATCTGGCATCTGGTAGTCATTGATTCCCTCAAAGCTTCGATATCTGTTTTTTGTGTGTGTGTTTTTCCCCCCCAAAATAAAGGTAATAAAAAGTACATCATTCCATTTCTATGTTTCTTTCTATGGATAAAGTAATAATGGAACTTGGAAGAATTAGAAATCTGGAATTCTAATCTTGTTCCACTGTCTCTTGGTTATATGATATTAGGCAATTAATTTACCCTTGTTGAACTTCAGTTTTTCTTAATTGTAAAATTAAACATTTGGAGTAGAAGATCTCTGATATTGGAAATTCATCAGCCACAATGTTGGCCTATCTTACTTGGACAGTGGTTCCTGTTACTCATTTCAGCATCTTGAAAGACTAATTTGAAATAGTTAATCTTTTAGGTCATTTTTCCTTTTGGAACTCAAGACCCATCTTTTCCGGGTTTTAGTATTAAGCCCCTTATTCAAGTATATCTGACATATATGCTTTTAGGTTATGAATAATAATTAATTTCCATATAATTAAAGAATGATTAGGTGAGAAATTATGGTAAATAAATCATAGCTTAAACATTTTATTAAATAATTGATTTGGTATAAGACATTTTACCCCTTAGAAAGCAAGTTTCATTTATTGAAAGAACATAACAAAATCTTTATTTTTTTACAGAACTTTTAAATATTTAAAGGGAGAATGTTTGAGGTATGGTATTTTGAGATATGATGGTAATTTCTACACATGAGTAAAGTGGTATTCTATATTATGCTTAAAGTAACAAAACAGTATAGTAAATCATTGAAAATCTTAAAGTTATCCTATCTAATAAAAGAGTAATATGCAAATTGACCCTCACTCCAAGACACAAGATGGCCCCTCCATGTGGACACAAGAAGGCTGCCACAAGATGGCCTGCAGGGGAGAGTAGTTATCACCAATTAGGGATGACCAGGCTAGCAAAGGAGGGCAATTGGGGGTGACCAGGCCAGAAAAGGAGGGAAGTTGGAAGGGACCCAGGCCTACAGGGAAGGGCATTTGAGGGGGACCAGGTCTGCAGGGAAGGGCAGTTGAAGGGGGACCAGGTTTTCAGGGGAGGACAGTTGGGGGTGATAAAGCCAGCAGGGAGACAAGGAGGGGTGACTGGGCTAGCAGAGGAGGACATTTGAGAGAAACCAGGAGAGCAGGGGAGAGCAGTTAGGGGAGACCAGGCCTGCAGGGGAGAACAGTTAGGGGGGACCAAGGCCTGCAGGGGAGGGCAGTTTTGGGGGACCAGGTCTCAGGGGAGGGCAATTAGGGATGACAGGGCCAGCAGAGGAGGGCAGTTGAGGGGGGACCATTCCTGCAGGAGAGGGCAGTTGGGGAGGACCAGGACAACAGGGGAGGGCAATTAGGGGCAACCAGACTGGCAGGGGAGGGCAGTTAGGGGCAATTGGGCCGGCTGGAGAGCAGTTAGGCATCGATCAGGGAGGCAGGGGAGTGGTTAGAGGGTGATTAGGCTGGCAGGCAGAAGCAGTTAAGGGCAATCAGGCAGAGGCTGGTGAGCAGATGGGAGCCAGCAGTCCTGGATTGTGAGAGGGATGTCCCAGATTGAAGAGGGTGAAGGCTGGGCTAAGGGACTGCCCCCCACCCTCCACTGTGCATGAATTTTGTGCACTGGGCCACTAGTTATTTCATAAAAATCAATAAAGTCAGAATTTGCTCAAAATTTTTTTTAAATTTTTTGGCTTGATTTGTTTGTCCAGAACCTACCAAGTAACAGGCACTGTTCTTGATGTTAGTGAAAAAAACAGACAGTGATCTCTACGCTCATGGAGTTTGCATTTTAGTAGATTTTTTTTTAGCTGCTAAGGTACGTGAGTTATTTAAAAAATTTCAAAATAATTTTTTCAGAAGCAAAATTGATAGCCAAAGTGTAACTCTTAACTACTACTACATTTTATTACTTCCTAAAAAAATACTACACGTTCTTTCTCTAACCACCTGATAACTTGCTAAAGTCACACATGTTCTCAAATAGCCTATAAATTGGTTGTGTTAAAATATATAAATGATAGTAGTGGTCTTTTCTGGTTGGATTTTAGAGGACATCCCAGATTTTATTTGGACAATTGGAGGATAGTGCTCTAAATATTTCCTTAATAACACAACACGTAAGAATAGAACAAAAACACATATAAGGAAAAAAAAAAAAAACCCACAAAAAAACAACAAATTTATTTTTTGTGGAATTCTTAATCTGGTAATAGTCATCTCTTATCCAGATAAGCAATTTAAGCACGGTGTTCAATTTGCCAGTCCTTTGGATGACAGCAAACTATTAAGCACTTTTCATGTTATGCTTATTTTATATGATTAGGTATGATAATTATCTCACAAATAGAGGCCAGTGGATATACCGTGATTTCACAGGACTTTTTGAATATTTTATTAAAATGATTTTTTTTCAACTGACAACTGATAATTCATTTTACTTAATGTTATGGATACATTTTTTTTTCTCCTAAAATTCTTACACACATTCTCATTTATCAATGTTTTTGCCAAGAGCTAAGCAGCTGTACATATTTGAATATAAAACTTGGAGCAACTTCATTTTAAAAAATTTTGGAAGTTGAAATTTCCTTAGCAAGCTCTGTGGTTCATATTGAAAATAAAATTTGGTTGCTTTTTAAACTCTTTTGTTGTTGATTTGGCAATGAGCTGTTTTTATGGATTCCATCTTGTTTTCTTTAGGGATTACACAAAAACTAAGCATCAATATTATTCTTTTTATTAATTGCCTGAGAAATTAATTTATTGACAGGTATTTGTTTATAGAGTAATGATCCAGAGTTAGCTGTGACATCCAAGACCTAGTACTTCATAACAATATTGTGGAAATATTTGTAAAATTTTAGGAGTATATTTTTCTTTCTCAAAAAGATTTCATTGTACAGTTACAAAAAGGATAACAAAACTAGACTATGGCAGGGTACCATGATTCTTCTCCTAACATAAATTACAGATGAATCTGGTTTAATGCATTTATAATTGTATACTTAAAATTTTCTTAAGTTAGTTATATTATTCTCTGGAGACCCCAGTGTTCTTATTTATTTTTTAATTTTCCCTTTGATCCCAGTGTTTTAAGTTATATGGAGTATATGGAGGATTATGCCTTTGCTTCTCTAGTACAGTTACAAGGGGCAATGAATATCTATTCATCTTTTTTTACTTTCCTAGAAAACTCTAATGTAATCAATGAAATTCTTTGATTTAGGATTTTGTAATTAGTGATTTTTCTGCCTATGGCAGTTATGGGGAATCAATCATGGTTAACCAATTTTTTTTAACATGGTTCATACAATTGGAATATATAAACAGCCTTGCATTGTCATAGAGTTCCACCAAATATTTGGACACATGTACATTGTGAACCTAAAAAGATCAATAAGAATCTATTTTTTAAGATTTCTGGGATTATTTTTCTTCTTTTTGAAAATTTTTATAAATTAGGAGGTTCTGACTTAGAAATTCCCTCTGATAATCAGATCACTTTGTATTGTATTCTAACAATTAGGGCTTCCAGACAATAATAAATCTAATTGGGCAAATATCCAACTGATTAATCATCAATCAATTTATTGCTTTCTTTTTCTGTTGAATGCCTAAAAATATGACTTGATGGAGTACCCAAATCATTTGACCCGTTTAGTGTTGGATTAACAAATTAAATATTGGCATTTTCCTCTATTGATATTTATCCTAAAAAGGCCTAAATTTTTGGTTACATTGCTAATATAATATTGAGATTATTCATGATTTCTGAAAATCTGCCTAAAAGTACAGTTATTGACAGCAATGTTAGTTTATATAAGATGATAAGTTTCAGATCAAACTAGCTGGATAAGCCATGATATTTGTGTCAGATCAGTGAACACTGGGCTTAACCTGACCTTGAGTTTTCCATTACTGGCCAAAGTGAGCTATTGCTATTGAATCCCCAGTGGATAATGGTGGAGATCAGCAAACTGTAGATAGCCAGTTTAGGCCTGTGTTGGAAAAGTGGTCTTTGATGGAAAGGATTTTTTTGAGTAATTCTCTAGTGAACATTGTAGGCTCTTTGTAGCCATCTGTCACACCCAAAGTTCAAAGTCTTCTACAAGAAAACGACCTAGGGAAAGGTACTTGAGCAATCACAAGACTGGGATACAGCAGTGGCAGTTTTAGGAGTGGCGAGGTTTTTCCTAGTGGAGAAAATCACAAGGACAAGAGATTCAGGCAAAGAATAAGGGGGAAGAGATGTAGAACAACAGAGCAAGAGGCAGGGAATGTGAAGGAAAGGACAGGTTTTGAGGTCAGCAGACTAGAGAGGGGAAGTGCTAGAGAAGTTTTCTACTAGGGCTTAGGAGACCTGACTCGAAGTTGCATTTCCAAGCAAGTGAATTCAACTGGAGAAGAGGTTTTAGCTTGAGCCTATAGTAAAATCACTTAAAGGCATTCTTTAAAAAGATTCCTGCCCTCGCTGGTTTAGGTCAGTGGATAGAGCATTGGCCTGCAGACTGAAGGATCTCAGGTTCGATTTTAGCCAAGGACACATGCCCAGGTTTCCAGCTTGAGCCCCAGTAGGAGGCATGCAGGAGGCAGCTGATCAATGCTTCTCTCTCATCATTGATGTTTCTGTCTCCCTATTCCTCTCTGAAGTCAATAAAGAAATAAATAAAAAAAGTTGCTTACTTCCACCCCAACTTCCAGCATTTCTAATTCAGTAGGTCAAAATGGAGGACTGAGAATTTGTTTTTCTAACAAGGTCTTCAGTAAGAATTTTCTTACTGAACTGCTGATAACCACTAACCTAGAGAGCATGTTCATATGAGGGGCTTGGAGTATTCCATGGAGATTTTGAAAATACTAAGTCCTATCTGGCAAATGACTGAGTTTCTCCATGTTTCACTTCCCTTATTGACAAAGGGGAAATAATATCTACCTTGAATGTCTGGAGTAAGAATTAGTGATAACAAATGCGAAGTGTCTTAGCATAATGCCTGGTTCGTATTAGCAATTCCAAATTTTGTAGGTGTGATGAGAAGAGTGACACTGTTACGGGATGCAAATAAGAAGTCCCAATTGCAACACTGAAATTGTAATCATCTCTGGAAGTTCTGAGGCTTCATAAAATAACACTAACACTTTGATAGTCTCCTGTGATTTCATCCCTCTTCTGAAAAGTTACATATTTTTAAAAATTTGTTTTGTTCAAATACCACTAATAGAGACTATTATTTTTTATGATATTCAAATTCTTTAATCCTGTAGGCAAGATATATGCAGTTATTTGAAAGCAGAATCTAGAGGGAAGGAAATGTATGGCTATTTTCCCTGTAAAATCCAGAAAAAAGTTTTTTAGGTAGGGTCAAGATTAATAGGAAAATGTTAGATTTTTAATTACAGTTGTTTTCTTTGTTTTATTATGAACTGATCTAGTCTATCACTTATGGTCCTAATCTTGTGATTGTTACATAAGATTTTATTCCAAAATATAAGCACGGAAGAATGATTGCTTTGAATCCAAACACATGTTTCATTTAAAAAATTTTTTTCAAGAATGATTTTTTTTCTGCCTTCATACCCCTCCAAGCCTCAAACTTCACTTTCAGGCTATGAGTTTGTTATCAACAACTTGGTTCAAAGAGATTCTTCTCATTGTTCTAAATGACAACTGAAACAAGTTAGAGTTTTAATGATTAAAGAATATGCACTCTTCAGCAACTGCTAACCAAATTAGTCTGTTTTATGTTAAAAAGTGAATTCAAGGCCAGACTTTTTGACTCAGTAACATTTTCTGAAATCATAGATCATAGTTGTATGAAGTTGCAGATGTTTTCTGATTTTGCTATAATTGGGAAGAAGAATAAACATGAACACCTGAAAGACATTGGGCTTTGAAAGAGAGATTATAGCTATCAGCACAAAACTAAAACTTTAAGTGGTATCATGTTCAGATTTGTTTTTTAGGTACTGTGTTTTTAAGTCTTGGCTTATCATGGATGTTTTAAGGTACCAAAGCAGCAAGAGGAATAAGTTATCTGTGTGCATACTCTATCCATTTATTCATTTATGAAATGTATTGAATACAGACACTGTTCTAGTGTTGGATTTATGAATTTTGTGTATATATGAACACTGATCAAATTTTTAAGTATAGTATTTCATTTTTATATTCTACAACTACTTATGGACAATTTATCTTATGCTAAGAACTATTCTAGATTCTGGATTAAAAGGAGAAATGACACATGACACTTTCTTTCAATGAGTTTATAGTGCAACAGGGAGAAAAACCTAAGCCATTAACTTATTTAACAAATATTTAATGTGCATCCATCATGGGAAAGATAGTGAACTAGCACTGGAGGATTTGCTATAGCAGCATCCAATCAGACAAGAGTGCTACCCTCCTGAAGCCCTTGTCTGGGCCGAAGACAAAGCACGAGCAAGCAAACTAACACATAGTGGTTGTATATATGGGAAAATGAGGTAATGTTATCTAGAGTAAACGAGGGAGGGACTATTTTGTATAGAATGATGAGGAGCTCTTCTTTGCCTGATTTTAAGCAGAGACCTGAGGAATGACAATGGGAATGATACATGGGAGCTAGGAGAAATGACAGAGATGAACATAGGACAGTTCAGATTGCTTCAAGAACAGAATGGCTCAGTGTAGCTAGAGAATAACGAGGTGCTGGGGGTTGGAGAGTGATCTGAGATGAGGTTGGAGAAGCAGGAGGAACCAGATCTCAGAGACTTGCAGGGCTATGGCAGGACTTTAGGCTTGATTCTGAAAACATCAGAAATGTAATAAAAGCATTAAAGCAGTTTAATGATGTAATTTGATGCCTTTTATTTATTTATTTTTTTCATGTATTTTTTATTTTTATTTTTATTTTTTTTAATATATTTTATTGATTTTTTTTGCTCCCTCCCTCCCTCCCACACATCCCCTCCCTCCCCAGAGTTTTGTGTCCATTGGTTGTACTTATATGCATGTATAAAAGTCCTTCGGTTGATCTATTATCTCCCCCAGATCTTCCTCCCCTCCCTGCTGTAATTTGACAGTCTACTTGTTGATATACTATCTCTATATCTATCTTTTGGTTCATCAGTTTATAATGCTCTTTATTATCCACAAATGAGTGAGGTCATGTGGTATTTCTCTTTCATTGATTGGCTTATTTCACTCAGCATGATGTTCTCCAATTCCATCCAGGTTGCTGCAAATGATGAGAATTCCTTCTTTTTTATGGCAGCATAGTATTCCATTGTGTAGATGTACCACAGTTTTTTGATCCAATCATCTGATGATGGACACTTAGGCTGTTTCCAAATTCTGGCTATTGTAGATTGTGCTGCTATGAACATGGGGGTGCATATATCCTTTCTGATTGGTGTTTCTAGTTTCTTGGGATATATTCCTAGAAGTGGGATTACTGGGTCAAATGGAAGTTCCATTTTCAGTTTTTTGAGGAAACTCCACACTGTTCTCCACAGTGGTTGCACCAGTCTGCATTCCCACCAGCAGTGCACGAGGGTTCCTTTTTCTTTGCAACCTCGCCAACACTTGTCGTTTGTTGATTTGTTGATGTTGGCCATTCTGACAGGTGTGAGATGGTACCGCATTGTTGTTTTGATTTGCATCTCTCGGAAAATTAGTGACTTTGAGCATGTTTTTATGTGCCTTTTGGCCTTCCTTCTGTCTTCTTTTGAAAATGTTCTATTTAGGTCCATTGCCCATTTTTTAATTGGATTATTTATCTTCCTTTTATTTAGTTGTATAAGCTGTTTGTAGATGTTGGAGATTAAACCTTTATCAGTGGTATCATTTGCAAATATGTTCTCGAACCACACTGTGGGCTTTCTTGTTGTTTTGTTGATGGTTTCTTTTGCTGTAAAAAAGCTTTTTATTTTGATGTAGTCCCATTTGTTTATTTTCTCTTTAGCTTCCATTGCCCTAGGGGTAGTATCAGTGAAGAAGTTCTTTTGGCATACGTCTGAGATTTTGCTGCCTGTGGATGCTTCTAGTATTTTTATGGTTTCCCATCTGATGTTTAAGTCCTGTATCCATTTTGAGTTTATTTTTGTGAATGGTGTAAGTTGGTGATCTAGTTTCATTCTTTTGCATGTGTCTGTCCAATTTCCCCAACACCATTTATTGAAGAAACTGTCTTGACTCCATTGTATATTCGTGCCTCCTTTGTCAAATATTAATTGAGCATAGTGATTTGGGTTGATATCTGGGTTCTGGATTCGATTCCATTGATCTATATGTCTGTTCTTGTGCCAGTACCAGGCTGTTTTGAGAACAGTGGCTTTGTAATATAGTTTGAAGTCTGGTATTGAGATCCCTCCTACTTTACTCTTCTTTCTCAGGATTGCTGTGGCTATTCGGGGTCTTTTATTGTTCCAAATGAACTTTTGGAGAGTTCTTTCTAGGTCGGTGAAATATGTCGTTGGTATTTTAATGGGGAGTGCATTGAACCTATAGATTGCTTTAGGAAGTATGGACATTTTGATGATGTTGATCCTACCAATCCATGAACATGGTATGTTCTTCCATCTCCTTACATCTTCCTCTATCTCTTTTTTCAGTGTCGTGTAGTTTTCTGCATATAGGTCCTTTTCTTCCTTAAATTTATTCCTAGGTATCTTAATTTTTTTGGTGCGATGGTAAATGGAATTGCTTTTTTAGTCTCTGTTTCTGCAGTTTCTCTTTTGGTGTATAGAAAAGCCATGGATTTCTTGGCATTAATTTTGTATCCTGCTACATTGCCAAATTCATTTATTAAGTCAAGTAGTTTTTTAATGGCGTCTTTTGGGTTTTTTATGTACAATATCATGTCATCTGCAAATAAGGATAACTTTACTTCTTCTTATCCAATTTGGATGCCTTTTATTTCCTCCTCTTGTCTAATTGCAATGGCTAGTACTCCCAGTACTATGTCAAACAGGATGGCGAGAGTGGGCATCCCTGTCTTGTTCCTGTTCTTAGAGGGAATGGTTTTAGTTTTTGCCCATTGAGTATAATGTTGGCTGTGGGTTTATCATATATAGCTTTTATTATGTTGAGGTATGATCCTTGTACTCCCACCTTGTTAAGAGTTTTTATCAGGAAAGGGTGTTGGATTTTATTGAATGCTTTTTCTGCATCAATTGATATGACTATATGATTTTTATCTTTCAATTTGTTTATGTGATGTATCACGTTTATTGATTTGCGGATATTGTACCATCCTTGCATTCCTGGAATAAATCCTACTTGGTCGTGGTGTATGATCTTTGTGATGTTCTTCTGGAGTCGATTTGCTAGAATTTTTGTGAGGATTTTGGCATCTATGTTCATGAGGGATATTGGCCTGTAATTCTCTTTCATTGAGTTGTCTTTATCTGGTTTTGGTATTAGTGTGATGCTGGCTTCATAGAAGGAATTTGGAAGTGTTCCTTCCTCTTGGATTTTTTGGAATAGTCTGAGGAGGATAGTTTTTAGTTCTTCCTCGAATGTTTGGTAAAACTCTCCTGTGAAGCCATCTGGCCCTGGGCTTTTGTTTGCTGGAAGCTTTTTGATGACTGTTTCAATTTCTTCCCAAGTCATTGGTTTATTGAGATTTTTAGATTCTTCCTGATTGAGTTTTGGAAGATTATATTTTTCTAGGAATATGTCCATTTCCTCCAGGTTGTTCAGGTTGTTGGAGTAGAGTTGTTCATAGTATTTTGTAACAATCCGTTGTATTTCGGTGGGGTCTGTTGTTATTTCACCTCTTTCATTTCTGATTTTGTTTATTTGGGTCCTCTTTCTTTGTTTCTTGGTTAGTCTGGCTAGAGGTCCATCTATCTTGTTTATCCTTTCAAAGAACCAGCTCTTGGTTTTATTGATCTTATGTATTGTTTCTTTGGTCTCTATGTCGTTTATCTGTGCTCTGATTTTTGTTATTTCCTTCCTTCTACTTACACTGGGCTTTTCTTGTTGCTCTTTTTCTAACTCTTTGAGTTGTAGAGTTAGATCATTTGTTACACTTTTTACTAGTTTTTTGCAATAGGCTTGTAAGGATATGAACTTCCCTCTCAAAACTGCTTTTGCTGTGTCCCATAGATTTTGGATTTTTGTGTTTTCATTGTCATTTGTTTCCAGGATGTTTTTAATTTCTTCCTTGATTTCTCTGGTAACCCAGTCCTTGTTTAATAGCATGCTGTTTAGTCTCCATGTGTTTGATTTCTTTGGATTATTTTTATTGTAGTTAATTTCCAGTTTCATGCCATTATGGTCTGAGAAGATGCTTGATATGATTTCTATCTTCTTGAATTTGAAGAGACTTTGCCTATGTCCCAAAATGTGGTCTATGAGAATGTCCCATGTGCATTTGAGAAGAATGTATATTCTGTGGCTTTGGGGTGGAATGTTCTGAAGATGTCAATTAATTCCATCTGGTCTAGTGAGTCATTTAGGATTGATATTTCTTTGCTGATTTTTTGTTTAGATGATTTGTCAAAGGGTGACAGTGGGGTATTAAAATCTCCTACTATGATTGTATTGCTGTTAATCTCTCCCTTAATGTCCTTCAGCAGTTTTTTTTATGTATTTGGGTGCTCCCGTATTGGGTGCATATATATTTGCCAGGGTTATTTCTTCTTGTTTGATTGCTCCCTTTAGTATTATGAAGTGGCCTTCATTGTCTCTTGTTATGTCCTTCACTCTGAGATCTAATTTGTCAGATATAAGTATTGCTACCCCAGCTTTCTTTTCATTTCCATTTGCCTGGAAAACCTTTTTCCATCCCTTCACCCTCAGTCTGTGTGCATCTCTTTTCCTGAGGTGGGTTTCTTGTAGACAACAGATGTATGGGTCTTGTTTTCTTATCCAATCTGTTACCCTATGTCTTTTGATTGGAGCATTTAAACCATTTACATTTAATGTTATTAATGATAGGTACTCATTTGATGCCATTTTTATTCTATACCCCTGTGTTCCTTCTTCGCTTCCTATTTCTTTGTTTTTACAGTAGACCCTTTAGCATTTCTTGCATTGCTGGTTTGGTGGAGATAAATTCCTTTAGTCTTTTTTTGTCTGTGAAGCTCCTGATTTCCCCTTCAATTTTGATTGATAGTCTTGCTGGGTACAGTATTCTTGGATTCAGACCCTTTCTTTGCATGACTTTGTATATTTCATCCCATTCCCTTCTGGCCTGATAAGTTTCTGTTGAGAAATCAGTTGTTAGTCTGATGGGGGTTCCTTTATATGTAACTTTCTGTCTCTCTCTGGCTGCTTTTAAGATTCTAACTTTGTCATTGGTGTTTGCCAATTTAATTATGATATGTCGTGGCGTCGGTCTTCTGGGATCCATTTTGCTTGGGACTCTGCGAGCATCTAGGATTTGTGTGGGTTTTTTCTTCTCTATCTCAGGAAAATTTTCTGTCATTATTTCTTGAAATACGTTTTCCATATCTACCTCGGTTTTCTTTCCTTTCGGAACCCCTATTATTCGAATATTGTTTTGTTTTGCATTGTCCCAAAGCTCCCGTAGGCTCTCCTCCTGCTTTTTAATTTTTTTTTCTAGAAGCTGCTCTAATTGGGTATTTTTTTCCATCTTGACTTCTAGCTCACTGATGTGATCCTCTGCTTCTTCTAGTCTGCTCTTGATGCTTTCTATTGAGTTCTTCATAGTAGCGATGTCATTTTTCATTTCATCTTGAGTCATCTTCATTTCCTCTTGGGTTTTTTTCATTTCTTCTTGGGTCTTACTCGTATTGTCAAATTTGTCTTCCATTCTTTTTAGCCATCTTAAGATCGTTACTCTGAATTCTTGCTCTGGTAGGTTGCTTGCCTCTATATTGTTTACTTCCTTTTCTGGTGAAGTCTGCTTTTCTTTCATATGCGGGCTGTTTTTTGGTCTCCCCATGATCTAGGATGTCTGGTGTGTAGTTCTGTTTCTCCTGCTTTGATTTAAAAGCACAAAATACAACACAACCAGGTACAACACACAAGGCACTGAATAGAAATGTGTTTGCGATATTAATAACCACCAATAAGGGTGACTAGAACCCAGCTAACAAAAACATACAATCAAACAAAAAGCATAGGCAAATCAATCTTATAAAAGAAAAGCATACAACTTCAGTAAAGTTAACATTCAACATACAACTTCAAAGAGTTAGAGAGAAAGACTGTTTTGTTTTTTTTGTTTTTGTTTTGTTTTTAGGACAACTGCGAGGGAGATGTGAATGGGTTTGCAGCAGGTAGTTGGAAATTAGATATATACAAGTAGGGTGAAATTTTAGGAGGGGGTAGACAGAAGGAGTGGGGGAAATCTAGAACAGGAAAGGGTTAAGATAAACAGGGTATCAAAGGAAAAGATTGGAAAGAGGGTGAAGGCATAAAGGTAGGGTTGAGATAGAATAAAGCGTTGGAGAAAGAAGGATAGATAAAGATTGTAGAACAGTAATCCTGAAATTAAAAAAAAAAATATATATATATAATCAAATGAAATAAAAATAATAAAAATAAACAAAAGAAAATAAGATGAAAAAGGTAAATTAGTAGTAGTAATAATGTTGATTACATATACAATGTAATAATTATCAAGATAAAATCAAGTGAGGAAAAAGAAAAAAAATAGTTTCTTGAGTAAACGTTGCAAATAATGAAAACAAAAATAAAAAACAAAAATTTAAAAATTTAAAATAATAATAAAATTTAAAAAATTTAATTAAAATTTGCAGTAATGAAGGTCATTCGCTTCCTCTATTGTTATGATCCAGTCCTGATTTTTAGGCAGGTTTTGCTTTGTTTTTATTACACTAGAGTCAATTTGTGAATTAGCCTCTGGGGGCAGTGTTTCTAGGTTGAGTTCTAGAGCCTCTCCAGCTTTTTTTTTTTTTTTTTTTTTTCTGTCCTCTCTGAAGCTGGAACTATGGAGGGGAGGAGGGGGCAGGTCCGAGCAACTGGAATCTCCCGCAACTCTCCGATATCCCTCTGAGCCGGATCCAAACGTGTTGCTCTTTAGATATCTCCCCTGTTAGGAGCCCCGTCCACTTTCAAGGGTGACAACAGCCCAACAGCGGGGGCTTCTACTTGTAATCACCGCCCTTGTCCTCCAGCTTCTGCGAGCGTGCTCTGTGCGCGCAGGCTTTTTGTTTTCGCCGCGAGCGCTCTCCACCCTCTCCCTGCGAAATCTGACCTTTTTGCTGAGTAGTGGGGCAATCCTGTGAGGGCAGGTGTTTGTGCCGCCTGGGATCCGCGTTCTGGGGGTCACAGATGCTTGGTGGTCGCTGCGGCTGTGGATATTCAGGCCTCTGACATGATCCTATCTTCCTCTCAAGATGGCGAGGTTTCCCCGTCCAAGCCGGTAGGTAGCTCTGGGCAGGGACACAGCTCTCGTGGGTGCTTCCCTGTGAGGGGCACCTCTGTCAGCAGCCCCCCAGCAGTTTCTTCTGGTGTTCATTGTCTCCCAGCTTGCCGATAAACACTCACAGCACAAGACCCTCAGTTGTTCTCTCTTTCTGCTTCAGGAGAGGGCTCAGAATCCGCCCATCTATTCTTCCGCCATCTTACCTCCTCCTAATTTGATGCCTTTTAAAAAAATCCTCACTTGAGCATTGATTTTAGGGAGACAGGAAGGAAGAGAGAGAGGGAGAGAAACATCCATGTGAGAGAGATACATTGATCTGTTGTCTCCTGTACACACCCTGACTGGACATTGAACCCACAACCTTTTTGGTGTACAGGATGATGCTTCAATCAACTGAGCTGCCTGGCTAGGGCTTGATGCCATTTTTTAAAGACCACTCTGGGGCCCGCATGGAGTATGAGTTGGAAAAGAATGGAAGGTGCCAGGTTGGAATGAAAGATAAATAAGGAGATTATTATAATCAACAAGATCAGAAATTATGTTGGCTTGGACTGAGATGAGTGCAGTAAAAAGATGAGAAGTGTTTTATAAGTAGAACCAATGTGGTTTGCTGTTGGGTGGAATGTAAATTGATATATGCAGTGTTACTGGTATTTTACTATATGGCCCAAATGGAAAAGTGGTGAATCCTCCTCTAAGTGTGTGGAGGAACAGGAAAGGCCTAGAAGAAGATCATAATGCTTGAGATGAGTGTATGAGATGAGCTTGAGTCCAGAGGCAGTGAGGGGATATGTAGAGCAGAGGAAGGATGGTTTGGATAGTGCTATAGTATAAGTGAAGGCATAGAAAAGACACGAAGGTGATGAGTAAGAGCACACATGGCTAGAGCCAGGACAGAGTTAGGCACTGCAGGTCAAAAGGATATGGGAATATTCAACACCTGAGAAGACAGAGCATTATTGTAGTGTGGGGAAAAAGTTGTAAATTTTTCTATTTGTTGGTAATCTTTTAAACTTTGTTTAGTCATAGTTTAATCATTTTGAACAATTAGTTTAAATATTGTAATATTTAATTTTATAATTAAGCTAGAGACCGATGCATGAAATTAGTGCAAGAATAGGCTTTCCTTCTCCCAGCTCCTGGCACGGGCTTCCTTCTGGTACCCAGGACCCAGACCTCCCTCACAGCCCCAGCTTCATCTGGAAGGTCGTTTGGAAGTATGTTGGGTCTAATTAGCATATTTTGCTTTTATTATTATAGATATTATGATATGTAAATTTTATAATATGCAAATTTAAAATTCTCTAAGACCTTAATGTTCTCTAAGCATATTGTTCTTTACTAATGATAACATTAACTCTGGCAAGAATATCAACTACCTTATTTGGGTCAAGGAGAGCATACCGTAGATCATTTATATATAATTGAAGTATCTTTGTTTCACATCTTTCTTTAAAATTTTATTCTACCAAGCAAAATATTAATTAAACATTAACATTGGCTAAGAACTTACTTTATTTTCTCTTATCAATTTTCTGATAGTTAAAATGATCACAATAGTCTGGATTCTTCAAATCTTATAACTAATATCTTATATTCTTAAGACATATTTTTTGGTAAGGTGTGTTTTCCCCACTTTTTTATATATAAGGCAAATATAAGCCAAAACCAGTTTGGCTCAGTGGATAGAGCGTGGGCCTGTGGACTGAAATGTCCCAGGTTCCATTCTGGTCAAAGGTATGTACCTTGGTTGCGGGCACATCCCCAATAAGGGGTATGCAGGAGGCAGCTTGTCGATATATCTCTCTCATCAATATTTCTAGCTCTCTATCCCTCTCCCTTCCTCTCTGTAAAAAATCAATAGAATATATTAAAAAATAATAAAAATGAAAATATAAAAATAAAAGGCAAATTTAAGTCTTTTTTTGTAATATAAAAGTTTCTCAATGGAGAATTTTGAGAGCAATTGTAAGTGATTATAATGTAAGTGTCTTAGGATTATAAGAGGTCAAAGTGTTTTGTACCACAAAAGCTGCAATCATATTCATTTCAGTATGACCAGCATGTCAAGCACTTTCAAGGTAATGAATACATACCAGAAGATTTGTCTGTATTTTTTCTGCACTTTAAATAGCATGAAGATGGTTGAAACAATTTGCTATGGCATCAAAGGCATTGTGATGGGCGTTGCCCTCACAATTCTGAGGCCGAATTTAGCTTTGGAAGAGAGTGGTATTTTAATGAGTACTAGCTTACATTTTTATTGGCATTAGGTTTACATAAAGCCATATTTCTCCCCCTTGGATAAAAGATGCAAAAATTGCAAAACATGACTATGATGGTTAACCAAAATGAATGTCCATTGCTGCTAGGTATTTTAAACATCAGGTAGCATTTTGTGAAAGGTTTAGTGTCTTCTTTCTATGATATAGGTGTTAAGTGAGAGAAAGAATTTTGAAAATGTGAATAAAATTTTCTCAGGACATTACAACCTGCAAAGAAAATTAAGGATAATCAGATATTTACAAAAGCTAATGGATGTAGTTATAATTTGAGTTGATAGTATTCTGATTGTCATGTTTGAGCACAAGAAGAGGAACTGTATTTTTAAGTGGTAAATATTTGAATTTTCCAAAATGATATCTAGAGCAACTTTGTTGACTCCATAATCCCACTTAAGGAAACAGGTTGAATGTTCAAACCAAGTAAAGATTTGATAATAAATTTGAAAAAGCAGTTGATATAGAGAGACTTTAGGATTTTTCTAATTTTAGACTTATGAGATGATGGAAGAATATGTAATTTTTTTCAGGAAAGTAAATGTGTTCAACACATGCCATATGGGGGTGAGGTACAAAATGTATTTTAAATATTATGGATTTAATTGTACAAAAAATATCCTCACATTTTAGGGAATTTTCATTGCCTTTTGTGAGGATCCAACTTCCACAGTCTTTCTTTGTTCAGCCCTATTGTTTGCTGGCATGTGGTCTTATTTTTCAAGTTAGTTTAGCAAACATTTTATTGGGCACCTTACATAGGCCTAGACTGTACTCAGTGCTTTTGGGGGGGAAATACTTTAAGGAGCTTCTAAGATCATATCATTTTTTTTAATTAGCTAAAGACAATACAGGCAAATATGGTAAAGAGCAACACAGTGCCATGACATTTATTGGTGAAATGGATCATATCTAATTGAGGAAAGCTGGATAGAATTGCATTTTAAATGGAATATTAAAGAATAAAAATATTTTTATTATCAGGAAGAATACATTTCAGGTGGATAAGTAAAGATAGAAATGTCTAGGGCACATTATAAAAGAATAAGTAGATCAGTTTGACTGAAAAAGGTTTCTGTGGAAAGTAGGATGAGGTTGGGGTAAGGGCTGGGTTCCCTATGGAAGGTTTGGACTAGGGGATAGATGGGTCCTTAAATCTGTAATATAGGGGTATTAATGAATTTTGAGTTGAGCAGTGACATGATCAGATTTGTTATTTTGTTTAGACAGATGAAAGGTCCAATAATATGCAGGAGATATTTGCTTAAGAAAAAGTTTGGAGTCATTAAGAGCATGTAGAGCAAAACATATAATGGGTAATGACAGTCAATTTAATAAATGATGTTGGGAAAATTAGATATGCATAAACATATGAAACTGTGCCACATTATTACACCATACACAGGAATAAACTCAAATGGATTAAATACCTAAAATGTAAGATGTGAAACCATAAATATTCTAGAAGAAAACATAGGCATTTAAATCTCAGATATCTCTTAGTGGCAATATTTTTTCTGACATATCTCCTCGGGCAAGGGAAGCAAAAACAAACAAACAAACAAACAGGAAGCCATCAAACTAAAAAGCTTTTGCATAACAAAGGAAACCATCGATAAAATGTAAAGACAACACACTGAATGGGAAAACATTATTTGCCAATGATATATCTGATAAAGGGATAGTATCCAAAATCCAATATAATAAAAACCTAATATGCAAATAGACCGAACTGTGGAATTACTAGTCACTATGACGTGCTCTGACCACCAGGAGGCAGACGCTCAATGCAGAAGCTGCCCCCAACCAGCAGGCCCTGGGCCGGCTAAGGTGAGTGCCAGCAGGATCCCCCTATTACCCTGCCAGTTGCCCCACAAATTGACCCTGATTGCCAGCCAGGCCTAGGGAACCTACAAGTGTATGAATTTTGTGCAGTGGGCCTCTAGTTTGTAAATAACTTATAAAACAATACCAAAAAAAACCTCTCAACCCAATTAAAAAATAGTCTAAGGTCCTGACTAGACACTTCTCCAAAGAAGACATATGGGTAGCCAATAGACATAAATAGATGCTCAGTGTCACTAACCATCAGAGAAATGCAAATTAAAACCACATAGATCATTCCATACCTGTAAGAATTTGTCCATTATTAATAAACCAACAAGCAACAATTGTTGGCCAGGATGTGGGGAAAAGAGAACACTCACACACTGTTGGTGGGAGTGCAGATTGGAGCAGCCACTGTTGGAAATAGTATGGGGTTTCCTCAAAAAATTAAAAATGGAACTATCTTATGACCTAGTGATTCCACTTCTGAGAATATATCCAAATAAATTCAGAACAGTATTTTGAAATAGATGCACCCCTATGTTCATTGCAGTGTTGTTTACAATAGCCAAGATTGAGAAGCAGCCCAAGTGCCTATCAGTAAATGAGTGGATAAAAGTTGTGATACATTTACATAATGGAATGCTATTTGGCTGTATAAAAGGAGGAATTCTTACCTTTTGTGACCGCATAATACTAGAGATTATTAAGTGAAATAAGTCAGTCAAATACAATATGATTTCATTTATATGTGGAATCTAATGAACAAAATAAACAAAATAGAAACAGACTCATAGATATAGAGAACAGACTGACAGCTACCAGAGTGGAGGGGGACAGAGGGAGAGGCTGTGTGCAATAGGTAAAGAAAAAACGACCATCCACAAAAACTTAAAGACACAGACAACAGTATGGTGATGACCAGAAGGAAATGGTGGGAGTGGAGTGGGGGGATGTAGAAGAGGGAAGGGGGAATAAATGGTGATGGAAGGAGAATTGACTTTGAGTGAACATAATATATCATGCAGATGATATGTTATATAATTGTACATTTGAAACCTAAATAATTTTATGAACCAATGTAACCCCAATAATTTTAATAAAAATATTTTTAAAAGACCATGTAAGGGATTTCTATAATAATATTTATGAAGAGTTGTTCAGGAAGATGGAAATGTGGGTACTGATCCAAGCAGTCCTAAGAAATTTGACTATGAGATTCACAAATGCTGTAATTTCTTTTATTTTTATGCCCAGAATTTGTCTTTTATTTTAATAGATGTACTTCTGTAAGAATATTATGCTCAAGTAAAAATAGATTCCTTGTGAAATAAACTGAATCCTATTTGTGTATACAATTGTAAAAGTAAAATAGAAAATATATGTAATCACTTATCAATTTAATCTCTTACTTGGTGGATAATCAACAAAAAGCAATAAAAATACCAGTAATTTGGGTAATTAACCAAATGGATTCATTTTTCCATTAATAAGTCTAGTTGTTTAAATATGTTATGATAATTTTAACAATTTTTCTTAATTTCTCAATAATTGTTTTTTCTTCACTAAGGAATGTTGACACACGCTAATAATGAAGATTTCAAGTCTGAGTAGCATTTTTCAATCTGTATGATTGAATAATTCAAAAATTATTAAGAAGAGTCAATAAAATACAACCCTGTCTTTTATCATTGAGGTTTTCTCAACAAATAAAAAAGTCACTGACAAGGAAGTTTAGTTTTCTTTAACCTTTTTTTTGCAAATCAGTAAGAAGTAAATGCCATCTGTATTAAATCCAAGATACACATAATATTTCCTTGTACTTTTTTTTCTGTGAACTCTGTTTATATCTTTTGTCTGATATATACAGGTGGAACAAAGTTAGGTTTACTGTTATTCATATTGAAAATAACATAAGAATAATACAGAAATATACTACATTTCACATACTCACAACTATAAACCTGTTTTTGCTCCATCCCATATATTAGTATTTGATATCCGAAATGGAAAATCTTGATTGGTAGCAAATAATATCATTTCTCAAATTACACCTTGACATTTATTCTGAAGTATTTACCCTAGTCATTCTATTTCATAACAAAACCTTAGCCAAGGTAGCACAAAGAGTTGTTAATTTCTTGGAACGTGCTTTGCAATAATTTTTTTTCCCCCCAACAGTTCTCAGATCTCACATTGAAAATATTATATACGGTGTGGCCTGAATTGGTTTGGCTCAGTAGATAGAGTGTTGGCCTGCAGACTAGAGGGTCCCAGGTTCGATTCTGGTCAAGGACATGTACCTTGGTTGTGGGCACATCCCCAGTAGGGAGTGTGCAGGAGGCAGCTGATCAACATTTCTAACTCTCCATCCTTCTCCAAGGGATAATCAATAATATATATATTAATTTATATATAAAGAAAAAACACAGTGTGCAAATTGGAATAGTATTTTTTTAACTTACTGAAAGCTCAGCAAACAATTGAATGAATATGCACAATACAATTATAATGGGAGATCTTTAGAATGATATTGGCTATGTGGCACATTTTCCATTGTACCAGTTTGCTCTTACTTTAAGTTTGAAAATTTATATAAAGCAGAGGTATGTCAGCAAGGTGTCAGCCCACAGGCCTTCTTATTCTATTCTGGCAGCCAGGAGAAGGAAGGCCTATTCTTGCATGAATCTTCGTGTATCAGGCCTCTAGTTTTATTATAAACTTGCGCCGATTTACATTTATTCATTCTCAAGAAGACATTTACTAGTATCATAGTTTTTGCCTTTTATAACTTGTGCTAGGTTTGTAATTCCTAAGGATTTATAAATTATTTGGAAAGTTATCAAAGTATACTATTAGCTTAATATAATAAAGTATTAATTTGTGGTAGACTATCGCTTTAAGACATGTCAGTAAGCTTCTTTGGCAACAGCCCCTCTCACAGGTCAGCCTGGAGACATGAAGTTTCTGTTTGTTGGGAAATCATTAAGAATCCAAATCTTACATATTCTTAACTTTCCAGAGAGTAAAGCCTGCTATGTGGGTGATGGATGGAGATTTCAAACTAATATTAAAGTGAGACAATCTGATAGGTTGGCTGGATCCCCTTTCTAGTATGGTCAACCATTACAGTGGGATTTTAGTGCTAAAATTGGGAATGTCCTTGGCAAACTAGAACAGGTAGTCATCCTGCCTATCCCGTACTACTGCTCTCTGCCTTTTTAGGGTAGCTGAGGAATCAAAGGAAGGGTTGTGTGTTCTCTCTCTCTCTCTCTCTCTCTCTCTCTCTCTCTCTCTCTCTCTCTCTCTCTCTCTATATATATATATATATATATATATATATATATTCATTCTCTCTAAAATATGGACAAAATAAAAAATTCTATAACATATCAATAAATTTCAAAATGTATCTCTATAACCAGAGCTCACTCACTCTTAACTCCTTCTATTATCCCTCCCCCTCTTCTTTCCTCCCTCCCACTCTCCTTTTCTTCTTTCTTATAATGAAGTTATAAATGGTCTGTTATATGTAAATATTTTAGGGTAATAGAACCATTCAGTCCAGGAGTAAGTAATGAACAGAGGGATTTCTTGACCTAAATTACTTCAAATGCTTTCTTTTTGTTACACTTACATTAAATGTAGAATTATGTCAGTACTGTGGTGTATTTTGTAATTATAGTTGGGCCAAATAGCCTGATATTGTAATAGTAAAAATACATCATTCTCAAGATAGGAGCCAATTCTTGATCTGAGTCACCTTTGATGTAGCCAACATTATATGAAGTGCTCATATTTTTATTTTTAAGTATTCACCTCTGACCTCTGAGGGCTTAATAGGATCAAAAACAGGAATACAGATGTCTCAGATGAAAGTCATTTTCAAAAGATGATCTTCCTCGTACTTCAAATCCAAGATGTACTCTTTTATGGTTGGCTTTTCAATTAATATAGATGTTTTCATATTAATTTTTACTTTTATGTGTGTGCTCTGCAGGGTGCTTGAGGGAACATGAGTGTTTGAGTTGAGCAAACTGGAATGCAGATCTTGAGCCAGCCATTTACTAACTGTATGAGCCTTCTAGAAAGCTGTTTAATCCCTCTCAGGCTCATTTGCTTCACTTGTAAAATGGAAGTATTAATATTCTCTCAAATGACTGCTGGGAATATTAAATGATATACTATGTGTACAGTACCTAGAAACTAGAAGAAGCTAAGTGATTTCTAGTCCTTTACCCTCCCACCTTTTCTTTTTAAATGTACTAGTGAGATAAGTAATACTATACCACTTATAAACTAAAAAAGATTTTGTCATGGGAGATCCATATATTTTCAAAGGAACACGATAATCTTTGCTATAATTTTTATAAAGAACTAGTGTTTTTTTTTTTTTTTCTTCCTGTAAGTTCTGGCAAATTAAATATCTTGGCATTCTATTGGTTAAAACATTCAGGTCTTACCAACTTCCAAAGGAAATGTCAAGAGACTATTTGACTTATGCCAATAGATGTCAGGAGATTCAATGTAAACCTTTACCTCCCAAAGGTGATTTCTTTTCCCTCTTCTTCCCCATTGGCTACTCAGCGAGTCTCAGACACTAGACTTAACTTAAATTTAGTAAAATAGTATTTTCTGAGAATATAAGTATATTAAATAAGATTATAATTATATTTAATCTTATTATTGTGTTCATACTAAAAACAGATACTTGAAAATGATGAGATAAATGTATCTAATTCAAAATTCCAATGAATTTATATACGTCTAAAATATATATATAGTTTTAGAAAACCCTGTGTTTAGTTATGGAGGGCTAATTGATTATCATAGATTACTTTTAGAAAAAACTAAAGTTACTTTTTTGCCTAGAAATAAAAATGATAAATATAATGTGCTCATACCATTTAATGCTAATAATTTTATTTAATTTATTTAACTGGCAAGGAATCTTAGTACTTTTGCTCTATTTTAATTTAAAATAAATATAATTAAAGGTGATCTTGTTTATCTACAAAGTTGAAAGAATATCAATGGGTATTCTTCCTTACTCTTTACTATTATTGTGGGGCTCAGGCGATAATAGATATTAAAGCTTTTTCCTACACTAAAATATGATGAAAATATTTAGATATATATAGGTTTTACTTTTTATTAGGCATTATTTACTTGTATTTTAGGTAGGATATGGATATCTCTATGCCAACCGATGTGCAAAGATTTTTATTCTTTATTCGTAAAATGTTATCCAACATAGTACAGGTCTTTTCAAACAACTTTTCCTATCTGCCCAGTCTGACTGCATATTTCTAACCTACACTCCTGGCTTAAAAAATTGAAGTTAAAGTTTCCACTAAGGCCTCTGCAAAGCTAGATAGCTCAGAATCCCAGCAGTAGACTGTAGCTGTTTCCTTTCTCTATTACCAAAACAACTAGTCACTGTTGAAAAGATGTCACTAAGGGACATGTTATTCTTCTCGCACATAGATGGCACTACTGACCAGTCATCACAGAGACTTCTCAGTCTTCATTACTGGCTGTGAGACAATATCTATGTGTGGTCCACAGAGAGTTTCTATTTCTGGAGAACTAACTGGGATTATGGATGGACTGAGGTCCTTAACAAGGAACAGTTATTATGTGTAATCAACTGTGGTAATATTTAGAAACACCAACATATTAGTTGACTAGACTTTTCATGTTTGAACTGATTAATTGGTTGATAAAACAAAAGAGGCTGATTTGGACCATTTTACTTTTCATTGTGAGATGCTGAGTACTTCACCATGTCTTCTTTGCAGCTGTTTGCACATTTTGAATGGGAAAAAAGAAACCAACATTTACCTACCATCTACTATATACTAGTCACTGGGCTACTTTTTATAAATTTCTTATTTAATCCCTTCACCCATGTGGGAGTGGCTTATTCTTTCACACATCATGAAGATGAAGGTCAGATATACTGTCTGGCTTGGGAGTTCATAACAGGAAAGTCATTGTAGTGTTGTAATTCAAGCCTTGTTCTACATGTCTTAAGGCCAAACTTCAATTACCCTTTTGATTTAAACATTTTTCTGGGAATAATAATGCTAATTTTAAAATGTAACTTTAATAGAAACCTTATATTAATATTGACTCATTGCTACAATTGGGAGAGGTAAATATTAGCCTTTTGAAAGGATAAAATGCTCTTCCAAAGATCTCTCAGATTCTGATCATAAAGATCTCTTCTAGGTTCTATCACATTTCAATGTTTTTTTGTTTTGTTTTTTTTCTTAGCAAAATAAAACAGACAATAACAATGAAACTGTGAGAGGTTTTAAGTTTTGTCTTCTCAACTTTGTGTTCACTCTCCAGTGGGCTGCTTTCCATCTCCATTCCCCTAAAATTTTTTTATCTCATGATTTCAGTGTTGTATAACCAATGATACTTTTCTGTCTGCATTGCCCTGCCTTTCTTAGTGATCAATATAGATAACCACTCACTATGTATTGAAACAATTTTTTTTTCTGGCTTTCCAGATGCCATATTTTCTTGGTTATTATTGTAGGAAATAATTTGACACTGGAATAAACAAAGGGGATCACTGGATATCTTTTTATGACATGCTGGAGCTTCTGGGAATTATCTAATTCTATGGAACTTATGATTTTATTTATTTATGGTCTGCCCAATAATGAGCTATTTTACAATCAGGATTTATAGATAACTGAAAGCAATGGAAATGATTCTTGTCTATAGATATGGAAATAAAATTCTCTCTGGTGGAGGAAACAATTCTCACTTTCCCTCTTCCTCTTGAAAAAGTGAGTTTTGTGTCCATTTGTAAATTTGTTTCAACTTTTTTATTATTATTCCATCTACATTTGTGGTTCTTTGACTTCTCCTTTGAATTGGTTTGGACATCTGTTTGGTTTTATTTAGTAACTTATATAAAGTTTTGACATATTCATTTTAATATTATGTATGTTTGTATGAGAGTTAAAGTTTTTTACTTACAGTAAAATACCCTTTAACACCAATTGTTGATCTCACTTACTACTGTTTCTAGGTGTCATTAGTTGGTTTCTACTTATACTGATGATTAGCTTTTCTCTGCAAGTGATATTATTCAGGCAACTCAATTTTTACTGATATCTTTATGCTGATTACTTTCAAATATTTATCGAGAGCCATAACCTCTCATCTGAGCTCCAGAGTCATATAACCAATTCCTTATTGGATAGCTAGGTCTTATTGATTACTCACATTTTACAAGAAAAAAAGAAGATTGATTCCTATTCTTCCTCCACCCATAAAACAATAGCAATGACAAGCAAATCCATCAAAAAAACAAACTGTTCCTCTTTTAGATTTCCCCATTTCAATGAATATTAATACCATCTAGCCAACTGCCCAAGCAAGAAGCTCAAAACTGTGTATTGTTCTCAATAATCTCTGTCCTTTTCTACCCTAAAATATCTCTAATTTGTTACTTGTCTTAATTTTCTTTACTACCACTACATTATCTCTTGCCTGGACCATAGTAATGGCTGTCTAGTTTGTTTGTTTGGTACTTCTATTCTTGCCCTCCTATATTTGATTTGTTACCAAGCAGCCAGATAGATCTTTTAAAACATATATTAGATGACTTTAACACTTAAGACCCTTTAATACCTTCTAATTTCTTTTGGAATGAAATTCAAATTCCTTACTATGGCTTATCTAATTCTTTATCTGTCTCCCCAAATCACTTATCTTTCTAATCTCTGCCTCACTTACTATGCTCCTGTTATAGAAGACTTGTGTTGCTTTTTTCCTTGAATAATCGCAAACCTTTTATGTTTTCAGAACATTGCACTTACTGTTTTCTCCGTCTAGAAAATATTCAATATGACTTTTCATGTGTTTGACTCTTCCTGTTTGAATCTGAAAAAGAATCTTTAAGTTTCAAATCACCTTCTTCAAAGAGGCCTCCCCTACTTTTCCTAAAGTGGCTTTATCTCCCCTTACTTTCTGTCAACTCACTCAGTCTTTTTTATTTACAGCATATACCACAGACAGCAATATTCCCCCCCCCCCCCCCATTTTAAAAACTGATTTTATTTGTTTCTGGTGTGCCCAACTCTGCCTATCTACCTCTTCCTTCTTCCATAGAATGCAAATACTTCAGGGTGCAAATAGGTTGCCTGCCATTTCATCCTTGTATTCCCCAAATCCATGATAACAGACAATTTAAGTGCTTTTAAAGAATGAATAGCTGAAACCGGTTTGGCTCAGTGGTAGAGTGTCGGTCTGCGGACTGAAGGGTCCCAGGTTCGATTCCGGTCAAGGGCATGTACATTGGTTGCGGGCACATCCCCGGTGGAGGGTGTGCAAGAGGCAGCTGGTCGATGTTTCTCTCTCATCGACGTTTCTAGCTCTCTATCTCTCTCCCTTCGTCTCTGTAAAAATATCAATAAAATATATTAAAAAAAATGAATGAATAAATGAAATAGTAACCTTCTATCTTTGGTGTAATAATTTGTCAATATCTACATTGATCTCTCTACTGTTGAAGATAAAATGTAACTTGTAATTTTAAATTATTATTCCATTTTTAGGATTGATATTATGATCCATAGTAGACAATCAATAAATATAAATTAATGAATTAAATAATATAATCCCAAGGTCAGAACAGATTCTTAGCTGTCACTTTACTGCCATAGACCAGTTTCTAGATCTAGTCTTTGAGGCCAAATGGGTGCCAATCCTCGAGCAGAACTAAGTATAGAGATGAGGGCCGATAAGATATGGGTAAATTGGTTAAAGGATTAGGCAAGAAACAGGCATACCATTGTTTTAGTTCCTAGGTCATTTTTTAAAAATAATTACAGATGCTCCCCCTTTACTTGACAGGGTTATATTTTAATAAACCTATGAGTTGGAACTATTGTAAGTGGAAAATAAATTTAATATACCTAATCTATCAAATTTATAGATTAGTGTAGCATAACTTAAACATGCTTAGAAAACAATATCCAAAAAACATTTGCAACACAGTACACTATAGAGTAGGGCTTATTGTATTGGTTGTTTATTCTCATGATCTGTGGATGACTGGGAGCTGTGGCAATGAGCAACATAGAATTTTACAAATCTATTACATGAGTAATGTTTATTTCAGTTAGTTCTGTTTGTGAGATGTTAGGAAATTTGACTTGGTAGGAAATCTTAAAAAATTAAGTATAAATGGTAATGTTTTGAAAAAGAATCTACTTTACCCAGGAAAAGAAAATACAGCTTTGATGGTGACTGTTCTGTAGGAGTAGAAGAATTACTATAAATTCAGCCAAGGCCTCACTCCTTAAAAACATTAAAAATTTGTAAATAATTTCTCAACAGAAATTGACATAATAGTAAATATATAAAATAAAAATATACAAATTAAGCAAGAATTTAATAAGTACAATAACTGTCAGACCCAATTAAAATAACTTTTAGGGATAATTTTGGATAATGGAAAGAAGCTTAAACATATAATGCGAACTCCTAATTCCAAATCTAGGTCTGATCCTAATTTATTTTTCTCTAGGACAGGTAAATTTATCCCAGTAAACTAGAAATCGTCATCTTAAAAATAAGGGGATAAATCATCTTAACTTTCTATGTTTATACTTAAGACATAAGAAGTCATGATCCAGACCTAACTTATACATTACTTTACTTAAAATTTATATACACATAGAGGGGGCGAAATCAAAGAATCTTATCCAAAGGTCTTTTTTATATATCACACTTTCTGAGAATTAAGTGAATGATAATTTTTGCCTTTTTTCCACTTTTAATTTCCTAATGCAATTGGGTCTTATAGTAATGATCAATTCTTGGATTCAGTAGTCTTAAAGAAAATGAAATCAAAGTAAAGTCTTAACTCTAAAACCCTTTTCATTCATTTTCTTTATTGGAATTATTTATTTAATATACTATCTCATCTACTCTGCTACTAACGTGGGCTACTTCATAAATTATTAAAATTATGTTTTTTTATTACTTAAAAATTTTAAAAGAATATCAGAACATATTGACTATGATTATAGAGAATATAATTAAATGTAACAATTAGTTATTGGACATTTAGAAAAGTTGTAACCTCATGCTAATATCATTTATTTGAGAAAAAAAGAATAATAAAGCTGGCTCAGTATTCAGTAAAATAGTTAAGAAATGTTTTCTACTGTCTGCAGGCATAAAAATTAAATAATAAAATGTAAATAAACTATTTAAAATACATAAAAGAGTTGATAGAAAACTGGGAAATAAACCTCATACCTGGAACTAATATAATAAAAACACTAAGACAGTATATCAGATTACAACTAAGCTAATCCCATCTAATAAAAGAGCAATATGCAAATTAACTATCACTTAGCTACACCACAAGCCACGCCCACCAGCCAGTCAGGAGCAAGTATGCAAATTAACCCCAGCCAAGATGGCTGCAGCCATGGAGCGAGCAGGAAGCTTGGATTTCCTCAGCAATGGAGGAAGCCAAGCTTTCCTCATACCCTGGCAGGCCCAGGCCTCCACTCAAGGCTACAAAGTTTCAATTATAGAAAATAAATAAATTCCAACAAAAATGGCTGCAGCCATGGAGTGAGCAGGAGGCTTGGCTCCGCTCCAGGCTACAAAGTTTAAGTTATAGAAGGTAAATAAATCCCAGATACCAGGGCCTCTGCTTGGGTTGCTGGGGGGGCATGGCTGGCCTGCAAACCACCACAGGCTGCCCCATGCCCCAAGGGAACCCCCACCCTGATTCAGGACACCCTTTAGGGCAAACCAACTGACCTCCACCCATGCACCAGGCCTCTGTCCTATATAAAAAAGAGTAATATGCAAATTGGTTGTCACTCCAACACACAAGATGGCTGCCCCTATGTGGTCAAACATCCCGCTCCCATGTTGACACAAGATGGCTGACACAAAGTGGCCAGCAGGAGAAGGCATTTGGGAGGGACTAGGTGTGCAAGGGATGGCAGTTGTGGGTGATCAGGCCAGGAGGGGAAGGCAGTTGGGGTGATCAAGCCTGCAGGGAAGGACAGTTAGGGGTGACAAGCCTGCAGGGGAGAGCAGTCGAGGGGGACCAGGCCTGCAGGGGAGGGCAGTTACGGGCCAACAGGCTGGCAGGGGAATAGTTAAGCATCAATCAAGTTGACAGTGGAGTGGCTAGGGGGTGATCAGGCTGGCAGGCAAAAGTGGTTAGGGGCAATCAGGAAGGTAGGCAGATAAGCAGTTGGTAGCCAGCAATCCTGGATTGTGAGAGGGGTGATCCTACCATGATTGGGCCTAAACAGACAGTCAGAAATCCCTCGATGCACTGGGTCTTTAGTTTTTAATAATTGGAAGCTTGAATTCATTATACTGTAAATGCATTGCAGAGAATACTATATAAAGTGATTCATATTAATAGAAAATGTGGATCATATTATTTTAAATTAACCCAATCCATCATTAAAGTTGGTTGGTAATGAATGTTGAAAAATATTAGTTTAGATAGTTTAGAGTAGACACCTGTTATGGTTAACTTTTCTGTCAAGCAGAATAAAAGAGAAACATCAGGATCCTGTTTGCCTACAACAGGTATTTACAGCTTTAATGAGGGCATGTTTTCTCTAAATTTCTCTCAGAGAAACCATGTTCACTGCACTGGGAGGATTTTATTCCCTCCCCACAAGTTTATGTTCTAGGAATGACAACTGTTGTAGATTGAATATTTATGTCTCTTCAGAAGGATTTTTGAAAACTCCAAATTACCAATGTGAATATCAGCCTCAACTCACTAGGACAACAACTTATCAATTACAGGATTTACTTACAGCACCATTTTGTGCCAAAATCTATTTTCTGTGCCTAGTTACTATCTTTTAGAAATGAAGTCACTTATTGAATTCTGCAACTACTTAAATCCTAAAGTTACTTGTTTCTCTTTATCTTTGGTCATATATTCATTTTGACATTATCCGGAGTTGTTTCTGCTATATCTATATCTGTTCCTGTATCAACCATTTTACAGACCATTTATTATCTTGCCTAATCTACGAACGATGCCTTTTACCATCTCACAATAAGTGTATTTACTTGCCTTCTCTGTTGTGATGGTTAGGTCAGGTAGACCATGGTACAGTGGAAATTTCAGACCAAAAGGATTATCTGAATAATGGTAATAACAAAACAGTGAAAAAATGATTATTTTAGAGAAATAGTTTAGTTGAATTGGTTACTTTGATTTTATTATAATAGAATCATTTGGAAGTAATTGTGCTCCAGGTTCATTTAGGAATTCAGCCATTTTGAATTTTTGTTTTAAAAGTTCTACTGTCTTTTCAAATTATATTATGTAACTATTTTAATTTACTTTCAGATTGAATTGTTAAGGTGAATAACTTTATTTTGATTTGACCATGCCCAGAAAGCATATTTTTGGTGTGAAATGTCAAAGTATGTTTTTCTTCCCTACATGAAAATAGCTTGCAGATTTGGTTGACATTTGATAGAAAGAGATTTCTATAGTGTGAGGCACAAGGGAACTTCAATTTGAACCTTGTAATGATTATACATGTTTATGGAAAATGAGTTGAAATGTACAACTGCAATCATTTTCTGCATTTTCCAGGCTTTGCCAGGACTAAATGCCTTTTTATTTAGAGAATTTTTCCATGCCTTTGGTTACTAAGAATCCAAATAATGTAAACTAGTACATTTGGTTAAATCTGTAGCCAAAGAGGCAGTGACTATGCACTTTATTCACGATATCATATTTTATATGGGTTTTGCCTATGGCTCTTGGAACACAATGGTGGAATATCTGGAATAGGGAAATACCATTCTGGCTTGGTTTAAAGCTGTGCTCAAGGAAGGAAGCCAGAAAGCAAAGTTACAGTATTTAAGAGCACAGTGCAATCTCGGACTGATCTGTGCTGGTGTTCAGGGTTTTAGCCCTGCCTGGTAAGTTGGTACTTAGCAAATTAAATACATGTACTAGTGTATTAGTCTGGTGACATTCTCTTGGATCCAAGGGGAACTCAAAAAGTTGTAAGTAAGACCTCATCCAGTAACCAAAAGGACTGGGATAGAACCCATCTCTCAAAGGAGAGGAAACTAGCTAGATCCAGGCACTCAGCAGGATCTTGGCCAAATTGTTTGGAGTTCAAGGTCTAAGTATCAGAGATATTTTGGCACACAAAGTAGGAAGAGAGGCAAAGCCAAAATACACAGAATTTTCACAGACAGGGGCAACACAAACAAATGTAAGTTTTAGTTATGGGGATTTCAGTTAACTCTAGGTCCCACTTATTTCCTGGGAGGTGGTCTCTTAGTGTGATTCTCATTGGCTTGAAGATAGAAAAGTCTAGAGCCTATGATTGAGGGGCCTCAATCTAATGATAGGTAAACAGAAATGGAATTTCATGAGAGCTCTAGAACAAATATTTTCAATTCAGTCAACTGATTAGTTTTAGACTTTGTCATTGTTCTGATTAATTGATCACATTAGCTTTTACCTTTAGGATTTCATGGATACAATCCAAAGTATTGATATATGGTCTTGAGTTCTTACAAATAGAATTCTTCTATATGATCTTGAGTCTTACAAATGGAATTCTAAACCTGTTTTCATCTGAAGTATTTAAATAGTTGAGTCATGTCCAAATTAATTTCAAGTAAAATTTTTGAAGCTCATTATTAAGATATAAAATACATTGAGGAAAGTGGACACATTGTAAGTGAACAAGTCAATAAAGGTTCACCAACTGAACATTCCCAGGTCAAGAAATAGAACATTATCAGCATCCCATAAGCTTCTTTAGTTCCCTCTTCTAGTTACTAGCTCCCAAAGGATGACCACTCTCCTGATAATAAATCAGTTCTGTGTGTTTTCAAACTTTATGTGAAATAAATAATATATATATATTTTTTCTTTCTCTTGTTCAACATTATGCTTGTGAGATTCCTTAATGTTATCCTTAGTTGTAGATCATTCATTATCATTGCTGTGTGATATTTCATTGTATAAACATGTCATAATTTGTTTTATCACTTCTATTGGTAAACATTGAGGCAGTGTCTTATAATGGTGCTATTATGCATAGTGTTGCTATGAACATTCTAGTACATGTTTGGGGTAAATATATATGCACATTTCTATGGATGCTTTGGAGTGGTATTGATGGGTTATGTATCAGTGAAACTTTTTTACATGCTATTGAAGTTTGAATTTTATCAGTTAGCCAATTCCAAAGATTTTGTCACAAATATATCACACATCTATCTTGTCCTTGCTGTTCATGATTTATATTACCTACTTTTTGCCAAGGTTTTTATACATAACGTTTAATTATGTGACTCTTCTGTTATACATTTATGATTTGCTAAATATTAACTCAAGTATAAGTGGTGTGATTGTAATGAGGAGATAAAGAATATAAGAGTTGTTTATTTGTGGTTTTAAAAATGTATACATTAGTCTGTTTAGTTTTTAAGCTTTAGACACAAGGTATGAAGAAATATTAACATCAACATAGTATAACAAGTTTGTTCTCCGTTTTAAGAACTGACCATGTTAAAATCTGACATTTCAGAACAATAAATACCTGGATTATTCACCTTAAATACTATCTTGTTTTACAAAGGGATCAATTTCAAATTTTTAAAAAATGAACTTCATTTTTAGAACAGTTTTAGATTTACAGGAAGATTGAGAGCATAGTACAGAGTTCTCATATACCCCACACAGTTTCTATTATTATTAACTAGAGGCCCATTGCAGAAATATTTCTGCAAGAACAGGGCTTCCATTGGGCTTCCCTCCTGCCACCTCCACCTCCACCTCTCCCTGTGGAAGGTACAGTCAATTATTATTTTTCTCTTTTATTAGTCTAGACACCTTACAAGTATGGTATACTTGTCAAAGCTAATAAACTGACATTGATACGCCATTATTAACTAAAGTTTATAGTTTATTCAGATTTCCATAGACTTTCATTAAAGCCTTTTTTTTGTTCCAAGATCCTATCTGGGACGCCACATTACATTTAGTCATCAGGTCTCCATAGGCTCCTTTGGCCATAACAGTTTTTTAGATTTTTTTCATTTTCATTACCGTTTGAGTTTTGTGAAGTTGTGATCAGATATTTTGTAGAACGTACTTCAACTGGGATTTTTCTAATTTTTTTTTCTAACTAAAATATTTAAATTGTGGTAAAAAACATGTCACACAAAACTCATGTCAACCATTTTTCATCCAATTTGAGATAACCACATCATATAATTACCAATTATTTTGTGTTTGTGTGTTAGAACTTTCAAGTGATACTCTTGTAGAAGATTTCAAGTATACAATACAGTATTATCTATAACTATAACCACCATGCTGCAGGACTGAAGTTGGAGGGTCTGGGCCTGCCTCAGAGCATGGATGGGCATGACTGGAGCTAGTTCATGGAATCCTCCAGGGTCCATGGCCAGGACCAAGGTTAGTGGGCCTGTCATGGAGGGCATGAGCAGACTTGACTCCTGCTGGGTTCCTTTGCAGATGTTACTGGTCGCAGGTGCAAGGCCAAATGAGGCTATAGCTGAGCCCACAGGGGGACAGGGTTATTTCCAGGTCTGTAGCTAGGACAAAGGTCAACAAGTCTGCTACACCTGGGCATCAACTACCTTCTCAAAATGGCCCTTCTTGGTCTTGGGCTCCACCAGTGTTTCAAAATCTCCTAATTGGATATTAGGGCCCCCCAAAGGTACTTACATCTATTAAAGGCTGTTAAATTATTTTGCAGAAGGGAAATTTTAAGCAGGGCACCTCCTATCCTTGCTGATGCCACCTCTCATTTTAACCATTTTGGGGTGTACAGTTCAGTAGTGTTCACTATATTCACATTGTTTCATAACAAACATCTAGAACATTTTTTATCTTGCAAAACTGAAACTCTGTCTACTGAGGAATAGCTCCCATTTAGACCTCTCTACCCCAAGATTCTTTTAATTATTAAATCCCCCAATACACTTAAAATACAATTCTGATTTTATATCAGGAGGTGAGAATATTTATTGAAAACCTACTATGTGCAAGGCATTGTCAGTTCCTTTCAAATATGTTTTCTTATTTAGTTCTTACAAAAGTAGAGTGAGGTCTAGTTACTATTCCCATTTTTCAGATTTGGGAATCTTCACTTTTTTGATAACCTGCTAATGGTTACATAGCAATTGATGAGATGGGTATTGAATGCAAACTGGACTTGTGGGAATGCAAAATCTAAGGTCTTTATCCTGTGTAATATTTCACTTCCAGTTTTTTAAGATTCTGCTTATTATGTTACCTAATGGCACAAATGGATAAATGTCTACCTATAGATAATATTTTTTAAAATATATTTTATTGATATTTTACAGAGAGGAAGGGAGAGAGGTAGAGAGCTAGAAACGTTGATGAGAGAGAAACATCGACCTGCTGCTTCTTGCACACCCCCTACCGGGGATGTGCCCGCAACCAAGGTACATGCCCTTGACCGGAATTGAACCCGGACCTTTCCGTCCGCAGACCGACGCTCTACCACTGAGCCAAACCGGTTTTGGCTATAGATAATATTTTATAAATGAAGTTACGTTCCTAAATAAGTGGGATGATTAAAATATTTGACAGAGGAAGTGAGAGAATCTGATAATTTAATAACATTTTATTATTTTGTAGAATATATAGAGGTTGGATTTTAAGCAGTTAGCAGTTTGGAGCTGGAAAGCCCTCAGTTGCAGGGTCTGCTGCACTCCCCACCATTTCACATTCCGTTCCTGTGACTGACTGATGTGCATGACTATGACAAACGCTTGGCAGCCTCGCTGGGCTGGGCCTGTGTGTGAGGACTCAGGCTGTCATTAACCTGGGGCTTGGAGCCAAGGACTGAGTGCATGCTGAAGACATTGCTCCAAGCTCCACCACCCTATTGGCCAAGGCACAAGTGCAGACTGTGCTTGTGAATTTATCATAAATTATTTTTAATGGAAAATTTTAAATCAGACAAAGAAAACACTTTCCCTTCGGAATGGAATCCCACCCTATTGCAGTCTGAGTCTGACTTGATAAATAATGGAGCAGGCTACTGAGGGAGATTACAAATTACAACCCTCAGGGGTTTTAAAGAGAGAATAACCATCTGTCCATGATGAGTCCAAGGTAGGGTTGTGTCTATGAATCTTAAAAGTGCATCGTGTTGTGAAAGAAACATTTCACTAATAGGAAGCAGACCTAGGCTTTAGTTTTCAGCTTCCCGGTAACTTTCCTTGTGACCTTAAGTAAGTACCTTGAATTCTATTTCCATATTGTGACATCTCCAGAGAGAGAATGGACCCTCATCTGTATATTTTTGTGGCAGCTAGAGAGCGATAAATCAATTCTAACTAAATTCGGATGAGAGGTTAGATTAAAATGTATTCTGTGGAAAGCTAGCTCAATGGGAGGTAAGTAACTCCTCTGTTATAGAGATGGTTCGTAACAGGCTGTGTAAAATAAGTAGAACACAATTAAGCTTTCATTTTTTAATGCTAAGATTTCTTAGAGCCTTTATTGTGCTAAAGAGCAGAATAATTTTCAAAGGGTTAACTGGCATTGTGTTTCCCAAACATAACTAGCCATGAGACTTATTATATACAACATAGCCTTGATCTGGTGTTCTATGAAACATTTTTTTGAGAATCACAGATTTCAAGCTCAATATTGTAATTCCAAGCTTTGAAAACGCAGTATGCCTGTGTTTTATAAATATTTGTGCTTATTCTAATACCTACAAAGGAAAGTAAGAAAATTTATTCATTCATTGATTTATTTAATAAAGGATTATTAGCACCCATTAGGTGCCAGGATAGTAATGTTAAATGCTGAGGATACAACAATGAATAAACAACCAAATTTTTTCCCTCTTGAAGCTTATGTTTTAGTGCAAAGATACAGAGAGCAAACAGTTAAGTAATAACATAAATCTGTGCTATGAAGAAAAATAGAAATCTGGGCTAACCATAATGACTTGTTCTAAATGAGTTCAATAACATAATTTAGTACAAGCTGTATGATTTCTAAAGCTGGGTCAGAAAGTGACTGTGCCACTTTCTTTGTCTTAAATGGTCACTCATTGGTTGCTTTCTCATCAAATGTTGCATTCCCAGAGGCAACATTCCCATTCTCTGGAAATCACAAGCCACAAGAAGAGACCACATGTTGGTACTCTGGTCAACAGTCCAAGCTGCCCTAGTCCTTGGAGACTTTTTAGCCCAAGTGTCCAAGATTTTTCTGTGTAACTTCAGTGCTCAGGCATGCAAGTTACCCCAGCCATGTAAGTCTTCCCAACTGAGGCTCCTGAAAAAGAAACAAGACATCCCTACTGTGTCCTCTCAATTCATAGCTTAAAGAATCCTTGAGCATGACATGTTTGTTGTTCTATTTCATGAAGAGTGGTTTATTTAGCAGAAGTAGAATCTGTAACAAGGGTCATATCTCCATTTCTTAAAGTCACATATAGATGAATGGCTGTGCTTTGCTTCAAATAACTCTTTGAAATCTATCTCTTCTTGCTGCTGTTTAGATGGCAATTATGAGGTCAGACAGCATCTAAAAGCTGGGAAAGCTGGGTTGTCTTAGGTCCTGGCAAGGGAAGTCAAAAGCTCTGCCTTGCTTTTTTGTATAATATCAATGTCTTGGGGAACCCCAAACTTGATTCATTCAGTGCCATGGAAGTGAATCTGAAGACTGATATATTAAACAGCTTGCCTACTTCTTAACTCTCAGTGATTTATAACATAGCATGAACTAAGAATACTTATGCTGGCTGTTTTGCCTATCATCTCTGTTCAGAAATTTCTATTCAGGAAGTCAAATTGTTCAGCTACCATAAAATTAGAGCAAGAGTTGTTTGATTGATTTAAATGGCTAATAAAATTAATCTGTGATGAATTCATTATCCATTCCCATAAGAGACATAAATCTCTCACTATTCAATAAATTAAGTATAATTGTCTGTTTACTGCTTCTATATATAATACTAAGTGAGCACTATAAATTTGTTTCACTGTACATACTTTTTATGTTCCATGCTGATCCCCAAATTTTTGAGAGATGCATACTTTCTTAAGAATATTCCAATGCCATTAATCATACTATGATAACATTTTTATTTACACCCAAAAACCGTTCAGTCTCCTTATAGTGGTTTTGACTATATCTCATCTTCTAGTTCATACCATTGCTACAATATTCAAATATCCAATACTCTAAAAGCCAACTATTCAATCCCCTTAATTGAGAGAGTTGGAATATCTATATATGAGCTCTTTACAAAATACATTTTTCTAATAGTCTCATGAAACCAATTATTTGGACAGAGTTCTACAAAAAAAATCTGTGAAATTGTACATTTATTTTAATATTTATTTTATTTGAAATGAATATAAAAAGCAGAGGCAATTCACAATATATTAATGTGATCTATGATGACATTGGTCATTATAATATAACTGATTCCTAATTTAAATGAAGACTTTGGAAATTATTCTTTTGTTAAAAATATTTTTAATTGATTTTTTTACAGAGAGGAAGAGAGAGGGATAGAGAGAAACATCGATGAGAGAGAATCATTGATCAGCTGCCTCTTGCACACCCCCTACTGGGGATGTGCCAGCAACCAAGATACATGCCCTTGACCGTAATCAAACTTGGAATCTTTCAGTCCGCAGGCTGGCTCTCTATTCACTGAGACAAAGAAGTTTCAGCTGGAAATTATTCTTAATGGCTTTGATGACAACTTATAGCACTCACTTTCCCTTTCCTACTGGCCCCTGCAGCCAGTCCTATCAAATTTTAAAAAATTAACTTTTTTTTTCTTCTCTTTAGGAGTGGAAATTTTTATGCCAATAAAATGCAAATCAATGTAACTATGCAATTATTTTTTGTATAGGAAGAATTCTTTAGCCTCTTAGTTTTAGTACTGTATAGTTGTCACAGTTATTAATAAGGAATTATATGGTTTATGTAAGTATGGTTTATATAGGTTTATGTAAGTAAGACTTTAGAATCTGTAATTATGACTGTGTATATAATTATTTACAAGCAGAATCTTTATCTTTGATTATTATAAACCAGCTATTGTCTCTTTTGGCTGGCACTATACAAGAAGAAAATAATAAATTATATGAAAATTAAACAGAAAAAGTGAACATTTATACAGCCTATATAAGGAGACTGTAAACATTAGGAGGGTTTAAATGGCTTGTTTTATGCTATGCTGCCTATGTAGTGCTGGAATCTATAAACATAGAGAAACTTGTAGGGTTAGGCAGCCTTAAGACAAGGCTGAAAAATACCCTGGTTCCCCAAGCATTTTTTTTTTTAATATATTTTATTGATTTTGTACAGAGAGGAAGGGAGAGAGATAGAGAGCCAGAAACATCGATGAGAGAGAGTCATCGATCAGCTGCCTCTTGCACACCCCCCACTGGGGATATGCCCGCAACCAAGGTACATGCCCCTGACCGGAATCGAACCTGGGACCCTTCAGTCCCCAAGCCGACGCTCTATCCATTGAGCCAAACCGGTCCTGGCTCCCCAAGCATTTTATTGTGAAAATTGGCCTACACATTTATAATATAATTTTACACTTCAAAAATGCCTTAAGAGGACTTCTAATAGATAATAACAAATGGAAGATTCTTTTTTGGTAAAGCCCTAGATCCATTTTTTTTTTCTAAGCTGGCATGCTGTGCACATTTCCCCTATTTCAAATGGCTTTAGCAATGCAGCCTCTCTTTTCTTTCTGGCTACTCTATTATTTGCAATCTTCATTTATTCATTTTTATCACATGTGTATTGAGAATCTATTTAGGACCAGGTACTGAATAGTAATGGATAAAAGCAGCCATGCTTCCTGTCTGTATGAAGTATAAAATTCTAATTGGAGAGAGGGTCATAAATCTGGGGTTAATGTAACAAAATGTAACATTTAGTAGTTCTGGTAGTGATACATGAATCTTGTATTATATTTTAAATGTATGAATAATAATGAGTTAACATTTATAAATCACTTATTCTGTGCCGGGCACTGTTAAATGCTTTCATGTATTAACCAATTTAATCCTCACATCATATGATCCCATGAGATAGGTAGTGTTATTGTGCCCATTTCCAGGAGGATCATTAATTAGACTAAACAGCTTTCCAGGGTTGTGCATAACTTGTAACAGTCAAAGGAAGGTCTTAAACTTATAGTAGGTAGAAGAACATTTCTCCCTTCTCTCTACCCACACTTTCTTCCCAAAGATAAACTAATCACAATTGGAACAGAGTTAAGGCTGTGGCTGGTTAGTACCTTGGATAGCTCCGAGGGCCTCCCTGGGTCTTTTATTTGTAGAGCAACCCAGCTATCTGATGGAGTTTGCCTTTCCCTTCTCCCCCTTCAGTGGGTCTCTGAACATTATAGAGGCTCAGCCAGTTTAATTTAGTAACCAGTTCATCAACACTTATTTAATATTACTTGGAAAATGCGTTAGTGGAAGGATGGAGGGGGAATTTATGAAGCAAATATACCAGTGTAGTCTGTGATGTGGGTGCTTTGTCCTCATATACTCCTCCCCCCACAGCACACACAATAGCCATTAGAAGAAAAAGACAGATATTTTTAGCTAGCAAGATATTCTACAGAGATTTAATGACCCCAGGAGTTCTAGCAGACTTGTAGTAACACATTTTGAACAGTGAATCAGGAGTTTATCCAACAAGGATTAAAAGTAGAAACTTAAAGTAATTTCACAACATGGGGTATAATTGGTTTCTTTTGTATTTTGCTCTGTTCAGCCAAAGATATGCAATCATACATATGCTCTAAAATATATTTTTCTTTTCTTTACAGAATAGAAACAAATAAATCTAGCTAACCATATATTTATATATACATTTTTAAGTTTATTAACGTAATTGATTTTCAACTTCTGATTATTTATGGGGAAAAACTCCTTCTATTGTTTTGCCCATTGGCTCATAACCAGGAATAATGAGAAAAACACTGCCTGGTTCATCTTCTCTGTCTGCATCCCTGATGCCCACCCTGGGGGAAATGCTGCCACTTTTTTGTTGTTTCCCCCCCCCCATGTGCACACAGTAGTTATCTTGCCCATATTTTCCCCTTAATTGTTTAAGTTTCTGTATCTTTGGTGAAACTATTAAGAATTACCAAAGAATATAACAAGTTAGCGATAACATGTGGACTTCAGAAGCTCTCTTCAAGACTACTGTTACACCAGATGTGTGCTATCCATCAGAGCCTTTATTCTGCTCAATAATCCTATTGGCAAACTTTTGTATCTGTTTCTTATCATATTCTGAAAGGAATTTAATGAAACACCTTTGTACAGAGGAAAAAAAGACAAAAACAGGCCAAAAATTTCATTAGACAGCATTTCAGGGGGAAGAAAAAGAAAATCCCACATATTTGGAGTAGTCCAAAAGATCTTAATTTTAGTTTGGGATTTTTTTATTTATTTATTTTTTACTAAAGTTGGGCAACAGTACTAATAAAACTAATCTGCTCTTCTTCATTTGATCCTTAGAATAGAGTGCAGATTTTTGGCCTTCTTAACAGATGTGTTAACCGATGCTCATAGAATATGTCTCACTCAAAGCAGGTGTGGTTAGTATTTTGACTAAGCTATTTCTACTTCACTAATCTGTTTTATAAATAATAAAAATAAATTATTTTTAAAAATGAAACAGAATATTATGAATTAAATTGTGAGGCAAAAATAACCAAGCCAAAACTGAGCATTAAATATCTCAGTGTCTGAATTTGATTGAATTATATTATCCTAAAAATGCTGTTTAATATGTCATCTCTCTCTATAAAACCCTACTATGCAAATAGACCAACTGGTGGAACAACGGAACAACTGAACAGCTGGTCACTACGATGTGCGCTGACCACGAAGGGATGTGCATGGAACATGACAGGCATTGGTAGCAAGCAGCAGAGTGCAATACATGGCAGGTGGCGGTCATGGCGGGATGGTGGAGCAGGTGAATGGGGGCACCAGACCAAGGAAGGGTGCCAGCTGCTGTCACTGGGGTGAGCCTCTGGTGGTTACTAAAAATTCTTCGCTCCTATGTGCTGCAGTATTGCCTGGTGCTCACACCTGCTGCTGGCACCAGAGCTGCTGCTTATACCTGCTGCCAGTGCCCAGCAGTGGCTGCCGGCCTTGATTGCCCCTCAGAGCTTCTCCACCTCCCCCTGCTCCTGAGGGGTAATCAGGGCAGCAGCTGCTGCTCCCCCCACTGCTGGCACTGGGCCTGCTCACAGTTGCAGCCAGTGCCAGAGCCACTGCTCAGACCTGCTGCCAATGCCCAGTGCTGGTCCCAATCGCTTGGCACATCAGTATGTGGGAGCAATGGCAGCAGGAGTGCGCTACTGACAGAGAGGGGACTGGGCACTGCAGCAGGAGGGGCCAGGTGGGGGCACAGAGAATGGGCCAAGACCTGCCCCTGGGCCCACTGCAGCCTCATGGCCCACAGTTCCTTTCAAAGTGCACAAATTTGTGCACTGGGCCCCTAGTCTATAAAACCATAGCCTTATCAAATAATAGAAAAGGAGAATAATTACATTTATTTTAAAGTGAGCTAAGTAAAAAATATTGAATTAAAGCTACATAGTATAGATAATTTCTCTCACATAGTATGCATAATTCACATGCAATTGTTATTACATAAATGCACACTTCTAACATTCCTGAGTGCCAGATGTTTTTTTTTAAAATAGATTAAGCATTCCTCAATTGAGTATCTTATACCATGAGTTTGTTTTAGCATACCTATTCATATAAATAGTGCAAAAGTGTTCATATCTGTGACCAAATTAAGATATAAAAGTCAATAAAACACTACTCTATGTTGTCAGTTTAAGCTTATTGCTAAGAAGGATCTTTACCACTGATCAACAATGGTCATATAAAAGGAAGGGAGCATTGTCCATATCTTTTTTTAAAGCTAGCACAATAGTGGTTTTTCACACTCAGCTGGATTAAGCCTGAGCAATATTTTCTGTCAGTCTAAACCTGAGAGTTTTACAAATAGCTGTTTGCAAATATTGTCTCCTGAATCATTTTCCATCAAATAGTAAGAAATATTGTTTATGTTCTGTGTTAACTTTTTTCAAGCCTCAAAAAATACTTTAGAAAAATAAGCACTTTAGAAAATTGATATATCCTCATTTTGGAAAATTCAAGCAATTCATTAAAATACAAATAGGGAAAATACAGTCTGAATTTCATTACCCAGATGTGATACATAATTAAGAGTACATTATACTGCATATTTCTCTATGTATACGTACTTATTTTACATGGTTGGGATGTATATAAATTAAGGTGTCTTTCACCTGCAAATGACTAAAAACTAAATCAATAGTAGTTTGGGTAAGTAAAGTTTACTTTTTCCCACATAACAAGAACTTAGAAATGGTATAGATAGAAGTTTAGTGATGAAGTTAAAAAAATACCCTTTATATCTTTTGCTGTGTTATTATTATGTCCTTTCTCCCCCTCATAGTGACAAAATGGTTACTTTACATCATAGCATTATATGCAAGGCATGAACAAAAGGGCAGTGCTAGACTAGAGATGTGCTTTTTCTTTGTTGCCACAGAAGCAAAACATTTTCCAGGCAATTGTTACCTCCAGAAAATTTCTGCTTAAAGCTCATGGTCCAGAACTATATTAAAGTTTTACTTCTAGCTGAAAATAGAGCTGAAAAAGTGAGTAATTAGCTTTTGCATACTTTACAAGAGAAGGCAGTAAGGTAGAAATATATTTTTAATAAAAATGCATAACATGCAATCATATTTAGTCTTGATACTTTAAAATAAAATATTTTAAGTTTAGTTCTACAAAAAAATCCAAAGTAAACTTCAAAGAAACACTGAACTCCTATAAATTTTTTCTTACTAAAATAATTACTTTTAAATACACTTGTAAAATTAGAAAAAGTAAAAAAAAACTGGTAAGTTTAATACATTATCTTTTAAATACCATATTTAAATTATTTTCTGAAATTAAGTTGTGAGCTAAAAGAAAATTAGCACAAGTTTATGTCCCTCATAACTTGATTTTTTGTAATTTTTAAAATTTATACTGACCACTTTATATTGCCAAGATATTGAATATTTCTATTTTTGTAAATTATTCCCATACTTGTATATATAAATGTTCAAATTAATCAACAATTTATCCAGACATTGTATGACAGCTTTTCCCTCACATTTATTTGTTTTGGATTCAATGAACTTGGTTATTTGATGGAGATATTTTAAAGACATGTTCTTAGATGATGAATTCTTCAAGTAGCTTAGCCTTTGAGAATATCTGTTTGTAGCTTTTATGATTAATGGCTATAGTGGGTAGTTGTAATATCTTGAGTTATAATTTCTTTCATTCATCATATAGCTATTCCTACTTGTCTTTTGGCATAGTATATTGCTATGGTGAATCTTAGGCTAGCCTATTTTTAATTATATAGGTGAATTACCTTTTTTTGCTTGTAGTCTTTGAAAAAAGTAACTACTTTTGAGTTATTAACAGAATATGAGACCCAAATTATGTCATCTATATGGTATTTATTTGCAAATTGCTTCAATTTTATTTCATGTACTCTCCATAACAACCTGTAAAATAAATATTATCTCCATTTTTTTTGTCATACATATAAACTTAAAGTTCGAAGGATGAAAGTATTAAACTAAAAATCCTAATATATAAAAACCCAGGGTCAGTAATGTCCAAAATGACCAAAGGCCTGACCAACCAGAAGTCAGTCCTACAGACAGTGCTAGGTTGCTGTGGCAACACAGCACTGACTGCTGCAGGGGGCAGGGGTGGTGGTGACCCAGCACTGACTGCAGAGGGGGCTATGGATCAGGCCTGGAGAGAGACCCAAAGAGAGAGGCAGGGTCTGATCTATAGTCTCCATGGCAGCTGTTGATCAGCTGTTGCCTCTCTCTTTCTCTCCGGGCTTCTCCAGCAGCCATGCCTCAGTTTCTCTTCGGGCCTCCATGGGGGTTGCTGATCAGCCTCACCTCTCTGATCAGGCTTGGAGATAGGTCCAAAGACACTGACTGGCATAGAAACTGACCAATCAGAACCAAATCTGGGTGAACTGTGAGGAACAATGGCTGCCTAGGAGGCAGAGCTTTTGATGCTGACTGGCATAGAAACTGACCAATCAGAACCTAATATGGGTAAACTGTGAAGACAGAACCTAAGATGGGGGCTAAGGAGGGGTTTTAAGGGCAACAGCTGTTTGGTGTAAGGTATAATAAAGAGGTTCACTTTTTAATGATTGGTTTGAGTATAGAGCATATGGTTGGCTATCAGTCCAGATATAGGGATTATGTGGAATCGGGCCTAAACAGGCAGTCGAACATCCCTCAAGGGTTCCCTGATTGCAGAGGGTGCAGGCTGGGCTGATGGATTCCCCTCCCCACTCCATGTATGAATTCCATGTACCGAGCCACTAGTTGAGCTATAAAATAGTTGTGAAAAAATGTCTCTGGTTGGCATCTCTTGTGCTTTTTAGGTAGAGTAAAACCATTATACCTTAAAAAATCTTTCTCCACTTAAACTGTATATATCCAAAGATTTAATATGGATGTTTCATGACCATCTTTTTCCAGACAAAGGGAAACAAAATCTTTTTTAGACTTTTGTGAGACTTTGAACATGTAGATTTGTAGTGACAAAATCCTTTTTAGCTTTAAGTAGAATAATATGTGGGTTTTCTTTTTATAAGTACATTTAAATTTAAAAGATGGAAAGTAACTGGCATATAGGGTGACGAACCTAACAATTATTGAGCTTTAAGAAATAACATTGAAATTTTGTCAGGGATAGTATTGAATCTATAGATAACTTTGAATACCATGGACATTTTAATAATATTAATTATTCTGTTCCATGAACACAGGATATTTTCCCATTTATTTGTGGCTTTTTTCAATTTCTTTCATAGATTTCTTATACTTTGCAGTATATGTAGATCTTTCACCTCCTTAGTTAAATGTATTTGTAAGTATTTTATTGTTTTTGTTGCTATTGGGAATAAGATTCTTTATTTCTTTTTCAGGTAGTTCTTTGTTAGTGTGTAGAAATGCAACTGTTTTTTATATATTGATTTTTAAACCTGCAATTTTACTGAATTCATGGATTAGTTCTAAGTTTTGTTTTTTTTTTGGTGAAGTTTTAATAATGATCATGTCATCTACAAACTTCTTTCTTTTCAATTTGAATTCCTTTTATTTTTTCTTTATTTATTTTTTTCCTTCCTAATTACTCTGGTTAGCACTTATAGCACTATATTGAATGGAAGTGTTAAGAGTGAGCACCCTTGTCTTGTTTCAGATCCCAGAAGAAAAGCTTCCAACCTTTCACCATTAAGTATGATATCAGCTGTGACTTTGCCATGTATGACCTTATTATGTTGACATACATTTCTTCTATACCAGATTTGTTGAGATTTTTATCGTGAGTGGGTATTGAATTTTGCAAAAGCAATTTCTTTATCTGAAATGATCATATAAATTTTAAAAGTATTTTTATTGATTTTATAGAGTGAGGAAGGGAGAGAAGATAGAAACATCTATGAGAGAAACATCAACATTGATTGGCTAGTTCCTACATGCACTCTGTCTCAGGAATGGAGCCTGTAACCCTGACATGGGCCCTGATTGGGAATCAAACCAGTAACCACTTGGTACATGGGTTGATGCTCAAAGCTACACTGGCCAGGTGATTATGTAATTTTATCTCTCATTGTATTAATGTGATGTATCACATTTATTGATTTGCATATGTTGAAACATCTTTGCATCCTAAGGATGAATATAACTTGATCATCCTACTTAATTCTTTTGCTAGTATTTTGTTGAGAATCTTTGAGCCTGTATTAATCAGAAATACCGGTTTTTAGTTTAGCTGGTGGGATCGGGCCTAATAGGGCAGTTGGATATCCTTCTCATAATCCAGGACTGCTGGTTCCCAACCACTCACCTGCCTGCCTGCCAAATTGCTCCTAACCCCTTCTGCCTGCCAGCCTGATCACCCCCTAACCACTCCCCTGCCAGCCTGATTGACAGCTATCTTCTCCCCTACCAGCCTGGTAAACCCTAACTGTCCTCCCCTGCAGGCCTGGTCACCCCTAGATGCCCTCCCCTGTTGGCCTGGTTTCCCCCAACTACCCTCCCCTGTAGTCCTGGTCGCCCCCAACTGCCCTCCCCTGCTGGCCATCTTGTAGTGGCCATATTGTGTCCACATGGAAGCTGCCATCTTGTGTGTTGGAGTGACAGACAATTTGCTTATTACCTCTTTATTATATAAGATTGTGTAGATAGTTTTATAATTTTTAATGATTTTCATTTTCATCAACATTCCTAATGTACAATTCATTAAGTTTTCACTTATTGCTAGACTATCTGTTGGAATTCTTACATTATTTAAAAGAAAGTATAATTTACAGAATTAATGTGTTGCTTACACATTTTTAAAGTTGGCAAAAATAATATGCAGGAACTCATACAATAAAAGTAAATTACCTTTTAGAAGTAGAAAATGTATAATTTTTATTCATCTAATTATTTACCTGATGCTGGGGAAAATCTGTCCTTTTAACTTTATGGAACTTTTCTTATTTAGCATAATTTAATCATAATAATTTCTAATTTTTATTAGAAACTATTGCAAGAGAGAGAGAAAAACAATTAAAATATTTTGTAGAATAATACAAACGTGTATTTTACTACCCCCACTCCTTTTTTTCTGAAACAGACAATCATAGAAAGAACCAGAGGGAACTGAGAGGTTAATTTCTAAGATTCCCCCTCCCTATCTTTTATTTAAGAAAGAAAAACAGAGGTTAATTAGTTACAGATCAAGAATATGACTTAGATCTCTTCATTTTTATTCAAAAGTCAGTTGAGTTTGAAACACTGTGGGCTAATAGAAGAAGGGACAGTTACTACTGCTAGTCTCAGTCACAGTGAACATCTAGAACACCTTTTGGAAGGTATAAAAGCTGATATTCATGCAAGAAAAGTGAGTCATAAAATAAGAGATGAAGGAAAATAGCAGATGTAAGAAGGTAAAAAAACTTTGTGCTGACTCCTTTTCTGTCACTTGATATGTTCCCTCCAGTTAGTATGGTAGTTACTTTAACTTACATTTGTATCCTTGTATTACCTTTAGTGTTGCCCGGAGTGAATGTAGGTCTTACCATTTTAAGCCAGGAAAAGGTTAGTGACTGATATGTGCCATCTCAGTACAATATGATTATTACAATGAAGTATCTTCCTCAGAAAAGTCCTACTCATCTTCTAGACCCATCTAGTATCCTGGGCTAGGAGTAAAGACATATTACCTTACTAAATGATAAGTGTATATGAATCTGAAGATTAATATGAGACTAGGTATTTAGATTATATTACTTGGCCAATGTAAGAGAAAATCACAGTTACAGATATTTAGCATAAAGAAAAGGTGGATTTTTTTCTAAGTTTTTCTCTCTTTTTTAAATTGTATAATTTTCATATATTAGTTTCACATGTACAATATAATGACTCGATATATGTATATATTGCAAAATGACCACCACAATAAGTCTGATTAACATTCATCACTATGCATAGTTACACTTTTTTTCCTTCTGATGAAAACTTTTAAGATCTATTCGCTTAGTAACTTTCAAATATACATGCAGTGTTATTAACTATACTCACCATGCTGTACAGTACATCCCAGAACTCGTTTATTTTTTTATTACTTTCTTCCCCTTTTGCCACCCCCCTTTCTGCCTCTGCTTCTGGTAACTGACAATCTATTATCTGTGTTTATGAGTTCAGCGTATGGTATTTCTCTTTCTCAGCAGCAAATATAACGTTTCTACAGCAAAATTTAGAAAAAATATAAATATCCAATAATAAGGGATTGGATATTATGAAATATATGCTTATTAAATGATCATATAAAATGTGTTGACATTAAAATATATTTCTGAAATATATTAAACATAAATTATATAAAATGTTATTTAAAGGATACACACACACACACACACACACACATTATGATAGACCAATCCAAGTTAATGAGAGATTAAAATGTAAAATAGCAAAAATCTATTTCAGTGATTACTACAATGCAAATATGTAATGATAGTTAGCTCTGTCAAGCTTCACTGCTCTTCTTTCATGAAGCTTCTCTTGAAACCAGATAACAGAGAAAGAAGAAAGAAGACAAGATAGAGTGAACAGAGTCAAATTAGAACTTCAGCCAAGGAACATGTGGTTATTGAAGCCCAGTCCATTTGTATTCACTGCTATAAATTGAAAGGCACTTGGTAATCACAGGTAAAGAATTATTTATTTACTTTCCAGTATCAGGTAAACATTTATATGACTTCCACCCCTACCCAACAAAGTAGGTCATAGTCTTCCTTGGTGTATATTTTTTCTGACTTATTAGACCCAATAAATTTGATATTAACTAAGGAGTTGATCGTCTTGGCATTACTTTAGTCATTCCCTGCTTTCCAGTTATTTGCTATCATTCTGTAGCCATGGAATCTAAAGCCAGCCAAGCAATCTGCCTCTCACCCAGTCACTTTAGTTCCTGGGCAGAATCCAGTCTCACACATGGACATAAACAAATCTCATTTGAATTCTCAACCAGGGAAATGCCTCTTTGGTGTGATCCAGAAAAGATCTAAATAGCAAAATTGTGTTATGAGTAAGGTCTGTTAATATCCAACGAGTTTGGCAGGATTTCACCTTTTAGTACCCATGAGGGTGCTTGTGAGTGTAAAGTAGAATATTATGCAAGAGTCTGAAGTTTATTAGTCATATTTACTTACCTTATAAAACCAAAGTTATCGCTCTCAATTGTTTTGAAGACAGCTGCAGCTAGCATGTCTATTCCTCAGGGTACTCTCAGACTTGGGTTATATTTTCTCAACTCTTTGGAACAGTTTAGACCCTGGCTACCACATTGCTATACTGCAGCAAACAAATTATTCAGAGCATATTATTATTATGACTCACCACAGAGAGGGAGCTTCGGATTTAGAAAGTTTCCAATGTTGTACAAAGTGGAAAACCTTGAAACAGTGGCATAACCATGTCTGTTTTTATGGGGAAGCCAACTATTTAGAATGGAGAGTTGGATGGCAGGTACTGATTAGTGTTTGACTGGGAAAGTTGATTCTTAGTGGAGAAGAGAATGGTAAAAATGGGACCTAACCTGCATCTGGATTTAGAGACTGTAGTCTTGTGTGTGTGTGTGTGTGTGTGTGTGTGTGTGTGTGTGTGTGTGTTTCTTTCCACTAAAACTCAAAATCACTTTGATAGTTAATGTGTGTCAGGAATATCCTACACTCAAAGTATAAAGATTATAAATTGTAAATGAACATACCCTATTTTATTTTTTATGTCACTGTAGTATTCTTTTTTTTTTTTTAAAGTTGAATTTGTTAGTTTAGGTGAGGGGTCAACAAACTCTTTTGTAAAGGGCCAGGGAGTGAATATTTTAGGCCTTTTAGGCCATATGATTTCTGTTGCAACGACTCAGCTTCACTGTGGTAGTTTGAAAGCAGCTATAGACGATGTGTAAATTATGGGTATGCTTGTGTTCTCCAAATTTTCATTTCCGAAAATAGGAGTGGCTGAGTTGGCCCGTAGGCTGCTGCTTACACCTCTGGTCTAGGGTTATTCCCATCTGAGGCAAATAGACCAGAGTTAAATTCACTTAGGTTCTTAATCTTTGCTATATTTTTAAAATTCTAAACTCTTGAAATTATGTCATTTTTTATGGCTTGAATAATCTATTTAAAACCTATAATAGGCTAATTAAAAAAAACTCTAGCTCTCCAATATTTTTGAGGTGTCTTAAAATTCAACTCTTATTTTGCTTAATATACAAGTTGATTTGCTTGATACCAGTTGATTTGTTAGCATGCAGCTAATCTTATAAGGCTAATATGTAAATTGACTGTATGTCAGAAAAACCGGTCACTATGATGTGCACTGACCATCATGAAGCAAACACTCAATACTGCCCCTGGTGGTCAATGTGCTCCCACAGAGGGAGCACCGCTCAGCCAGAAGCCCTGGGCCAGGCTCACAGGTGAAGTGGACATCTCTGGAGCCTGCTAGCCTGGCTGAGGGACCCCATGAGTGCACGAATTTCATACACTGGGCCTATAAAATTCTATAAATACCCTTGCATAAGATATCTAAATACCTTCAAGCATTCTCTTTGTTACTGCATCAAACTTTAGTTTCATATAGGAAGCTGTCTCTTAAGGTGTCTATTGAACCTATTTACACAATGTTTAAATTATTGATAAAGTCTTAACCTGTTAACCGGGGAGTTCCCTTTTTAATGACGCAACCTGTAACGGGCGCGTATTTATAGGTCCCGCTTGGTTAACAGGTTAATGCCCTGGATCACAATGAGTAAAAATTTCTGAACAATAGGCAATTGGGGGTTTGTATAGGCCAAGAGGGGAAAGTAAGAAAAGATGATTACCTGGGTCATTCATCATTTCCTTACCCTTTCATTATTTGAATGTTGTTATACATTTCATTTAGTACTTTGTTCTAAAAGCCCATATTTGCCATCTTTGTGTTTTAGATATTCTCAAGATCAAATAGACTAATAAGCTTCCATGACTTTCTCCTTCAGATTTTTTTGTTTATTCGAATTTAATTCTTATCATTTGATCATTTGTTTCTCCCATCATAATATAAATCCTTTCATAATAAAATACTATAGTGATAATTGGTTCTTTAATTTGCCAGTTGATGATATGTGGCAATGTGACAGAATCCCAGAGGTAAAAAGGACTCAAAAAGCATCTATTTCCTCTTTTCATTCAATAGCAAGTTGTGGATAAGATCCATGTTTTTTCCTACCAGAGACTAGTAGACATTGTGTTTGTGTCACTGCCAGCAAATAATAGGCAGAGAACTAAACTTTAGCACATATTAAATCCTCTAATAAAACAACTTCAAGTAAAAATATTACTAAAAGTAGGATAACTATAATTGCTTAATCTTCTACCTCCTTTTTGATAGTAACATGGATTATTCAGAGGTGACATATGCACTCACATTCTGAGTTTATTGAATTCAAGTGCAGCATAAATAATTTTATATTAAACCCCCAAAAATATAGCTGAGAAAGAAAGAGAAAGAGAAAAAGAAAGGAAGGAAGGAAGGGGGGGAGGAAAGGAGGGAGGAAGGGAAGGAGGAAGGAAGGGCAATAATTTTTTAAACTGTGGTTTTGTTGACCTTTCAGTGTACTTTGCCATCTTTACTACAGCTTACTGTATTCTCTGATAATGAAAACAAACATAAGAATGCCCTTCCAAGAGAGGAGAGGGGGTGGAGGGGGAGGAGAGAGACCTTATTGTATGGGGTAAATGTTTTAAAGGAGACAATTTCCATTGTCCCCTACAAAATGCAATGGTAGCCTAATAGAAGTTATTAAATTGTAAACAAAAAGGGGGGGTTACTTTTTTTTTTTAGTTACTTTAAAAATTAACATAAAACCTGAGTCTAGATTCTTAAAAATCACAAAGTGTATGCTGTCATTCTAAACAATGTCAGTGAGTAAAATGTTTCTCACCCCCATTTTTTGTTTGTTTGTTTGTCTAAGCTCTAAATCATGGAGATATTGGCAAACTGTGGCTAAATTCAACACGTAACATAATATAAATAATTTTTAAGGGATTGGTGAAAAGTAGACATTTTTTCCTCTCTCGTTATATAAGTACTACAGAATATTCTCAATTTTGCTTCTTGGCCTGCAAAAAACAGTAAAATTTTTACTGTTTAACTCTTTAAGTAAACAATTTGATGACCCCTTACTTTAAACAATTATACTGGTTAATGTTTCATTTTTATATATGTAAACTATTAAATATTTCAGACTTATAAGCTTGAAATAACATTTTATCTTTTTTAAATTAAATCTTTATTTTAAATTAAATCTTTATTGTTGAAAGTATTACGCAAGTCCCCCATTGACTCCTTCTAGCCTGTCCCACCCCCATCCCAGGCCTTAACTCTATTGTCTGTGTCCCTGGGATAATTAAGCATGTATTAATTATCTTTTAATATCATTGTAAATTTGGAAAGGATAATAAAGTAGATTCCCATACACAAGGTTTTCACTGTTTACAGTAGTTCCAGTCCAAGTTCATAAACCATTTGAACTACCTTTGAGTACTGTTAGTACATCCAGTTCTTTAGCACTACATATTCCTAAATTTAAACATTTGAAATAAACAATGGTAGTACATTTTGTAAGTACTAAAAAGAAAACACACACATACATTAGTTACTTCAATTCTTTCATTCTCTGTGACCACAAAAATGTTTGCAAAAAGCAGCCTTAAAAAGTTAAATGCAGACTCAAAAATTATTCCCTGATCATCAGTGATGAACAGAAAGTATGAAGAATATTAACCATGCAGCAATAAAATTAAGGAGATTGATAATTACATAGGAAAAAATAACAAATATTGAAGAATGTCAGGAGAAACGACAAATGATGTTCTTAGAAATACAGGAGACAAAGTTGAATGTAGTTATTGTTTTCACCGAAAACAAATTAAAAAAAAAAAAGTAGATCAAAGAATGTCTTTTGCTCTAATTTTTGTAAGAGAAAAAATTGTAAGTTTTTATAGAATATAGTCTAGATTTATGATTTTTTTTTTTTTTGGTTAGGACATTTTATTAACTTTTTTTTATGTAAATGTATTTGCAGGCTATTCGTTTCAATCCTGATGAAATAAGGCATCCAATAATACAGCATATTCTGGAATTTAGTGTGAAATGGGGTTTTCATCTACTTATTTTTTAACTTTTTTTTTTTTTTTTTTTACCTATTTGTATATCTGCTGCTTCACAGAAGCTTTTCAGAATTAATCCTAATAAAATAAAGTGTTTTTTTTTTTTAATTAGCTGTGAGTGAAGATAAATTGATAAATATTTGGCTATATTATCTATTGAGCATAAATACTTTTTAAAAATCCATATTAATGAAGTCATTGGTTAGCTCAATATTATTATTTTTTATAACTGTGACAGATCAATATGTAGGTATAAGATTTTCCCTATGTTGTAAGAAAATATTAATTAAAAAGTATTCAATATTCTTTTTACTATAACATTTAATTCTTAATTTTTTTTATGGAATAGTTTTATGTATATACTAGAGGCCTGGTAGACAAATTCATGCACCAGTGGGGTACCTCAGCCTGGATTGTGGGATCGGGCCAACACCTGCTCTTCTACATCCCCTGAGGGGTCCCAGGTTGTGAGAGGGCACAGGCCAGGCTGAGGGACCCACCAGGGCATAATCAGGGCTGAGGAGGGGCCCCAGGAGGGCTCCATGGTATGTGCTCAGCTTGGCTCACTCAGTTCTGACCAGCCAGACCCAGCCGTAAGCTAACCTACTGGTTGGAGCATCTGCCCCCTGATGGTTAGTGCACGTCATAGTGAGCTGTGGCGTGGCCTTAGCATATCATTAACATATTGCGCTATGATTGATTGAACATCCAACTGGATGATCGGGCACTTAGCATATTAGGCTTTTATTATATAGAATAGGATTTATATATAAAAGATAGATGTATATGTGTGTGGTAGATACAAAATTAATAGAAATATGCCCTAACCAGTTTGGCTCAGTGGGTAGAGCATTGACCTGAGGATTGAAGGGTCCCGGGTTTGACCTTGGTTGTGGGCACATCCCCAGTGGGGAGTGTGCAGAATGCAGCTGAATAGATGTTTTTCATCAATGTTTCTAACTCTCTGTCACTCTACCTTCCTCTCTGTAAAAAAAAAAACAATAAAAAATATTTTTAAAACAAAAAAATTAATACAAATAAATTATTAGTCAACTTTTTTCTTCTTCCATTTATTATTATTATTATTATTATTATTATTATTATTTTTACTTATTTCATGTCTTGATTTATCATAGAAAATAATTGTGCTGTATAGAAGGATAGGCTATTTAAGAATGATCCTTTCTGTCTATCAAATATGCCAGGCTTGCCCTGTGTTCACATGTATCATTGTTATAAAAATTAAGACAGTTAATCTTTTCTTAGTTTATATTTCAACTTTAATGTATTACACAACAATTAACACTGAATTTCCTTTTCACCTTTAACTTTTCCAAGCAGTTTCTCATGTTTTCTGTGGCTTAACAGAAATACGTTATTGGTTTGTTTTTTCAACAGGTCAGATTTTAAAATTTCAAATTATAATGCACAGAACTAAAGCAGTGAATTTTCTTCTCCTGATATTTCCATCCAGTGCAGGGAGAACTATTAGCAAACATTCTTGGCCTCCTTCCACATTCAGGCACCTTTCCCTGAGACAGGGAGTTGAGAGTGGAGAGGTGGGAGGGGAGGAGAAGCTGGTTAATGAATTTGGGAATATATAATAACCTAGACACAATGACTCAGCTTTTTATTCTGGAGCCCAGACATGGTCTCCCATAACATTTTTCCTTGTTTATTTATTTCTATGATTCTATTTTCAACCAGCAGCGCTGTCATGGTTGAGCGAGTAAATTGTTTTAATTCTAGTGTTCAGAATTAGGAAATACATTATATTTAGAAATAAGTCTCCTTCTGTCATATCAACTAAATGATTGGTGGTACTTTGATCCCATGTGCTTTACTCTATTGTCTTATTTCCTAGTTGGTTCAGAACCTGAATAGAGATGGGCCTCCTTAGAGATCTTTCAATGGCAAACAACAGTGTTAAACTTTGTGGGATATAATCCTTCCAGCCTATCTATCCTAATATATAAAAAGCCAGGGGCCATTACAACCGAAACTACTGGACAGACAACTAAACAACAGACTGTGGGGTGACAAAGCTGGCAAGGGGGTTAGTGAGGGACAACCAAACAACTGAACAGGCAGGCTGTGTGGGTGACCAGGCTGGCAAGGGGGTTAGTGAGGGATGACCAAACGACTGAAGAGCAGGCTGCATGGGGCAATCAGGATGGCAGAGGGGACCATTGGGGGTGACCAGGCCAACAGTGGGGAGAAGTTGGGGGCAACCAGGCAGGCAGGCAGGTGAGCAATTAGGAGCTGACAGCCAGGGAGGAAAGCCCCGATCAGCCCTGATTGCCAGCCAGGCCTAGGGACCCAACCTGTGAATTTTATGCACCGGGCCTCTAGTAAATTTACATTGAGAGAATAGAGAACATTTAAAGAGTAAATGGAAAAAATTGATTGATAATATGAATACAAATGACACAGAACTTTATGAATAATTTCTCTGATAAGTGAATTCTTAGAACAGTTTATTACAGATCTTTTCTTATTAACTGTTCACTGTCATTTATAACCTATATAACTATATAATGAAGAAAAAATTGAAGATAAAACTATATTACTGTTGACTTAACTATAACAACAACAGTAAATTTAAAGATAAAATACAATATATTATTGAAAACTGTCTTTAATACTGGACTATTTGGCTTACATTTGAAATACAATTCAGAAAATTTAAGAACAACAACAATAATAAAAAACATAAGTTATATAATCTAATATGATTAAAATGCTAACTCAAGGTATTATTTAATTAAAATAAAAAGTATAACTTCATAAATTGAACTCGAAAGTAATATATATATATATATATATATATATATATATATAATCTAATTTTAGACACAGATATAACATTTGGTTTTAAACTCCTGGAATATAGTAAGTACTTAAAAATTTTATAGTATTCAGTATAATAGATAGCTTATAGATAGACAGATAAAGAGACAGACAATGACAGCAGTGCTATTTTTAAATCACAAAACATTGAAAGTTTTCTTTTAAATATAACCAAGAAGACTTTCTTTGAATTTCTTATCTTGTGGCTTATATACATGGTAAGATTTCTGGACAGTGATGAATTCAAGTCAGGTATCTTGCTAAATTGAAAGGAAATCTTCAAATCAGAACTGTAGAAACATATCAATTGAAATACATTCAACTGATATTTATAAAATGCTTCCAATATGGTTGCATTAGGATTATAAGGAAAAACAAGACTTGGCAGATGAGTAAATGAGTTTAGAGAGAGTACAGTTGTTTCATTGTTAGTCAAGGACCTCATAGTGTATGCTCTTGCTCTTCTCTTGGCCCAAAACAACATTTTTAAGCAATATTTTCTACTGCCAGAATTTCCTTGAAGATTAGAATAGACAATTAAAATATCTTACTTTATAGGCAACAGATAGTTATACTGTAGTGCAATACGTTAAGATTAGTACTCATGGTGAATTATTAAGGAAAGATAAGGCTTTTCAATGTATAGACAAATACTGAGAAAAATGTCAAGTCACAACCTGTTATAAAATATAAAATGACCTTATAGTGTCATTATTAGAGATGAATGGATTGTTCAGTAACCCAGAAAGGCATATCTCAGCTTTTAATCAGGCAGGTAAGGAATTGCAAACACTATAATCTTGGTTTTTCCTTCTTTTGGATTCTGATTTAAGCTGAACACATGCTCTCCCCTTCATGACACTATCTCATATTCACCACAACAATGCCTCATTAACCTTTTCCTCATTAGTTCTTCCACATCTCTCTTTATATTTCTTTTATAACATAAATGATCCTATAATAACCTAGAATTTTAATTACCTGTGATTATGCTTGTCTCTCCAACTTGCTAAATTTATGAAAGAGTGATACTGTCATACTCATTTTTATAGTCTACATATTGTTTAGCAACCATACTCAGCCCAAAATTATTTAGGTAAGTTTACTGTTAATATCGATATAAGGAATGGTGTCAACAAGATGGAAGAATAAGAAGTTTGAGCTCTCATTCTTCCACAGAAATACCAATTTAGCAATGATATATAGACCAAAATACCTCTTTAAGAGCCCGATTCCAGTTGCAGTACCCAAGATGAACACAAAACTGAAACAACTGCAATGAAATTGGTAGGAAGGAATTTCACTTCATTCACAGCACTACTTCTACACCCGCACTGCTCAGTGCTCAGAGATCACCTTTGCCCATGACTTCCTTTGGGTATGTTAGGGGGTGGGAACACAGAGAAAAAGTTGAGCAAGTGTCCATCATCCCCTGTCTTTCAGTGTGCTGCCTGAGGGGCCAGTTTCTGCCTTTCCACATACAGAGTGCTGTGGAAACACATAATTTGGGCAGCTAAAACAAAGGAAAAGTGGGGGAGAGCTTGCTATGACTGACAGATCCATGAGATTGGAAAAGTACAGAACTTGAGTTTTCTCTCCAAAGAAAGAGAGAGAAGTGGACATTGCTTTGACATCCTGGGCCTTTCAGAGTGTCAATTTTTGTATTGCAGCATATGGAATTTTGAAGAAACTAGCATAGTTTGAGCTCCTGGGAAAGCTAGGAACTAAGGAAAAGGCATTACTCTATGAGACTGGGTAATGGGGCAGAGTTTGAGACTTTATTCCCCAAGACAAAAGGAGAGGAATGGAGCATGCCTCCAATGCTCCCAACCTTTCATTGTCTAACTGGAGGGTGGTTTCTTTAGGCCTCACGTTGAGCATTGATGAAATTAGCACATTTATATACCCAAAGGAGAAAGACAATATGGGCTCCTTAAAAAAATAAAACAACTGGTGCCTGAGGCTGTTGGGAGCAAAGGCCCAGGATCTCTAGATGGGTTGACTGGTGAAGGTCTTCCTTTATTAAAGCCACTTTATAAAGTTTGAGAAAGACAGCTCTTTCTTCTAATGTGCAGACACCGAGGCAAAGCTGCAAGGAACACAATTAGGAAAACAGTATTCAATCAAAAGAACCACCTTAAAGAACTGGAAATTTATGAATTGCTTGACAACTCAAAAAGATTTTAAAAAGCCGAGTGAGTTACAAGAGAAGAGATACAACTAAATAAAATCAGGAAAAGCAAGGAGCTCTAAGTTGGAACTAAAAGATGATGAAACAGCAACATAAATGCATATGAATGTATAGAATTCATAGGTAAATGTAAATATACAGAATATTGGATTACTATAATGATGATGTGCACATCACTTTTACCTCTAGTATAAAAGTTAAAGATAAGTATATTGAAAATAACAGTAACTACCAAAATTTATTAATGAATACCCAATATAAAAAAGTGTGTTTTGAGTGGAGAAGTGTGTGCGTGTGTGTGTGTGTATAAAATTGTTTTATGTAATTGAAGTTAAGTTGTTATAAACTAATAACAGACTATTATAACTATAAGATGTCTTATATAAGCTTCATAGTAATAAAAAATAAAATGCCTATAGTAGATATACAAAAGAAAAAGAGAAAAGAACAGATGGTGAAATCTCAGAGGGAAGGAGGGTTGGGTGGATGGGTGGGAAGAAATCAACCAAAGAACTTGTAGGCATATATGCATACCCCATGGACACAGACAAAAGGGTGATGAAGGCCTTGGGAGGAGGTGGGGACAGGCTAGAAGGGGTCAATGGTGAAAAAAAGGGGACATATGTAATGCTTTAAAAAATAAAGATAAAAAAAAGATCAAATCATACCACTTCAACTCCATCTCTGCCTCCACCCCCAACAAATCACAAAGGTAGAAAGCAAGAAAGGAAAAGACAGAGATGTTAAAAGAATACAGAATCTAAAAAGCTCCTAAGGGCTAAAAGTGGAATATTTGTGCAACAAAATAAATAATTATAGCATTGCATTATAATCCATGGTCCTGTTAACGAAAAAAACCGTTGTAACCTGTAAAGAATTTTTTTTATGAGTTTGTGTGAGCCAAAACTGTCAACATATGCCAGGAAGCAGAACCTCAAGGAATTGAGATAATGCTCCAAAGAATGGCGGGTTACATTTCTCTATTTATACACTGAAATCAAAGGAGGGACATAGGTGGGTTACATGAAATTAATTGGTGATGGAGTAAGGAAGTGGGAGAAAGCAAAGTGGTGGGAAAGTCCTGGGATTGGATAAAAAGTAAAATAATGGAGGTGTACTCTGGTGAGTGCAGGAACAATTAACCTGATAAAGAAGGAATTTGAGGCATCTGTCCTGAGGCCCACCACATTTGGTTGTTCCCCAGGGGCTCCAGAAAACGGGAAGTTACAAGTTACCCAAACAGCTCATAGATATGTTATCTTAGAGGCAAAAAGGCAAATGGGCTCAGTAAAAAGATCAAAGTTGATCTTTGTCTGGGAAAATATCTGGGACATGACTACCAACTATAACCTGTTAGATATTTAATTTTCAAACCTTCTTTTGTGGTTACCTTAGGTCTCTGGGTTTGCAAGACTGCCACGCAGGCCTTCCCTGAGCTTGTCAGGTTAGCATGTGGCTTTTTTCTTTCACAGTCCCTAGAATAAAATAAATATCCATGAGTTTATATTGATATAAACGGGGCTAAAGAGACTACTCCCCAAATTAGAGATAGTATGACACCCCGATAACTTGAACTCGAATAGAAACTGTGGTCTATGGACTATTACCGTAATTGCATGTTATTACAAATTTAATAAGAAAATTTTACTAAAACAACATGTTCTCCATAACTTAAGGTTAAATTTTTACTTTACTAGTATTACTGATTTATAGTTGTTTTTAATACTGGCAAACATATGCTACAGTTAAAATTTTGCTCATTATCATGCAAAATTTCAAGGGTTCTTGTTCTTGGCAACACCCTCCCCTGCAAAAACAAAAACAGAAAAACTTCAGAGCCTGGTTTCTCTCCCTCCTCCTTTCTTTATCCCTTTCCTCCTATCTTGTTCCTCCTTCACCTCCTTCTACATCTCTCATTCTTTCTCCTAAAAAGCTCCATAATATGGCCATATGGACATAGTATAACACTGATTGAGTTACAAGAACTAGGGTTAATGTGCCAGTAACTTCTGATGAACTTCTGTTGAACTTGTGATGACATCAGAGCCCTTTGGCAGAGTTTCAGGATTCCTGAGTTTCTCCTAGGGTAAGCAGTTGAGAAGACATTCCTAAATATAGATAGGGTTCCAGATATTATTTCTCTGTTTCTAATCTTTGAGAAATCTCAGTGTTGTCTTCCACCCTCTTCAAAGCCTCCTCATGGATTGGTTATCAGACTTCTGCTATAAAGAGCACTGCTTCTCCCAATTCTTTATTTTGTTTCTTGATTTCTGCAAGGCTTCTCCTAAACTCGATCTCCAGATTCAGACTACAGCTCATTCCTAATCACACACTTTAATGACTTGATGTTTTTTAATGTAAACTATATATTTTAAATGGGTTTTCTCTTTTGATGTCCATAAAGAAAGGTATTTTTATATATAACACATTTTATATATAATACATATATATAAAAGGTATTTTTATATATAACACATTTTTATATATAACACATTTTATATATAACACATAGATTTTTAATTCCTCAAGTCTTATAAGTAGTAAAACAATTAGTACCACTGGTTCTTTTTTCTGGAATTGCATTTACAACACATATTAGGAGAAATTGATTAATGACATTTTGAGTGAGAGATTATATGCAATAAATTAGAATTCTTGCTAACATATTTTAAAAAATAACATATAGCAAATTTTGCTATTTTCACTCTTATTTACATACCTTTATTGTAAATAGTCTCTCTGTTTTAATGGGTAAAAAGAACCTGGAATTATAATTTTTTAGGTGTTGTTTTTATTTTATTTATTTTTTACTTTTGTTAATCTCACTCAAGGATATTTTTCCATTGATTTTTTTTTTTTTTTTTTTTTTTTTTTTTTTTTTTTTTTTTTTTTTTTTTAACAGAGAGAGAACAGGAGGGGGAGAAACACAGAGAGAAACATTGACAAGAGAGACATATCAGTTTGTTGTCTCCCACACACACTGGATTGAGCCTACACCCAAAGTATGTGCCCTTGTTGTTGGAGTTCAATGATGAAGAAAAGATTCTCCAGGCCTTGCTTTTGTCATTAATTGATGGACAGTAGTTTTTAGAAATGTTGATGAAATAGCTTCATCATAAAAGTTACTTTTGGCCTAAACTTTGTGTTAAATCTGAAATAAAATCAAATTACATGCTGTGAGAAGAATTTTTAGATATTTTAACATATGAAAAAACTTCAGAAACCAAGTCAATTTTTAGAATTATATTGCAAATATAAACTATAATTGTATCCCTTGCTCCCACCTCATCTCATCATACCCCTTCCCTGTGTGAACCTGTAACAAGAGTTCCAAGGAGCACATGAGTTACTTATTCAAGTTGATAGGATTTGAGGCAGTACTATTGTATAAATGTACTTAGAGACTTTTAGTATAGTTTTGGCAAATAAATGGGCTAAACTTTAGAATTTTAAAATATACTTTTGTAGAAAAAGGGAGTTTTAAATGAAATAGAATGCTGGTTACTGAAATACTAGAAAGCGTGACAACAGCCTGAAATTAATTGTTCACTGAGGGGATAAACTTTTCTGAATTGGCCCTGGGATAACCAAGCAGACCTGGGATTATTCTAGCTTATCTCCTCAAATATTGCTTAATTGTTATTTGGAAGAGATACTTGCATACTGTATGAATTTTTTAATTCTTTTGTGAATGACTGTTAGTTTTAAAGAAGTTACATAACTATCTTAACAATATGAAGTTAGTGAAAAATGGCTGAGTTGCAGCTACTGAATAAATCCTTAGAGACCACCAGAACAATTACAGAAACTGGGAAGTGTGCCTCTATAATTTCATTTCTGGGTTAAATTTCAAAGGTTTATATTACCCATGACAAGCAAAGATCTGTTTTTAATAAATTACAGTTAAACATGTGATTGATAATAATGAAATGAATAAGTAGATAAGTCTAGAACAATATTTTGCACACAGCTGGCATTCTTTTAATTGTATTTGCTGTTTTCTCAAATATAATTAGATGCAAAAAAAGGAATCTCACTAAATATTAAACAGTGGCAAAACATCCTATTGTGTTGTGTGTGTGTGTGTGTGTGTGTGGTTGTTTTTAACTCAAGATATGAGTTCGTTCTTCTCTTCTGGAGGTTTTAATGATAGTGAGATAGTGATAACATTATCATGTATTAATTATCATAATAAAGTTCAAATACTTGATGCTTTGAGAAGACTATGAAGTCAAGTAAAACCTCACTTATTTTCCTTCGGGTCATATTTATAAACCTTGTGCTTTGTATATGGGACTCATGATCTTATATGTAGCTTTGGAGAAAAGAACACATAGGAAACATTTCATTATAGATTTAACAAACATTTTAATCTACATCATGAAAATTTTCAGTGCTTAAAATGCATAGACATTGCTTGGAGTAGAGAAGAATTATATTGTAGATAGAATTTTAGAACAAACCTTTCTAGTATAAATTCTCTTTTACAGATTCAACAAGGAGATTCAGCAAGGCCAGGTGATTTGGGTCTCATGGTGACTGCTGCAGGGCAACAGCCTGATCTCAGCTTTTTTGTTACACCTTGGCATGCTTCGAACAAGGCCATGTGCATCATGTCTTCAATGCATCACCCAGACTTGAGGTAAGAATATAGCTATTTCCTTTTCTCAGGTACACAAACATAGAGTACTGTTAAAAAATAACATACCCTACAAAACATTTCTTTGAAGCTCTTTTAGTGATTGCTTATGAAGTTTGGGTACAACCTAATATATGAAAACCCTGGGTCATAAGTTTCAGTAAGGACCGAGGCTCAATAACCCAGAAGTCAGTCTCATAGTCAGTGCTGGTTGCCGTGGCAACCCAATGCTGACTGCTTCCACTGCAGGCACAGTGCTCCAGCACTGACTGCTAAGGGGGCTGCAAATGAGGGCCAGAGAGAGGCCTAAAGAGAGAAGCAGGGACTCATCCATTGTATCTGTGGCAGCTTTTGATCAGCACTTGCCTCTCTCTTTCTCTCCCAGTCTGGCCAGCAGCTAGGCCTTCATTTCTCTCCAGGCCTCCACGAGGGCTGCTGATCAGCCCTGCCTTTTTGATCAGGCCCCGTTGATAGGCCCAGAGACATTGACTGGCATAGTAACCAACCAATCAGAACCAAATCTAGGTCAACTGTGAAGAGCCAATGGCTGCCGGGGAGGTGGAGCTTTTGATGCTCACTGACATAGAAACCGACCAATCAGAACCAAATCTGGGTGAAGTGTGAGGAGAGAATTTTAGCCTGTATAGGAGGTGGAGCTTTTGACACTGACTGGCATAGAAACTGACCAATCAGAACCAAATTGGCCAGCAAAAAAAAAAAACACAATTGAGGATGAGATCTGCAGGAAAGGGCAGTTAGGGACATGATCAGGCTGGCAGGGGAGGACCATTGGTGGCAAGATCAGGCCAGCAGGGCAGGGAAGTTGGGGGCCAGATCTGGCCTGCAGGGGAGGGGAGTTAGGTGTGAGATCAGGCTGGCAGGCAGGCGGACAGAGGGTTTAAGGACAATCAGGCAGGCAGGCAGAGGTAGTTAGCAGGGGATAAGGCAGGCAGGCAAGTGAGCGGTAAGGAGCCAGTGGTCCCAGATTGCTAGAGGGATGTCTGACTGCCAGCAGTCAAACATCTCCCAAAGGGTTCTGGATTGGAAAGGGTGCAGGCTAGGCTGAGGGAAGTCCCCCTCCATGAATGAATTTCAAATATGAATAACAAAATGTATAATGTTTGTGTTTCTCTTATTACTCTCATTCTCTTTAAACAGTTTTTCCTAACTTTGGATTGCTACTTATAGTATTAAAGAATTTGTACTCCAAAGTCATGTGACCTTTGTTCAAATTTTGATTTTCTATTGTTTATCTATGTTGACCATGGAAAATTATTTAACTGTTATGTAGGCTATGATAGTACTTTCTTCATAAGGCAGGTAGTTGAAATAATTAATGAATAACACCTGTTTATTTGATTAATGATGATGGTGATGATGCTGATGCACATGGCAACGATAATGACACCACGCTTTTCTGGTTTGCTGTTCATTCCACTGGTCACTTATTTTCAAGTGACTTTTGGCTGATACCTCATTAGCCTGACCTCTTAACATTTTTGCTCCTCGCGGATCACCTTCTCTACCTGCATTCCCTTCTCTGTAAAATTATTTCAATCTCATGGCTTTAGTATTGTATCAGCTAGGGTTCTCCACAGAAACAGAACTAATATATAGTATGTGTGAGAACATATAAAAGAATTTATATACGTGGGAATATGTATAATGGCCTGAGAATCAGAAGCTTTGATGTCCAAAGGCAGAAGATTAATGGCCCTGCTTGAAAGAAAAAGAAAGATTTTGCTCTTCTTTCAACTTTCTGTTCTTTTTGCTTTCTATAAAGATTGGATGATTCCCACCAGCGTTGATGAGGGTGGAATTTTTACTCAGTCTACTGAAACAAGTGCTAATCTCTTCCAGAAACACTTTCACAGAAGCCTCAGAAATAATGTTTAACAGCTATCTGGGCATCCCTTAGCCTGGTTACTTTTAACACATAAAATTAGCCATTACAAAAGCCATCCATCCTCTAACTGTCCAAATAACTTCTACACGTACCTCTCCAAGATTTGCACTTGACCATTTAATAGGCATTTTAAATTGAAATGGAACAGAGGTAACCTTTTAACTGCAACCCAAATAAACAACCTCTCAGAGTCTTTCTAGCCTCATTTTGTGGCTACTCTATATTTGTATTGCTCAGACACAAACTCTTAGAATGATTTTTTCTTAGTTTTCTCTTAATATCCATATTTAATCCATATCAAATTTTGTCAAAACTTATCTAAAATATATTCAGAAAATAAATGCTCTAACTCCCATTATAGCCACCACTATCAATCATCCTACCCCATCATTCTAGCTGTCTCCTCACTGGCTTTCAGTACTTTGAGTCTTTCCTCAATATACCAACCAAAATGGTCTTTCCTCAATGCAGCAACCAAAATGGTCCTTTAATATTTTAAAAAATGGGTCAAATCATGTAATGCCTCTGCTCAAAAACCTCATATTTTTCTACTTACTCAGTAAATTCAGACTTTCCCCCATGTTCTAACATGCCTACCTTCAGGTACATACCTTCTTTATCATTAATGCTTTAACCACTGTTGTCTCTGCTCTTTAGTCACACTCCTTGGGGTTCTTCAAACATTTCAGGCAAACTTCAATCCCACTGCTTTTGCTGTAGTTGTTCTCTGTTTGTAACCATTCTCCCATGCAGGTTTGCCATCTTATTTCCTTTGAAAATCTTTTTTCCCCCCAGTGAAGTCTTAAATGTTGCTATATTTTAAAGTAAATTAATGATGTCGACTTTTATAAGATATTCACATCTATTAAAAGAATCTTATAAAATCAAGTTGTCTTGTAAAATGCAGTCATAAAGGTTTAGAGTAATTGATGATCCATCAAACACTGAAAATCTTGTGGAGGTGAAAAGGGTCAGAAGTAGTGGTCTCTTTGTTCCCTCACCCAATATCTTTTTGTTTCTATTAGAAGGGCCATGATTTGAGAAATTGAAATGAAAGGATAAGGTGCTCAACTGTCAACTCAGTGTGGAAATTAAAAAGCCATAAAAATCTAGAAAATTATGTTAGAAAGCTTTCCATTTATCAGCTATTATAAACAACTGATTCTATGAAATTAATATAATTTATCTTATGTTTTACAATGTATGGAACATGCAGGAAGATCTCTATCATTTTACCTCTATATGCCATGCTTGGGACATGGAAAGATCTGAATAAAGTAAATAATTTTGGTAACCAGGCATTTAAGAATTTATGTTCCAGGAGAGCACATATTCCAAGGTGTAATTGCTAAAATATATGTTCTTTAAATATAAGTGGTCTCCATATGCTATTGCACTGTATATAAGATAAAAAATAAGTCTGTCACTTAGGAACATAGATGACCTCAAGGATGTTTCATTGAATATAATAGTGATAAATAATTTTGGGTTTATGTAAAAGTATGGTTTGTATGTTTTAAAAATAAGCATATTCACTAAATATTTTTTACTGTGAATGACAATAATTGATAAATTTTCAGACGGTTCATTATAAAACACTGAAAGAAAAACTTTTAAGAATTTTTGGCAATATTATTATAAATAAATTGATAATTCAGATGCTACCTTTGTTTAGTAGTATATATTGTAACTATAACCTTGATCATTGTGATATTTATCTTTATACTCAGCTACATGGTTTTAAGAAAAAATACGAAGGCAAATATTATTTCATTGAAATAAAATATTGAGTATTTAAGAATGATAGTCTTCTTAAATAAATTAAAAAAACAGTTGCTTCTCTGCATAATCTGACTACTTGTTTTATTTTTGTAATAAAGTACTCTTTTTGAGTTGTATCCTAATAACAAGTGATGAAGGAAAGGTTGTTAATGGGAATAAAGAACAAGATAGAAGTTTAGTTATCCAGCAGAGCCTAATGTGGAGATTTGCTCTCAACTAGAGAAGAAACCCAAATATATTCTATCAGGGAGACAGATGACAGGGCCTTGGGATTTGGGGCTGGATCTGTTTAGATAATACCACAAGTATTTCCAAACTGATGCTGGGAAACTGGGCTGGGGCAGGGGCTGGGACTTGAATCTGGTGAGGATGAAAGGCTGGAGAGTCTGGGAACCATCTGCCTCACAAAACAACTTAGGAACTAGAATAACTTAAAAGCTCTTGAAAGAAAAAAACCCCAAGATTCAGTAATCAACTATTTGTCTTCTTCCCCACAGAATCCATTAATGATTGGCAAAATTTTATTTTAACAGCTTTCATTTTACAAGAATACTTTTTCACTATAAAAAAATTAGCAAATGAATGGAAAAAACCTTGTTAATTATTATTACAGTTTTGGTACTTGTAATTTTAGATATTTTCTCTATATATGTATTTATATCCCCAACTTTTTCACATTGTAGTTCATCTAAATCTTGTTTATATTTTTATTTTTCGTCTTAGTCTTTAAACCATGAGTGTTCTCTTTCTGCACTTGGTCCTTTGATAACCTTATCCAGTCCTAAAGTTTTAAATACCATTCAAATGCATACAGTTCCCAAGTGTAAATAGCTACCCATATCTTGACTATATATATATATATATATATATATATATATATATATATATGTATATCTATGCCTATGATTATGTCTATCTATGTGTCTATCTATTCTATGTGCATGTGTGCATGTATGCATGTGTATGTGTATGTGTATGTGTGTGTGGATTTACTGCATTGTGGCTATCTCCACTGAGCTGTTCCATAGTCTTACCCATTGTACTTAATGGCAATTATGTTCTTGAAATGCCTTTTCCCCCAAAACTGGACGCTATCCTTGATTCCTCTCTTCTCTCACACTCTTACATTTGTACGCCAGAACAATTTCCTAGCCCAAATTTCAAACTATGCTCATAATCAGTCAATTTTTCACCTCCATTGGCATCATCTTGAGTTAACCACCATTATCTCTCCCCTAGATTATTATAATTGCCTCTTAACTCAACTATCTGTTTCTATACTAGTTTCTCTTCCAGGGTGGACATATACCACCCCGTGTATCTTTCTTTCTCCATCTCTCTCTCTTCTTTCTTCTTTCCCTCCTTCCCACTCTCATAATTTTCTGCTGTTTTTAAAATATATCTAATTTAGAATCTATCAACTGTTTCTATTTCTAGATAATAAGGATTCTGAGGGCAGGAATGTATGTCTTATTAAGCTGTGTCTCTCTAGAGATGGCATATATAGTAGGTGCTCAGTAAGTATAAGTAAAATTAAACAGTGACATGTCATCAAAAGAATGAATATGGAATGTAGTTTGGACTGGGGAAAGTTGATGATCTGGCATTTACAATGAAGGCAAAACTGTGGTGTGAAAATGTGAGTGGTAGGAGAAGCAAAGATGTTGGAATAAGAAAGGAGGACATAATAGAATGGGGATGCTTTAAATGATGATAAGATCAGGGTTTTCTAATGTGGTAGTCAGTAAATGTGGAGTGAAGAGGGTTTTGATGCTTGAGAAGTCCAAGATGGCTGAATATGAGATGATACATGAAGTATTTCAAGTTAGTGAAGATAATTAAAAGGGAAAAAACAAAGATATTTATTATCTTATGAACTTCTAACTCATAACCACATATATGTTTATCTTACTAAGTCCTCCAGCAACTTCCAAAATAGACACAGTTGAAAAAATGAGGCCCAGAATGGTAAAATCACTTGCCAGGTGTCCAGAAATAATAAAGGTGAAACTTAAATAAAAATGTCTGTTTATCTGAATCCCAAACTCATGCTGTATCCACTATGCTACTTTGAAAGACCTGATGCAGGTGATGAAATTTTCTATCAAATAGAAGATTGAGCTAAAGTAAGATTTGTATGGAAAAAGTTGACCCACTTAAGTTAAATGAATTGTTTATTGTAGGACCAGAAAACTTAATTAAAACTACATTAAAAATAATATTAATTCTCCTTACTAAATAGCCCAGGGACTCTCTAACTTTTGAGGCACCCTCCGCTCAGGTACAAATGTCAATAGTATATGATTTCTCTTCCAATTTCTTGACTCTGTTTTCTCCTATTTTCATTTTATAGAATGTTCTGTTTTCATCACAAGATGACCATGAGAAACTTTTAAGGTTGCATTCATCTTTCCTTTGCATTGCACATCAGCATAGAAATGATCTTTTGCAATAAATTCTGCAAAATGAATAGGTTTTCCCCTTCCCTTGAATGGCTGCAAACTCTCATTAGTTCTTATTAGGTCACATGAACATCCCTGAAGCGGTTCCTTTATTTCAAGCTTTTCCTTGAAGAAGTCCTAGATCAATTCTCCAAACTCCTAGACTGAAAATGTAGGAGGGGTTAATGCTCTGTTGGTTTGAGTAAAGTTGCTGTGGTGTAAGTGTTGGGAAATGGATGATGGAGAGTCAACCAGATATAAATACTTCACCTGGGATGAATACTTCTTGCATTAATTTACTCATGCAGCAACATTTATTGATCATAAAATGTGTTAGATTCTGTGTCAGGAGTTAGTTATATAGTCAAAAATGGCACTTATCCTCAAGGAGCTCAAGATATATTATAGAAGACCAATGAACTAGCTATTAAAATGGGGTATAATAGATATTAGTGTAGCAATCACATGGCTACAAGTAGGAGTCATCTGATAGGAAAGGCCAGAAAGAAGAATAAGCAAGCAAAATTTTGGGGGAAAGATGCACCTGAGTTGAGAGTTTAAGGCTCAATAGAAATCAAGAAGGTGAATAAGGAAATTCCAGGTAAGAAGAGCAGCATGTACAAAGCTGTGTAGGTGAGAGGCAGTCTGGTTCATATGCCCATTGCAATTCGTATTTTATGAAGAATCTGCTCAAGGACATCTAGGCTTTGATAAAATATTCTTATGAATGTAAGAGTAAAATTAGATGAATCAGTGGTTGGTTGTTCAAGTAGTGAATTGTGGTTGGCAAATGAATTACATTTTGAGTAGTAATTTTCTTTACCCTTCACAACTTATGAGTGTGTTACTGTTTTCTTAGGCATGGGGCCTAGTCATTTTGTGGGGAGAGTAATATGAGGAAAAAAGGACAGAATGGGATGGGAACATTTTTTCCTAATTTCAGTCCAGTTATTTTAGAAGTGAAAATTCCAAATGTGCTTGTTTGGAGAACAAGCATGTTAGACAGACCCTAACAGGTAATGCTTAGGAAAACAAATCTACTGTTGATTCTCATTTCCAGGGTGTTTCCTAAAGGAATCATTGGCTTTTCAACAAGGAAGAAAGAAAAACAAGTAGGTATAAGGCCCTGTAAGAGATTTTCAGAGAATTAAGGAATCCATTCAACCCCAAATAATATTTTACTTTTGATTAAAAATAACCAATTTTAGAGGGTTTTTGTTTTGTTTGTGTTTGTTTGTTGTTTTGTTTTGTTTTTACTTATAGTATCATACTGGGCTTAAATAAGAATAGGGAGAAAAAGAAAACTTTAGAAATCTTAAAAAGAAAAATAATTTGACAATACACAATAGAGAATATATTATGTTCAAATATAATTGTTTTTCTTCCTACGATGACAGTGGAACTATTAGTTTAGGAAAGCCTCTGGGATATTAGGTCTTGCCAAGCCATTTCATAGACAAACACTATCCTAGTTAAGAAAATAAAGAAAAAAGCAAGACAAACAGTATTTGCTGGGATGATCTCATCTTCACAGACCCTCTGTTAGGGCCTGCTGGAGGAGGGGATCCTCTGTCACTTTAATGTGACCATAGTCTAGCCATTGTCTGGTCTGATTCTGAGAAACAGCTGGAGACATTTGGAAACCGTTTAGGCGAATCCTGTTTGATTTTGCATTGGCAAAGTACTAAGTGTCTTGATAATAATAACAATTCTATATTTTTATTGAATGACAATATTATTTCATCACTAAGAAAAACAAGGAAAAATTATAATGAGCAAATCCACATTTCAGCACACTAAAAAAATTAGAATAGTTTTTTTTTTTTCATTTTCATAGTTAAATTTTTCCTTAAATGGAATTGACTGACTGAAAATGTGAATGAGATTCGGAAAGAAAAAGAAAAAGAAGATAGGAAATCAGAATTTTAAATTTAAAAAAATAAGGGGAAAAAGGAGTCAGAATTTTATGTGGTAAAGCATTCAGAATTATCATATGTTTAGTTCAGTATTATTTTTATAATTAATACTCTCCTGAAATTTGTTGCATACTTATTTCTGTGCTAGTAGATAGAAATGGAATAATTCTTAAAGATGAGGAACGTGAGGGATAAAAGGGTGAAATTATTAGTCAACAGTTAAGTGCAAGCTTTCTTAAAAACAAAATACACTGAGAAAAACTTGGAAGTCAAGCAGAACTCATATCAAAGTTCATGATTTTTAACAAACCATCCCCCAAACTTGGTGGATTAAAACAAAAAGGACCATTTATTAGTTTATAATATTGAGAGCTGGTAGTTTGAGTTTGAATCATCTGGGTAGTTTCACTGCTGATCTCTCCTGGGCTCAATAGTGGACCTGCAGTAGACTGTCAGATTGGCTGAACTAGTTAGTCTATGAAGCCTTCACTCACACAGTTGGCAGATGCCAGGTTGTAAACCAGGACCCCTCAGTTGTTTTCCACGTGGTCTCTCTAGAAGGCTATCTCAGCCTCATTTACATCTTCACACACTGGTCTCAGAATCCCAAGAATTGCCATAGAGGACAAGCTCCTGAGTTGAGCATCTGTCCCCTGTTGGTCAGTACATGTTATAGCTACTGGTGGGAGGGAAGGATGGACACTAAGCCTTTTATGTGTGTGTAATAAAGACATTATGGTATCATACAAAGGCTCAAGAGTTTAACATACAAAGGCCTCTTGGAAAATTCTTTTGAGTAATGACTAAATGAAAAGGAAACAATTAATATATAGTACATAGGGAATAAGACTGTAAATTATTAAATAAAAATGTTTGTGGCTTCAATAGTAGATGCCTCCTTCTATTAGCTTCAACAACATTGCCAGGATCTGCTCCTGATTAGAATGGAGAATTTCCCCTCTTTTACTATAACAGTATTTTCTTTAATTAAATTACAAAGTTAAGGTGTTGTATCTCAAAACAGTGTGTGTGTGTGTGTGTGTGTGTGTGTGTGTGTGTGTGTGTGTGCGCTTTAAAAAAAAGAAGTAGGGTTTCATGATCTGCCAGAACTTCTATGTTAGTCTTGCCTCTTAAGGCATCTCTTTAGTTTATCATGCAGAATTTAGCTATTATATGAGCTTTACAACCGAAAGGAACTTAGTACCAGAGAATGTTTTAAATAATAAACCTTTGCTGTCCTTGCTTTCTAAAAACCATCAATACAATGCCCTGCCAGCATGGCTACGTGGTTGAGTATCAACCTATGAATCAGGAGATCACGGTTTAATTCCCAGTCAGGGCACATGCCAGGGTTGCATGCTGGATCGCCAGTGTGGGCCATGCAGGAGATAGATTCTCTCTCATCATTGATATTTCTATCTCTCACTTCCTTTCCTTCTTCTCTGAAATCAATAAAAATATAGTTTAAAAAATAAAAAGCATCAACCCAATAGCTAGAATTTCACTGTTAATACCCTACTAATAATTAAATGGCTCAATTCTCATTAAGGAAACAATGTATAACAGCACTTGTTTTTATTAAACTAGTTTTATAGATACTTGAGATTCATTGAGTGTCATGTGTGCTTCACATTTTCAATATGTACTTATGTTAATTTAAATGCACAAACATTCAATGCCAGAAAAAATATTTTCAGGTAAGCATAACCATCTATGTTTGAAATCAATGTATTTTCTTACTTCACCATAAAATTTCTTCAAAGCCATTTGCTTACAAATATTTCCTTCCCTGGGCTGAGTTGCTATAGCTGCTGCTCTTACAGTTTCCAAATGGATTGTGAATTGTATAGATTAAGCAAAAAAAATTTAAACATGCTTTGTGTTTCATTCTAAATTGAAATTAAACTAAATTTATTTTAGCAATAATATTGATTTAATGTTAAACATTTATTTTATAAACATTAAACCACAAAATCTATTTTATTTTTTATCTATAGCAAATTAAATTATTGTTTTTAATTTAGCTAACAACTGCCATCGTTGAATGTCATTGCAAAGTGAAGATGGTTAAACTTGAAATTGTAAAACATAATTGTCTAAAGCAAAGGAAAAAATGGAGCCAAATTTATTATATAAAATTTCATGCCACTCTTTAAAATATCCTAAAGAAGAACATCAATTGTTTGGCATAAAAAATAATATAAACAGAATGTTTTTTTTGAATCAAGGAATAGATTATAGAAATCAGCCTGAATAGTGTTGCGTGCTACCTTGTAGCATAATGGTCATAGATCTGGAGAAGATAACCTTAACTAGGAATTAAACTCTAATGTGTTAATGAGTGAGTGGTGACAGGGCAGTCGGTAGCTAGTATAACTCTGTCACCTGCTGTGATAAATATTTGAAACCCTATATCAGATAATTTTCATGTTTTAATTTATTCTGTTCATCTCTGATAAAAAAACAAACAAACAAAAAAACACTGTCACCAGAGAACATTCAGTAGTGTGCTATAGCAGCAGTACAAATATAATCAAGCCTCTATAGGAATTTAGAATGCCTCAAGAATTACTCTATAGTTTAACCATTATAGATAGCCAAGTTCTGTATGTGACATATCATGCAGGTCTTTTGATGCACAAGTTTCATTGAATTAGAATCAATTAACTATGATATAGTAGGAACCTACTTTGTATCCAGATATATTTTTAATACCATGAGACTCCCATGTATTCACATAATTGATGTCAAACATTTTTATTTTATAGTTTTAGATGATAGGAAAATTGCAAACACAATAGACTTCTCATATAATCCACATCTTATTTCCTCCATTATTAACTTTAATATTAGTGTAGTACATTTATCACAATTAATGAACCAATATCTATATATTATCTACCGTATTTTTCGGACCATAAGACGCTCCGGACCATAAGACGCACCAGTTTTTAGAGAAGGGAAATGAAGAAAAAAAGATTCTGAAACAAATAGTGTCCTAAAATATTTTATGTGCATTAAAACCCAACATCACAGTCATAAACACATGTAATCAACCCTGTAAAGTAAACAGCAGCATTTAGAACCATTTTAGAGCCGGGCAAGCACACAGAGACCACACAGAGCCAGGCAAGTAAAAAAACTTTTTTTTAAAGTATATGTGTAGGCTATATTTGGACCATAAGACGCAGGGACTTTTCCCCCCCACTTCTGGGGGAAAAAAAGTGTGTCTTATGGTCCAAAAAATATGGTATATATGTAAAAGCCCAAATGACCAACTGTTCAACCGGTAGCTATGATGTGCAATGACCACCAGGGGGCAGGCATTCAACGTATAGGCATGGAAACATGAAACAGACTGATGAATCTCAGAGGGAAAGGAGAGGGGAGAGAGCAGGAAGAGATTAACCAAAGATCTTATATGTATACAAGAGGTCCGGTGCATAGATTTGTGCACTGGTGGGGTTTCTAGGCCTGGCCTACAGGGGTCAGTTGGAAATTGGCAGTCCAACATCCCCTGAGAGGTCCTGTAGCACAGGCCAAGCCAAGGGACTCGTAGATGAATCTGTGCATCAGCCTTCTAGTTATTAACTAAAATCCACAGTTTATTTAGAATCTAATTTTCTTTTTATGTTCCAGGATCCCATTCAGGATACCTCATTGCATTTAGTTATCAGGTCTCCTTAGGTTCATCTTATGTGTAAGTTTCTCACACTTTCCAATTTTGAGGAATATTTTGTGGAATAGCCTTCCATTGGAATGTATCTGATGCTTTTTTCAATTATTAGACTGGGGTTATAGAATATTGGGAGGAAGAGACACAGTGCTATTTTTATTACATCATCCTATCAACACGAAGTATCACTGCAAATGTTAACCTTGATCACCTGGCTGAGGGAGTGTTTGTCAGATTTCTCTACTTTAATATTACTATTTCCCCCTTAATTATACTATATTATATATCAGACTTCCTTCACTTGGAAGGGAAGCTCCTAGTGATTTAAGATGTGAGGAACAATTCTCCACCTCTCTCAGGTGAAGTATCCTCATAAATTCTTTGGAAGTTACACACCTTTTAGTGGTTTTAGTTGCCTCTCTTACCTATGAAAGAATTAAAAAGAATAAAGGAAAAATCGATTTTTGTGCAATTAAAAATTGCAGTGGGACTGGGAAAAATAAAAATTATGCTTAATTGAAAAGCAAAAAAATATGATATGCTAAAAACATGTTGCAAGTCAGCAAGTAAGTCATATTGGTAAAGCTTTTAATGTAGAGAAGTTTCTGAAGGAATGCTTAATCAGGATGATAACATTTATAGCCTGTATTGACTTAAGAGTATCAGTAACTAGGACCTTGGGTCAGGAGATGGTATTTTACCTCAGTGAGAAAGCACTGCAAGGAAAATGGGAATTTGACTAGGAGCTATGGGCCTTTACTTACCTCACAACTAGAACTATGTTGAGAAAGTGAAAATCTATGTGTACATACTTATGAAGAATGTGAAAATCCCAGAAAGGCAGAACATACTACATATTAAGAAATTAAGCCTGAATAGATGAACATAGTCTGATTTTATTGTGATTGAAAAAGGAATAACATCACTACATGAAACCTGGTAATTAAAGGTGAGGGCATGGACAAGGATAAAGAATTAGTACAGGAAAATAGAGTATCTCTAAAACTGCACTTCGGGATAAAGGAAAAATCCAGGAAACATTTTGAAATTCTCAATGGACTTGAAGCATTATAAACTTAAGAGCAGCTCTGAAGAGAGAGAAAAAACTTATATGAAAAGAAAAGATGAAAGCTAACAGAATGAGTTGGAAAATCATAATGAATAAAATGAAATGAACATGGCCTGGGAACAGATTACCTGGGTTTTGAATCTGGTCCTTTGACTTCTTTAAACTCTCCGTCTTTCACATTCCTCCTCTCTAAAATGAGGACAACAAAATATTTAATTCACTTGGATTGTTTTGAAAACATGTAGGGTAATTTATTTGTAAATGCCTGGTGCATTATAAGTACTTGATAAATACTATCTTTAATATTTGGAAAGGATTGCAAAAGTGTAATATAAGGAACATTTGCAAAAATATTTTATATGAAAATACTTTAAACATAGAAGAAAAACTTCATAACCTTGGTATAAGCATTTTTTAGGACAGAAAAGCATTAATTACACAAGAAAAATATAATTTGAATTTAATGAAAACTAAATTTTCATGCACTTTAAAAAAGTAAAAGGGCAAACCAAAGACTGGGCAAAAATATGTGCAATTTATATATATTTGACCAAGAATTTGTATCTAGAATATGTTAAGAACTCTTGAAATAATGAGAATTCATTAGCCTAATTAAAAATGGGCAAATCATTTGAATATATACTTTACAAAAGAAGGTTTGTGAATAGCCAATAGACATATGAAAATTACTCAACGTAATTAGTCATCAAGAAATGCAAATTAAATCATCATGAGATACTGTTACATACCCAGTAGAAAGGCTAAAATTTCAAGAAATAGCTAAACAAAAACAATACTGCTATGTTGAACAAGTGGATAACTAGAACTCCTTGTGTCTGCTGACAGGAATGTTACATGGGACAACCTTTTTGGAAAACATTTAGCAAGTTTCTTATATGGTTCAACATTCAGTTACCACATAATCCAATAATTTCACTTTAATGTATTTATTCCCCTCAAATGAAAACATATATTGTGTAAAATATTGCACAAGACTGTTTAATGGTTTTATATTACTCCACCCACCCCCCTATCCATGTAATGGATACAACCTACGTGCTTATCAACAGGTGAACTGTTAAACAAATTGTGTATGACCATATAAGCAATTATTACTCAGAAAAATAGGAACAAAATCTTAATATATGAAACAACTATATCAATCTAAAAAACATTCCAAATAAAAGAAACCAGGCATAAAAGGATACATATGGCTATGTGAGTCCATTTATATGAAATTCCAGAACAGGCTAAACTAATCTATAGTGACAAAGCAAAACAGTGATTGACTGGGCCCAAGAAGCAGCAGGATTGATGGCAGACCTTTTGGAGTAATATACTAATTGGGGTGGTGGGAATGTTTTGACCTTTGTCAAAACTTATCTATTTAGATAGGTGCTATTATTTTATGTAAATGTTGCCTCAATTAAAAAAAAAGGTTGAAAATGTTTTTAAAATGTCATTTATGTGCAGCATAGGTATAAGTTAAATATTTCAAAAGAAGTTTTTCTAAGATGCAAGGACTTAACAAAAATACAGCACACTTTTTGTTTTCCTAGGGGGGGAAAAAGTTATTTGAAGAAAAACCCTTATTACTAGAAAAGAAAGGAAAATTGAAGTCTTGAGGTCTCCCAAATGTAAACTACAAGTTCTAGGGCTGTGCAAATAGGCATTTGTTGAGGAAGCCAAGAAGTGACCGGGGAGTGTGGGAGTTAGCAACCCACACCCAATCATTAAGCTTGTCTGTAATGATCATGATGAAGAAACGGGCCTTGGAGTTTTTATTTCTGATTTGGAGAACTCTGATACTCTGAAAAAATAGAAATCACAGATTGTCCAGAGCTTGGTTCTTATCTTTAAACTAGAGGCCTGGTACTTGACATTTGTGCATGGTGGTTGGGGGGAGGGTGTCCCTCAGCCCAGCCTGCACCCTCTCCAATCTGGGACCTCTTGAGGGACGTCTGACTGCCTGCTTAATGGGCAGTAGGGCATCCCTCTCACAATCCAGGACGTCTGGCTCCCAACTACTCGCCTTCCTCTGCCTATTGATCCTAATTGCTTCTGCCTACCAGCCTGATCAATACCTATGTGCTTCCCAGTCGACCCGATTGCCTCTAACTGCCCTCCCTTGCTGGCCTGATCACCCCTAACTGCCCTCCCCTGCCAGCCTAGTAGCCCTGAACTATCCTCCCCTGCAGGTCTGGTCACCCCCAACTGCCCTCCCCTGTGGACCTGGTCACCCCTAAATGCCCTCCATTGCCAGCCTGGTCACCCCCAACTGTCCTCACCTGCAGACCTGGTCCTTCCCAACTGCCCTCCCCTCTGGCCTGGTCAGCCCCAAGGCCTGCCCCCCTCAACTGCCCTCCTCTGTAGGCCTGGGTCCTCCTCAGCTGTCCTCCCCTGCAAGCCTGCTTCCCCCCAAACTGCCCTCCTCTTCTGGCCTGGTCTCCCCCAACTTCTCTGTTCTGCTGGCCCAGTCATCACTAACTGCCCTCCCCTACAAGCCTGGGTCCTCCTCATCTGTCCTCCCCTATAGGCCTGGTCCCCCTCAACTGCTCTCCCCTCCAGGCCTCCCCCCAAACTGCTCTCTTCTTCAGGCCTGGTCCCCCCAAACTGCCCTCCTCTGCTGGCCCAGTCACCCATAACTGCCCTCCCTGCTGGCCTGATTGCCCACAACTGCTTTCCCCTAGAGGCCTGGGCCCCCCCCCCAACTATCCTCCACTGCAGGCCTGCCTCCCCCCAACTGCCCTCCCCTGCAGTTCTGGTACCCTCCAACTGCCCTCCCCTGCTGACCTGGACTCATCCAACTGCTTGGTCTCATCCAAAGGCCTGGGTCCCCCACAACTGTCCTCCCCTGCAGGCCTGGGTCCCCCACAACTGTCCTCCCCTGCAGGCCTGGTCCCCCCAACTGCCCTCCCCTGTAGGCGTAGGTCCCCCTCAACTGCCCTCCCTTACTGGTCTGGTCTCACCCAATTGCCCTCCCCTGTAGTCCATTTTGTGGTGGCCATTTTGTGTTTTGGAGTGATGGTCAATTTGCATATTACTCTTTTATTAGATAGTATACTCTATGGCCAGACATTGCATTTTGTGTCTGTTACATACAGGTTAGTGACTATCAAATGTTTGCTCTACTTCACAGGAATTAAAAGGCAAAAAATAAAGTGAAAAATATATGAAATAAAGCCTTTATCTGCTTTTAATCACTGGCACTAATCACTTTCAAAAGTATATGCAAATGTCAAAAATGATAATGGTGCATTATATGAAACTAATGCTTCAATACTCTGGAATTAAACCACAGTATAACCAAGAAGTAGATGAATACTTAGGTAGGGAAAATTGTATAGAGTAAAGGTGGATTCAATTTTCACCTTAAATAGAAAGGACACAAATATCAGATTATGCCTCCGATATGAACTAGAAATCTTCATGCTCTTTACAACTTAATTGGTTATTAGGTTTTAAATCTAAAATCTGGTAAAATTAGAAATGGGACACAGAAAGCATCTAAAACTATGTAGAAAATAAAGCAAGCAAGCAAACAAACAAAAAAAGCATAATCCAAATAGGGAAAGCCAGATAAAAAGGAAATACAAAAGCTCACAGGACAGAAAGAGCAAAATAAGATGAAAATTGTAAGCTATATCAGATGAGGAGGTGAGACAGTTTCTCCAATTTCCATTTAAATAGGCACAATATAAACAAAGTGATTTGAATTAAGAATTAATGATTTTTTCTTCATTATTCCTTCTTAGAAAATGCAGGTTAATAAAATAGATATTATATTTAAACCATAATAGTAAATGGCGGAGGGAGGGAGAGAAGAGAGATGAGGAGGAGAGAGATACTATAAACAACAGCTCATCTACAGAATCTGCAAGGATGTCGAGGAATAGTTCCACTGTACTAGCAGCCTTTCCTTGCTCATGAAGAATCCAGGTAGAGAGAGTCATGCATTATCAGCAACTTCCTTATCCTTCTTTTTGTATCCAGAAGTGGGTATTTCAGTGTGCACAATGGGATATTTCATCCACCTTTGCAAGGAGAGAGTACAACTTTCAAAAACCAAAAATCAACATAACTGACCTGGCAGCAGATAAAGCCATTTCTAATTACAGAAGACATAAATACAACTCCTCCTGTTTGCACTGAAAAAGATACAAGGAAATATTGACCAATGTCCTGCTCTCTACCAGTTTACAACTTTGTTGATGAGATGGCATTATCTACATATATAAAGTAAACAGGTATATAGAGAAAATATAAAATAACAAAATATATAATAATACAAGTTAGGAAAGAGTAATCAATGTAGGCTGCTATCCTTAGAACATTTTCATGGAAACAGAACACTTCAATTGTAGTCATGGAGGCTAAACAGGCTCTGGAGAGTGGAAGGGGAAGAAATAAGAGCAAAGAGAGAGCAGGAAGGAGCAAGCTGCCAGGAAGTGGCAGAGACCAGGATGAGTTTCAGGGAATGAGATGTGGGTTAATCTATAGGGAGACAGTAGTAAACCTGGGTAAACCTTAGCATGTTTTTACAATAGAATTGTGTGTCTCACAGAAGTGGTATAGAGGTGGATCATATGTATGTATATTCAGAAACTGGATCTTGAAATTAGTTTTCTATAGAGTTGCATTCATTGTCAACACTATCTCTATGACTATGGCTCTTAGCTAGGAAAAAAGAATTGAAAACTACTGTAGTGTGTAGCTTTCAATAACTCTGAGGTTGTTTCATTAACACTAACCAACTTGACCTGCATAGTAATAACAATAACATCAAAGTTTGGTAGAAATAAGAGAAACTCCATATAAAATGTACAAAGCATAAGCTGATAATTTATGGATGATGGAAACATTTTATGAATTTAATGGATCATAAATAGGGGACTGTATATGTGTGGCATGGATCCTTCGGAGGTATTGTTTTTAAAAATCTGTCTCAGTTGTAACAAGTAATCCTTAGATCCTCATTCTTCTTATACATATAAATTTGAAGTCTCCCAGAGGCTCTTTACAATAGCAGGACCCATAAAAAGAAATGGATGGATGCTCTCTTGACCACAAGAATTCTGCCTTGATATAAAATGCCATTCTTTCAGCATACGTCTGAGGAACCAGTGAACCTGGCCACAATTTTAATGTTCCAATCATCTCAAATTAATATTCTACTTTGCCAGGCTAAGAAAAACACAATACATATTTTATATAACTTTGTGTATTTTAAGGATACTTTCATCCATGTGCTTTTAATTAATTTACATTTATATAATTAAATATTTTATGAGCTTTTGGGTGTACAATCAACTTTAGCTTCCTTTTCAATAAGGCATGTTTCAGTATTTTTTCCTTTTAATAACAGGAGGGCTTGTTTTACTAAAGACAAATGCACTCAAATATACAAAGGTAGATTTGATCTGTAACTTGAAGCTCACGTGATTTGCATGTCTAGAATTACCTCCCTTCCCTAGAACCCACATAACTGAAATAACTAGATTCTCAAGATACTCCTGCCAGATATTCACAATCAAAGGACTTTGGCAATGACCATTGCATAAAAACTTCAGAAAAATGTGGAACTCAAAAAATATTGGCAAAATCTTGACTGAAACTAGTATTTAACTTAAGCTCGACAATACCTAGGCAAGTTATAGAATAATTATCATTAAGGATAAACATCAGCTAATTCTAGATTCCTGAGTTTCTCAGAATGGGATGTTCCTGGGAAGTATTTGATTTATATTCGTATTGAACATTATGTGATATTTCATCAAAGTGGCATTTTCTTCAATTTTTGCCTGCTGAGCAGAGTAGTAGAATTCTTTATTTTCTGAGTATAGAAAATTAAAAAGAAATTCCCAAATCTGCTAGTGTCTGCTGGGATTGGATCAATAAGTCTAAGTTCATCTTCTTTGTTATGTTTGTGCTTTCATTCACTTTTATCTTGACCCTTTTTATCTGTTTATAGTAAATTCAGAAGTAATGGGGCATGTGAACATATGGAGAAGAGAAATAATTGGATGCTATTTTCATTTTGGAAAAGAAAAAAAATGGATTTTGAACGTTTTTTTGTCAAAGTTTTATTGCCAGTGTTATTTAAAATAATGTATTAAGAGCCTGGGAGAAACATTTAATGATGACTAGGGAAACATCTTGGTGATTAAAAACAAATATAGAGGTAAATGAAGCTTTACCTACATGAAGTAATATCTGGCACACTACATGAAGTAATATTCCCTATAGAAAGACTTCATTAAGCTCTTTGTATGTTATCAGGAACAACAGAGATTTCATGTTTGAAAAAAACATGCATCTCTTATGCAGAGCAGATGGGTCTCTTTAAGTGTTGTGAAGCATTTGTAAGAGTGTCACAGAGAATTTAGGGATAAATCATGCATATAATGATATAGGAATCTATGTCTTTTTAAAAAAAAATATTTTATTGATTTTCTTACAGAGAGGAAGGGAGAGAGATAGAGAGCTAGAAACATCGACCAGCTGCCTCTTGCACACCCCCTACCGGGGATGTGCCCGCAACCAATGTACATGGCCTTGTCTGGAATTGAACCCGGGACCCTTCAGTCCGCAGACCGACACTCTACCGCTGAGCCAAACCAGCTTTGGCGGAATCTATGTCTTTCATCCAAGAATTTTTTGAAGGCACTGGCTCTACCCTAAAGGAGAAGAGGATAATCAGAAAAGATATTAGAATCCAAAGAAAAAACCTGAACCTCTCCCTTCCTTTCTGCCTCACCCTTCACACTTACTAATTAATAGATGCTGGTATGCATTGAGTGCCTAGTATATGCCAGGCAGTCTTCTAACAATTTATAGGTATTATTTTTTGCAAAGTTTTGAGAAAATGTATTATTACTTTTATTCCACAATTAAGGAATTCTACAACCAAAATACACAGGGGCTAAATAACTTGTTCATGATAACACAAGCATTAGTAAATGACAAATGCAGAGTCTGAACTTGAACTCAGATTCTAGAGCATGTCTTTTAAGCACTGATTCATACTGCCTCTGCATACAGTCATGGTTCATGCCCATAGGGGTTAATGTGGGACATTTGAAATCTCAACTGAGCTAGATGATGTTCTTGAGGAGAAATGTCTAAGAGTGAAAATATTGCAAAATGGGAATAAGTATGGTTCATCCAAGAATTCCAGAGACAGTAAAAAAATAAAGTGGAGGATCGCTAGAGCGATCAGACACCATACCCTCAACCCAATGGTTCCCCTGAAATATTACTTTTCTTGTGAGCCTGGCACAGGAATGTACTTTCATAAGACTGAGCCAGGGTAGGCCTAGACCAGTTCCATCTTGTTTGTTCTGGAGGACAGCAGCTGCTCATATACAGGGAACAAAACCTTTATTAGAGGAAGTATTTTTTTTTCTTTTTCTTTTGGTAGGTACAAGTTAGATTTCTAGCAATTAGTCCCAGAATTATTGGTAACCTTTTTTTAATATTTTATGTAATCCTATTATATATTTTTCCTTTTTCTGAGAGTATACTATACTTCTACATGAAAAATAAAATTTTATAGGAAAATCTATATATTAAAAATTTGTATATTTATTTTTATATAATTAATATTTTCAAATGGAAAATAATTTTTCTGTTTTTTTAATCAAATTAATTTAATCAAAGTTAAGAAAGCATCATATATATATGTCTAAGTGACTGAATGACTGAGTGACTGGTTGCTGTGATGACATGCACTGACCACCAGGGGACAGATGCTCAGAGCACAGGATCACATTCCCTCTTATCTGAATTGGGCCTGTAGGGGGTCAGGCTGAAACGAGCTATCCAACAACCGCGAGGGGTCCTGGATTACGAGAGGGTGCAGGCCAAGCCGAGGGACCCCAGCAGTGCATGAATCTATACACCAGACCTCTAATATTTTATAAAGAACCATGGTCACTTTTGACAACCTGACATTTTATTTAACTTTTATTTTATATCAAAAAGGAAATTCCCAAAGGACCATGTTTTCTTTCACAATTTAAGCAGCATTGCTTATAATTGTCACTAGTATTTAATATTTATGGAGAGCCTCTAGAGTACCATGACTGTGTTAATGATGGAATTGAGTCTTCAGAATTTTTCTTTTTATGGGATGGAAATATTAAATAAAAAAAAAGTCAATTTTTAAATGAAAATATTTATAAAAAGGAATTGAAATATTTTTATTTTGTATTCATGTAAAGATAGTTTTTTTTGGGAAATGATTTTGTTAAATAAAGTGTACCATTTAAGAGAATTTAGTGTGACTATTTATTAGGGATACTCACTATTATTTTACCAACTGTAGAAAGAAGTTTAAAGGACATAGGGCAAAGATAATCTAATCATATTTTTTAGAGTTGGCCAATAAAATATTGCACTGTGGATATTCTACATATTGTGAAGAAGATTCAGTGAGAGAATGTGAACTTCTCTGAAGTTAAATCAATCTGTGTTTTGTTTGTTTGTTTTCTTTTTGTGCCCAAGTCCCATTTTCAGCCACTGGATGTAAATGTAGGGTAACTTTGAAGCAAAATTCTCAAGAGAAAAATGTGTTTTCTATTCTGGTTAATGTGGTCTTTCTAAGAGTGTCATTCAGGAATAATTGCTCTCCATACTTCCTCTTCTCCGTATTTATTCTCCATTACAAACCAAAAGTAAAACTTGTTTGAATCCTCATTTATTTCATTATGTGCAAATGTTTAATACTATATTACAATTCATTTTATGTATTTTTGTAATTTTTTCTTGGTGAAAGATGAAATTGTTGCAGGGAAAACTATATATTAAAAATCTCAATGACTTACCAGTGCTTTAAGCATTATAGAAAAAAAAAAGAATTATAGGAAATTAAGTACTATTTCAGTATCTATTATTAACATTCTTAGTGATGCAAGATGATCCCATTTCATGTTGAATAACTCTGTTAAACTCTGAAGCATCAACACAATTCTTATGACACTATGAGGCCATTGTTTCACATTATGAACATATGTGGATCACTTAACATTGCACATGGTTTTGTTATATATCAGTGACTACACAGACTGAATTGCTTTGGCCACATAATCAGCTTTCAGTTGCCTTAATTTTCCTTTTTGGTACCTAAATATTTTCCTGATAATTCTTTCTGGAGCTATATAAAAGGTCATTTAGCATAATTTTCTTTTCTTTTAATGTTTAGTTTTTGTTTTGTTTTTAAATATATTTTATTGATTTTTTACAGAGAGGAAGAGAGAGGGATAGAGAGTTAGAAACATTGATGAGAGAGAATCATCGATTAGCTGCCTCTTGCACACTCCCTTCTTCTGGGGATATGCCCTCAACCAAGGTACCTGCCCTTGACAGGAATCGAACCTGGGATCTTTCAGTCCGCAGGCTGACACTCTATCCACTGAGCCAAACCGATTTCAGCTTAATGTTAAGTTTTTACCTTTAATTGGGTTAGCCAAATTGGGAAGGGAGGGTCAGGCAGAAATGGATTGCCAAAAACAATGGATTGTCCCTGTTCTTAGCTCAGTTGATCTCTTAGCTCAGTTGTTAGCATTTCATATGATTGACATTAGCTCATTAGTTCCTGGAGCACAGGGACTCAGAGTTGAATCACCAGAACCTGGCACAGTGTCTAACACAAAGGAGACACGTAGTATTTGTTAAAAATGGGTATTAGGTTGATAATTTTATAATCCTGTTATACTAAAAATAGAGATAAGGAAAAGCAAAAGAATTCTGGTTTGGGGTCTGATGTATGAAGAGCTTGGAAGATGTCAATCTCATTCTTACAAGAAAAAAGCTGAACAAATTGAAAATTAATAACTCTTCTTACATGTACCTGAGAACAGAGCTTACAGACAAACACAAAACACTACTGAAAAGATTGGAGAGCCAGCAAAAACACGTATGATGGCTTACCAGGAGCAGAGGCCAATGCTGGAGCCAGCAATTAGTATGAACAGTTGTAAGGTAATTGATTAATTGCTGGAGCATGAACATGGACTAAATTGAGAGATAAAAACTCCTAGGGGCCCAGCCTTTAATGAGTTTTATTTTCAGGAGCTCCAACAGATTCTCTAAATGTAAGAATGTAAAGATGAATTCAAACTTTTTGAAATTTTGACCTGTGAGTTTAAATGAAGGTGACAAGCATTACCTCTAGGCTAGAGCATTTAAACACTGATTTAAAGCTCCCTTTCCTCTATCATATCAAATAGAACATTTCATGATACTGACTGCCATATTACATTAACTCACAATTAGTCTGGAACTCAAAGTGAAAAAAAATATGTGAGAAACTGTGATATGGGTGAGAAAAAACATTTTATCTTAACCACTTGGATTGTGGGTTTTTGTAATATGGCAGTTGCTAAGACTGTTAAATGTTAAATTATGGAGACTCACTACAAACTTTCAACATTGGTAAAAAGACTTAATAATTTAAGAGTATTGAATACATTTATAAAAAGTAGCCAATAGAACAATTAAACATAACAGAACTCAGGCAGAGGGGTAGGTAGGAGTATTATAAGCTAAATTCCTCATTTTTCAGAATAAAAGGACATATATGTTTCCTGGAAATCAACAAATCAAGATAAAACTGAATTATTTGGAATTTGGATATAGTAACCATTGCAATATTTAAACCCAAAAGTGATTGACAAGTGGCACTGAGTAACAGAGGATGAAGACTTTCTCTTTATAGCATTTTCTTTTCTGACGTGGTGTGCATGCATTGTTTTTGTAAATAAAGAGAATCTAGGTAAATTCGGATATGTTTCTCTAGCTTCTGCTTCCTTCTCCAGTTCCTCTTGTGTTGTCCATGAGGTTCTCTCTTTGTACACTGAAGTCCTGATTACTGTCTTACTGTATGGAAACAAGGAATAAATGACCTACTTACACCTGTGATGGAATGGTCCAGTATTAAAACCACATCTCTGAGCTTGCCCTCCAGATCATCTTGTTCAGATGGCACCTGTACTCCAGTAACTTTGGGGAGTTCCAGACTGCCTGAGTTGTCCGTAGGTTCCAACTTTTTGTTTCCTGAGTGCCTAAGTGGAACCCTGGTCTGCTGGATTGGGCTTTAGTTTTCTTCCCCAGTTTTGCCTACTAGCCCAGACCTAACACACACCTATCCTGCCATTGTTCTCAGGGTCTTTGCTTCTCCACTTTGACATAGTTCCTCTTCCTCTCCTGATTGAGTCTCTGCCCCACATCTCAGCCGATGCAGAGTGAATGGCTATGCAGAGGTTTGGAGGGCAATCTTCCTGACTGACTCCTGCGAATTTCCCCTGATGTGTGCTTTATCTGAATAAATGCTGTCTCTACCTAGTGACAAGTAAATCCAGAAGGGCTGAAACTGAAGTACACTGGACACGGCACCCAGGTACCTGGCTGGTTCCTATAAGTTTGTCAACATTTCCTGTTTCTGGCACATGGGTCTCTCTTGGTTCCAGGTTGCTGTGTCTGGCATGCATACTTTATCACTAAGTTCTGAGTTCTGTATGCCATCAGAGTGTATGAATTTTTCTGCATAGTTTCTTTTCGCTCAATTTTTTAATCACATGGGTACTATAAGAGAGTGTTTGCTTAAAAAAAACACACTAAAAGCAAGAATAAAATGAACATATTACATGCAAGAATCAAGTCTGCTTTGATTAAATCTTTTTGTTTCTGCCTCATCTCTCAAAGTCAAATGCAGTAATGAGTTCAAATTGTATTGTTCTGAATGGTTTTATTAGAAATACTTTTAGTGTTATTGAGTGTGCACACATGTTTATATGTTGATTTTTCTGTCTTTTCAGAATCACTAAATTTATAATTATTTTACATTTTATTTCCCAATAGATAAAAAAAATATTTTATTTTCATCTTGAATTGTTTTCATGTTTGAAAGTGAAAACGAATATTATTTAGTTATCAGTTTACAGTCTGTTATTTTTCTATTGGTATATTGGCCTTTATTACTCTTAAAAGCTATTCTTTATTTTGATTAACTTCTGTTTATTATATATATATGCAAATAATTTTTCCATTTTCAACTTCTACTTTAATATATTTTTGGTAATTCAAAATGCAGCCCAGCCAATCATTCTTTCTTTAAGAAATTTTCTTTCCAGTTTGAAGACTTTCCTAATCTTCAGATTAGATATGGTGCATTAACTTTTGAAACACATAGGCAAGTTTTTTACACTGTTGTATAAAATAAAATAAGAATGTGCTGAAGTCAGATTGAAATGAAACCCTCAAGTTCCTGGAAGTGGATGTAATCATAAGTAGGAAGCTATTGATTGAAAAGGAAATGAAATTAAAATGCTGTCAGGCACCAAATCTTAATAATATATGTAGCTCAACTCTACTCAAATACACATTTATGAGGCAAAAATCTCAAAAGAATAAGAATAAACATTTGTCTCTTTAATCTGAGGTCACCACGCGACAGGCATTATAGAAGACTGAATAAGAGAAATATGACAGTTTCATGTTTTGAATTACTTTTTGGCCAGATGTGGCTTTCCCTTTTACAAAAAAAAGGATTAAACAATCTAATTACTCTCTCTTTCATTGAAGTCTTGCTTGAAGTCCTTGCACTTCAGTCAGTCACACAGCACTGCAGGCGACTGGAGTGGAGCCCAGGGCTGGGTCCCCAGGTCTCAGGAGGAGCCAGTCACTTCCAGAAGGCAAGGTGCCCTCTAGCTGGGGATGGCCTGCCCTTGATTCTTCCAGAGGAAGTGTTTGGAAAAAGAGGAAGGAAATAGGGGTGGGAAATGGTACTTGAATTGATCAGTTTGAATTCTAAAAGGGACTCAGGCCTGAGAGATCAGATGAAACAGCTGTTCACAACATGTGATCAGTTCTCTACAAGCATTATTTCTCCTGATTAATACAACGTTAAGAAACATTCTTCTTGAGGTCTCTATTTTAAAACATTATCTTCTGGAGATACAAACATGAGAAATGGATTGTCTCTAGTATACTAGTATAGTTTTTTTTTTTCTTTTTCCCTCCTTCCTTCTTCCTTTGCTCTGTCCCTCCCCTCTTTTCTTCCTTTCTATGCAAAATAATGTTATGAAGTCTCTTATGTTAAATTCTTCCCTACATCTAAAATTAGGAGAAAAACAGACTGAAGCTGTCAGAGGAGAGGGTGGCAGAGGGAGACTAGATGAAAGAAGGTGAAGAGATTAGTCAAAGAACAAATATGTATAACCCTTAGGCACAGGCAATAGTGTGGGCAGGCAGAGCTGGCTGGAGGTAGGCAAGTGAGGGAGGGGAATGGGGACATCAGTAATAGAGTCAACAATAAAAATAAAGTTAATAAATAAGTGAAAAATGATTTGAGAGAAAAATTTAAAAGGGAAAAATTTAAGACAAAAACAATTATACACCTTTCTGGGTTCATCCAAATTCATCTTACAGTTTCTGGGACTGAATGTGTTCACTTTCTGGGACTAAATGATCCTATTAGTTGTTAGGATCATCTTTTTAGCTTCATATTTTTGCAGATTAGGGGATACTGCAGTTTCTTTTGGTCACCTGAGCTTGATAAGAGGATCCCAGGGGCCAATTGTGAGTTCTACTTCTACACTTTACCTAGACCTTCAAACCACATTGCCAGTCTTAGGTAATTGGATACCTCTGTTTTGTAAACCTAACCTCTGGAATATTGGACTAAAAAAATGCACTTTTATTTAGTTTGCAGTACACATTACAATGTGTCTAGCATAGTTTTCTCTCAAATTAAATTACCTCAATGTTTCAAAGAATCGTATTTTTATCTGGCATGTCCTCGGCCTAATCATAGAAGAAATAAGTTTATTGCTTACATAACTATGTGAACCAGGCATGGAAAATACATATTAAATTATCAAATTCATCTTTATGCCAATATTGGATTATTCCCCAAAGTTCATTGCTCTATGTTTTAGACTTGTTACATAATTCACTAATAGAATATAACCAACATTATTTTTCTTATTTCTTTGAGAATTGACACAGATCCCTTTCTGCAGTAAATGCAATCTTTGTTAATATTTACTGATTATATAAAGTAAGTATAAATAATGCCTTACATTTTATAGTAATTCTCAGTATGTATATATAACTTTAATCTATACCAGTAGTGACATTCTTTTTATCTATTATGTAGAAGATAATTATTAATGTGTTAGACTATATAGCTTTCTGGCTACATAGTAACAAGTATTGAAACATTTTTCTATTTTTTCTTGTTGATATAGTAATGAAATTACAATATTTTTTATTGCCTTTTACCTGACTACGTACTCCATGAAGACAGGGATTGTGTCTATAATGTGTTCTAAATGTAATACTTGATTCTCAAATCAGAGTGGTACTCAAGATAAATATGTTTTCAATTCTGTGTATACAAACATTTTATATATATATATATATTGAGAGGAGGGGGGTAATATTCAAATTAGGCCAGGATGCCATAAAGGGTCATGATTGGTCAGGAGGAGGTTGCGGGCTCAGTTGAGGCCCTGAGTGAACACGAACAGGAATGAGGGGTGTGGGGGGGATTGGCCTGCAGCCTCTGCAGCCAATCTCAGGCCCTGAGAGGAAAGGGCAGGCCCACCCATAGCCTCCTGGGCCAATCGCAGGCCCAGAGTAAAACTTAGACAGCAAGTTCTTTCAGTATAATTGGGCATTAGAAGTCCACAGAAGGATCATTTCCTTTTCTATGTAACACATAACTCTGACACACTATTTACAATTAAATAAGTTCCATATACTTTGACATTTTATAGTCCTTAAAAGTTACATATAATGACCAGCAAAGTGAGAAGATGAAAATAATGTTTAGGTTTTTAAAGGTGTAACTAATTTCTGTTTAGAAGACATACCGATTCAAAAAGTGACAGTTTTATTGTCCAATAGGACATTAGCTAGATTGTATCTAATTTAGTAGTTTTACTAAGGCTTTCATCCTTGGCAATCTCATTTGAACAGCATTATCATCCTGCCACTCCCTTCACTGAGTTAAACAGAACTTTTGCATCTGCTATTATGTATTTGTATAAGAATTACATATTTTCCCCATGCAAAATTTTGTTTTGACACGATAAAACAAAAGATCATTTGATTCTTCCCTGGAACACAGAAAAGCACAAACTTGAATCATTGGTGTGGCTTAGGCTAATTTTTCCAAATATTGTTAATAAAATTCATTATTTTAAAACATTATCTTCTGGAGGGATCTTCACAGAGCCAAGAATTCTCTCTTTCAGACCTACATATTCAGCATCTCCAAGGAGGAGGCCTCTTATTCTGTGTTTTGTTTTGTTTTTTAATACTCACCGAGGATATTTTTTCACTGCTTTTTAGAGTGTACCAGAGGGAGAGGGACAGGGGAAAGGAGAGGGGGAAGAAAAGGGCCAGCTCCTGGCCCAGGGCAGGCCCTCACAGCAGTCCCACCTCTGCACATGAGCTGCAGAGGAAACACCTTTTCTGACCGCTCATTGGCTAAGATTCCTTACACTACTCACAGTGTTCTTGGTAACTTGCCTAATAAGAATCCAAGAAGGTGATCTAGGGTTTTTCCACCTCTGGAAGAAAAAAATGAAGTTCTGCTGCTGGGGGGTCTAAGAAATGTCGTATTTTGCCCTTGCTGGTTTGGCTCAGTGGATAGAGCCTTGATCTGCTGACCGCAGGGGCTGGGTTCGATTTTGGTCAAGGGCATGTATTTAGGTTTCAGGCTCCTCCCTGGCTGGAGTCCAGGTCAGGGCTCATGTAGGAGGCAAACAATCGAAGTGTCCCTCTCACATTGATGTTTCTCTCTATCTTTCCCTCTCTCTCCCATGCTCTCTAAAAATCAATAGAAAAATATCCTCAGGTGAGGATAAAAGAAAAAAAAAGAAAGAAATGTCATATCCTATGAAAGAGACATCATGAAAATGCCTAAAGATAGTTGTCATATTTTTGTGCTGAAGGGACTGGAGTCCTTGTTGATGAAAATACCTTGGCGGCTGCGGTGGCCAGCTGTGGCAATAGCAGAAGGGGGCAGCACCTTCTCCTGATCAGCCAGATAGCCTCCTGCAGAGGGAAGTCTGATGGCTTAGGCTTACAGGGAATGGTCTAGGCCACATGTGTCAAACATAAGGCCCGCGGGCCAAATCCCTCCCGCCAGGCCTTGCAATGTGGCCAGCACCACTGCACTCCCCGCCAGGCCTTGCAATGTGGCCCACACCACCCACACCACTGCACTGTCATCACTGCACTCCACTGCGTTTCCATCACAGTGACAGTTTATGACTGTTCAGTAAACCATTCGGCCCGCGATTTAGGCTGGATTTTAGATTTTGGCCCCTTCTCTGATTGAGTTCGACACCCCTAGTCTAGGCCATCCATAGGACATCCCCTGAGGGCTCCCAGACTGTGAGAGGGGCCAGGGTGGGCTGAGGGACTACCCTCACCCCCACCCTCCCACCTCCTGTGCATGAATTTCATGCACCGGGCCTGTAGTATGTGTGTGTGTGTGTGTGTGTGTGTGTGTGTGTGTGTGTGTGTGATCTGGGGAAGGGGGAAAGCTTAGGCTAATTTTCCAAACATACACACACACCCATATGTTGGCATCTCTAAGTGTATAGGTATATATGTGTACATATATGAGTACAGATATGTTCATGCATACATACACACATACTCATATTGTTTAGACTGGCCCATAAAAGGAGATAATAATGTAATAAAAGCATTTTAAAGGATTTCTATGCAACATCATTCTCTTATTTACAGTTTAGGATCATAATGCAAAAAGGAGAACGAATGAAAACACACTTAAAATGCTTTGCCACCACTAAAACCAGTTTGGCTCAGTGGATAGAGCGTTGGCCTGGGGACCGAAAAGTCCCAGGTTCGATTCCGGTCAAGGGCATGTACCTTGGTTGCAGGCATATCCCCAGTAAGGGGAGTGCAAGAGGCAGCTGATCTATGATTCTCTCTCATCGATGTTTCTAACTCTCTATCCCTCTCTCTTCCTCTCTGTAAAAAATCAATAAAAAAAAAAATTATATATATATATATATATATATATATATATATATATATATAAATAAAATAAAATGTTTTGCCACCAGTCCTCTCCCTCCATTCTCTTGCAATAACACTCTATTTTCCTTTCCTCCTTGTGCCCCTACTTCTGTATTCCCAGCTTCTTCCCTAAGCTCATCTATATTGTTAGGAACTGAAGACAATAACCTTAAAATGGGCCTTTGTTTTCTATACATCAGAGACAGATGAAGACCTGGTTACTATATAGAGCTTCCAAGTATGAGTATCCCTTTTGCAACTCCACACTTAACTGATAGATCCTCCCTTCTACCAACTGATGGACAGAGTATGACATAAATTGCACCAGCAGCCTGGACATTTCTGAACACCTAACCAGGCACCTTATATGGACTGTACATTGAACTACCAATCAGCACCTGCCAAATACCCTAAACCCCAATTCCTAAATCCCTAAGTGCCTAATCATGTGCCTTATATGAAACCACCAATCAGCATGTGTCAAGTACCATAAGCCCCATCCCTTCCCATTCCTCCCTTCAAAAGGCATGTTCACCTCTGGACGTGTGGCTACTCCCCCTTTCCAGACAGCCCAGCAGGGGTCCTTCTCCTCTACTAAATCCTCTAGTCCTGGTTTTCGGCCCTCTGCCTCATCTTTCATTAGCCTTTAGCTCTTTGAGGACTTTTAGAACCCATGTTTATTTCTGTTGCAACAACACAGTTCCCTTAATTTCTGAGATTCCTTGTTGAACCATTTTAAAGGATAACTGCAATCCTATCATTTTCTCAACTTAATTATGTCCATCCAGCTTTGCTTTTATGTGAAATCACTCTTAAAATGTCCGTGGTGTTCATTTATTTAGATTTTATTTATGTATCATTACCACTTCAAAAAGCAATTTGGGAAGTTTTATCATTGCTGTTACCTGCTGAACACATCAGCACAGGTCTGTGCAAAGTGCTTTCTTGATTTTAATTTCAGAAAGATAGGGGAGAGGGGCAGGGAGAGGCAACATGAGACAGGCAGCAGATGGACTAGATCGAGATTGGTGGGGATAAGCCCATGGACTATGTGGGCTTAGGAGCGTGATTTGCTTCCCTCTGCGACACAATTTTCTCATATTCAAATAGGAATAAAAATGTTAAATAATTTAATGTGGCCACTTAATCATGAAAAGTGAAGTTTTTATAACAGTAATAGTTAATGCTACTAGCTTTGAAGTTTCAAGTGAAGATAGCTGAATATGAAACAACTCACAGTCATGGAGGTCTGAATCATACTGGCATGGACATCTGCCAGCTCCCCTCTTACTCTCCTCCACCTTCGGCTGAATCAATGAGGTTTCTATAAAATTCGGCTACAAACAGTCCTTCAGTTCCTTCCATGTGGTATCTGTTCTATGGAGGTAAGAGTAGAGGAGGTTGTCCTTAGAGCTCTTACAGTGAGGAAATCATACACTAGAACATTGTTTCACCAAGGTGACTAATAAGGTGATGGGACCCCTGCTCACCAGGAGACTGGGTAACAGGATTATTCTCTCTCCCAGACTTCTTTACTGTATTGAATGCACCAATAATTCCATTTGAGTAAAAAACAAATTTGCCATGCCCCAACCATTTTTGTTTTAATCATACATCTTTATAGATAGGGAGAGAAAGGGACATGGGAATAGAGGAAGAAGTTTAAATCTATGCATCTCTCTTAATGGGCCCAAAGAGATGTGCAGTTGACTCATGTGGGGAAGATCTAGAAACCCTTACGTCTCAAAGGAGAGGGGTGTGCATAATGAAGAACTCTGGAAAAGAAGATCTGCGGCTTGTACCTGAAGAAACTCTTAAGACCTGAAAAATACTGGTTATTTAAGTAACAATTTTATTTTTCATTTTTAAAATATATTTTATTGATTTTTTACAGAGAGGAAGAGAGAGAGATAGTTAGAAACATCATTGAGAAAGAAACATCAATCACCTGCCTCCTGCACACTCCCTACTGGGGATGTGCCTGCAACCAAAGTATATGCCCTTGACCAGATTTGAACCTGAGACCCTTGAGTCCGCAGCAAATGCTCTATCCACTGAGCCAAACCAGTTAGGGCTAAGTGACAATTTTAAATGCCCACTGAGATCACTGAGATGCCATACAGTTTAAAGGAAATTATGTGCATATTTTTATCTCTTCATCAAAAACCTAACTTCAAGTTATACATTGCTCTGTCATTATTACTTAAAGCTGTAGATGCATACATATAGATAGCATATAGTGACATTGAAAATATTATCAATCAAAATGCTGTCATTGGATTCAACACAGCAGTGTCAGTGCTCTGTAAACTCATTTGTATATGGACAGAGCATTTTGTTCAAGGAGGAGGAGCCAGCTCACCTTGAGACACATACACCAAAGCTATCAATTTATGACTTGCCCCAGCTTTGGCCGTCAGAAGCCCAACGCCAGAAAACAATGGCCCAGAAAGCCAGTCTTATGTTTTAGTGGTATAAGGGTTCCCTCCATCAATGCATAGTTTTGAGATTTACAAAGCTTGCCTTTAATACTTTTCTTCTCTCTCTCTCTCTCTCTCTCTCTCTCTCTCTCTCTCTCTCTCTCTCTCCCTCCCTCCCCCCCTCCCTCCCTCCCTCCCTCCCCTTCTCTCTGAGGGTGTGGCCAAAAACTCTCTTTAATGAGTCAATATATGTGCTTTGCCAAAGTTTTCCATGTTTCATACCTCCTCTAGTAAAACTTGTATCATATATTTGAGGTCATTGGTATATATATTAACAAATCAGATGTAGTGTATAGTCACTAGGTGCTAGGCATTGAGCTAAAAGCTTAAATTCTTATCCCACTGGATCTTCATAGCAACTCTTCAAGTAAGCCTAGAATTATTCCTACAGAAGAGAGTATTAGAGAGACCGATGTTTTGCCCAAGATAACAAAGGCGTAAGGTGTGGTGGCTGGACTCATACTCAGGTCTGTATAATTTCAAAGTTAATACTGGCAACCACTTTCTTTAACTATTGTATTACTTATTATTATACAATTGTAAGGACAATGTCAACATGAATAAATAAGTATGAGATGATATCTAAAAACAATTGACAAAACATATGTTGAGAATATCCATTCTTGTTGACAGTTGTGGAGGAGACAGCATATCATCCTTAAATACAAAGTCTCTGGTGTCAGACTTCCTGGTCTCAGACTTGTACCATTGTCTGAGTGTGATCTTGTAAAAATTTTCTTCACATTTTTTTTCTATAAATTTTTTGAAAATGGGAATAGCATATTTGATAAAATGGGAATCCACCTATCTACCTATCTGCCTACCAGCCTACCAGCCTACATCTATCATCTATTCAATTACTTGAAGAAATTCTGAATATTAAATGATTTAATGTAAACAAAACACTTAGAATATGTTTCTGGCCTAAACAAATGTTATATGTTTTCTTACAAATAAATCAAAACTAAAATGTACACTGATGTAGATTCCAGAGTCAAGAATTTAAGCTCCATAAAAGAAATAATTTTTGTCTCTTCATTTGGCTTTTCTGAACTAAGAACAATGCCTGACACAAAAGTTCTCAGAAAATGTTTGTTAAATAAAATAATGAATCACTTTAGATTGAATATGCAAAAAGGAAGGAAATAAAGCAATGCCAAATGCATGAAACTAGTAAATCAAAAGTAATAACACTGTAAATCATTATAATTTTGAAATCCAGTTTAGAAAAATATTTTCAAAGGCACAAAGCAATGTATTTTAAGCAATACTAAATTACTGAGAATTTTTATAAATGAAGGAATTTTTGAAAGCTAAAAACAATGAAATAATGTGTTGATTTATGTGTTACTTATGATAGTAACAAAATGAAAAAATTTAAAAAGTCAAATTTTCTAAAACACACACACACACACACACACACACACACACACACACACCAAAAAACAGAATTATAGTATAATTTATTAGAATATTGCATGGCCATGAGGTATGACATATGTAAAGTATGTTATGCAATATTGAAAAAGCTATGAAAATGTAATTCAAAGCAGATGTAATTTATATTTTGCTTTGCAGACAATTTTTATTCTTTGTAATAATAAATAAAACTTTCCTTCAGATTGAAAGACTAAAATTACACCCTTTTCCTCCAACCTCCAGCTCTTTATTTCAAATTTGAAATGAATACCTAAAGAGTGTTTACTTTTTTATTTTCTTTTTAAATATTTTTTTAAAAGGAGAAAGAGATGAAAAGCTACAGCATGGTTTTAAAACATGAATCTAGCATGACTTTTCCAAAATTTATTACATTGCAACAACAATGCTAAAAATTTCTAAAGTTTGTGAAAAACTAGCATTTTGTTGTTGATGTATTACCCTTGACTTGGTTTTTCTGAGAGTTTTGCATACAGGTCTTGTTGAAGAAGACATTGGCTTAGATTGGAAGTGAAGAAATGACATAAAATCTTAGATGTTTATCAGTCAAGGAATTCCATTTAAGTGAAATTCCCCAGGAAACTACAGCTACTTAATAATGAGCATGGAAGGATTTACAAACATTGACTGTAGTGAGACATGATAACTTCTGAAACTACAGCTCAACTTGAAATATTGAAGTTTAATTTGGATCTGCTAAATTATACATTTTGAGATATTGCATTTTTATACATTTGTGTCCTAATTTTTGTGTTATCATATCTTATATTAACCCAAATGCTAGATTCCATATTAAGTGACATTTTCCCCAAATTAACAGTGGTTTTGCAAAGGTCAAAATAAAGAGGGAGAAAATAATAAAGAATCTCTAGCAGATTTCAAACATTCTGAGGCATTTTATATCAATTTTAGAGGTCCATATAATATATCAAATATTATGCTTTCTTTCATTCTTGGTTATATTATTTTAAGGGAATATAAAGTGTCCTGAAGAGAAAAATATTCCCCTAAAGTTTAGATAGAAGATTGACTTTTTAAGGCCAGATTCTTTGGTCTGACGTCAAAAACCCTGTTGGTTAGGCAAAATTTTTAGAAGAACAAGGGCACATAAATCATTGGAAAGGTCTGGGGTAAAACTGGATTAAATTTCTTCTGACTTTGTCTTTGCTTGATTTTTTTAAATTGTGTGAGGACATTACAGGGGCAAGTGCAGAAAGATCATTAAATTATATATATATATTTCTCTTGCAGAGAATTACTATTTATCACTAACTTGGTGGACCAGATGATGTCTCAAAATTTCAGAACACTGACAAAAACACATTATGGCTGCCAATTTCCTAAACCACCTTGTCATCATAATTTTATTTTCTGATCAACAGCTCAGAGAATTTTAATGGGAAGAAAGAAGAAATAGAAACCAGTGAGGTTTTCTGCCCTCCTCTTGTTCTGGTTATGCCATTGGAATTTGTGTGAACATTTCTCTTCTGATGAAGTGTTGGTGACTGAAGTGGGCATTACACATAGTTTCCTTTTGTTCTAAGATTACACACAGGGTCATTAAAACCTGATCTAGACATCAAATGGAAGCCACAATGACTGCTGACATACTTCTCAACAAGAATACTTCTTATAAGGAAGTCGATAAAAATGATTAGAATAAAAAATTGTAAAAATGAAAATTCACCTGACTGTTTAAATAGGTTAAAAAAAAAGGATGATTTAACAAATTAATAATTTCACTAATTACAAGTTTAATCCTCATACCTTTAAACTAAAAAATAAAATATTAAATACGTTATATTAAGTATACCAATATTAACATGAACTACTAATTATTTATCTATAAATGTGAACATTTATTTCATTATACATTTCTAAGATTGTTTAATTTTTAAAATATTTTTGTCACGTTCAGCACCCAGCAAACTATGGTTTATGTGCCAAATCCAGTCTCTTTTTGTAGTTTTTTTGAATATAGACACGCTAATTCTTGTACATATCATCTGTGGCCACATTCATGCTACAGCATCAGCATTGAAAGACCATATGCCTGCAAAGCCTAAAATATTTACTGTCTTTCTCTTTGCATAAAAAGTTACCACTTCATTGCCAATCGTTAAGAATACACTGTTTCATCCCCCTATTTCAGTATTGTCCCAAATACAGGTTCTAATACAGTACTTGATGTATTAATTTAAAGGATAAATTTGTTTTTATTATTTCATAAAATTAGGGGAAAACACGGTAGAAAATAATACCATGGAAATTGAGTATATATGTTAAAACACTCTCAGGATAAAATAAAAATATCTGACTAAAATGTCTTTCCTCAGGAAATAAAGTACTTTTTCTCAGAAAGAACATTTTCCTGCTTCCTTTTTACTTTTTTATTTGGAAGGAATTAAGACAGTTATTCTTAAACTGGAAAACTAGAAAGGAGGCTTTAGCATATACTTGTAAGAAAAGCAATCCCTTCTCAGGCCCCAGTGTCCTTGGGATTTTTCTGTAGAGTCTGAACACTTGGAAGTGGAAGAGAACATCTCTTAAATATTTAACTCAAATAAAACAAATTCTAGTTGCAGCCAAGAAGGATATGCTAGATATTAAAATATTTCAAGATGACTCCCTATATAGAAATTTACTCAAATTTATATTATGTTTCTGCTTGCTTCGTGCCTATTTTTATTGATATATTTACTCTGTCTATAAAGACTATGCAGAAATTTACTCTTAACGTATTTTGTATTATAACTCACTTTTTAATACAGTCTCATTATTTGCTTTTACAACATACTATATAGGTTAAGGGACTTAAAAAATAAAATAAAATGGTAGAAATATCATCCTAGTTGGTGTGGCTAAGTTGGTTGGGCATTGTCCTGTGCACTGAAAGGTTGACCATTTGATTCTTGGTCAGGGCACATACCCAGGCTGTGGGCTGGATCCCTGGTGGGAGGCATGCAGGAGGCAGTTGATCAATGTTTCTCTTTCTCCTCCCTTTCTCTCTCTCTGAAAATTAATAAGAAACATTTTTAAATGGTAGAAATATCAGCATGATTTTATATTGATGAATAAAGTTAGAGAGAGAAAAGAGAAGGTCTGCATAGTAAAGTAAAGAATTGCCAGCCACAGTGGTATCCTTGCAAAGGAAAGAAAGAACAGGATCTAGAGAACAAATAGAGGGAAAGGATATTTGAAAGATGAATGGATAGTTTATCTGTGGTGCCAGGTGGAAGACTGATTATGTCAGTGTAGATGGTACAGGAGGTTGGTGGTTAAAGTCTGTGATAGTTTTCTCCCAATGCTTCAATTTTGTCAAAAAATATAAAAGAATATTACTGGTTCAGAGTGAGTTTTGGGATAGGATTGTTGAAGACTTGAAGAAAGGGAAGAAAAGTCATATAGTCATATAGATGAAGAGTGAATAGGCTAATAAAGTAGAATATGAGCATAGATGAAGGACATATAGTGAGATAGCCTATAGCAGTAAATGTGCATTTGAGGTTCACAGTCACAAAAGTAAAATGAGAACAGTCAGGACAGTTGTTAGTTGTAAGAAACTATGTAGAGAATTGGATTTCATGAGAGATATGGTTTTGTTAAGGGAGTGCAATGAAGTGAGAGAAAAAAGAGGAATTCAGGGATATAAACAGTGGATGATTATATTAAACCATGGGATTTAAGTAAGTATAAAAGAGAGAGATATCAAGATGAGGGATGGTGAAACAGTGGTAGAATCAATACATTGGAGATTTCAGTATGTCCTAAAACTGGTTCAAGAGCCACATGTGGCTTTTTGGCCCCTTGAGTGTGGCTCTTTCACAAAATACCACGGCCTGGGGTGTCTATTTTGAAGAAGTGGCATTAGAAGAAGTTTAAGTTTAAAAAATTTGGCTCTCAAAAGAAATTTCAATAGTTGTACTGTTGATATTTGGCTCTGTTGACTAATGAGTTTCCCAACCACTGTCCTAAATATTTGGAGTCAATGCAATAGAGGAAATGAGATAAAATAGTAGAAATAGGTGTTCAGCAAACGACTATCATAAAATTGTGATGATAAAGGAATTGCAGTTATTAGCACTAACAAGGACTAGGGTATGGCCATGGGTGGCACTGGTAATTATGGAAGTGTGGAGGACAAGATCATTGTAGGAGAGGAATTTGTGGAACTGAGAGACTAAGGTGTTAAAATGAGGAACAACATACATCTTGAAACCACAAAAATATATCCAGAGATTTATAATGAGCTGGAAAATAAATTCCTGGGAAAACATAAGGAAGACACTGAGAAAATTGTGAAGGAATTACATGCTGCCATATGGGAGTTTGTGAATGATATAAAGGGAAGATATGAGGTTTAAAACAGACTTGGAGAAGGAAGGGAGAATGGTCTGAGAGCAGCAATGAAGAGCAGAGATGTCCACTTTCCTTCCAGTTCCAGTGGGACAAGTGCAGTGGTAGTAACAACAGACACCACTGGTGAGAGCTATAGGGGAACTAGGGACCTCAAGGAAGAGCTAGGGTTTTTTTAGAGCCAGAAAGAATTCTGGGAAGAAGTAGATGATGAAGGAGATTTCTCTATTGCTGGACTGTGTGTTCAGAGGAAGAGTGTAACTGAGGGGAATTGAGGGGAACTGAGGGGTGGGAGAAGGGGAAACAAAGACTAGCATGCAGAAAATTAGTTGCCCCCTTCCGCCCCCACACATAACTGGGGCTTCTTGGGGTGACAGAATTTTTAAAAGACCTGAAAGTTTGAAAGGATTAGTGCCACTCTGGCCAGGCTGTGATTTGTGTAGGGGTTCGGTGGTGGATAAAGAAGGGTGAAATGTGAATGATGCCCGACTCTTGGTGGTGGGGACGAGAAGGTTGGGAAGATGGCTTCAATTTGCCTCAGTGGGAGTGGGCCACTCCTGCCTGAGGTGAAGAAAGTTCCTGACTTCAACTCTTGGCCTCCATTGAGCCAGGGAACGCATTTACTGACAGTGTACTCACTCCTGCTCGGTCCCTGGGGTGCAGCAGTGAACTCCGAGAAAATCATTTGCTACTCAGAACATGTGAACACTTGAAAATGAGGTCAGAAAGCCAAGGGGGCTTGATCTTAGCCTCACCCCCCATAAATTGCACATTTACTCTTGGCCCGTTATTATAAGATAAATGAACTATGAATTGGCTTTTGAAAAACCTGTTCATTTTCTTCCTATTCACAATTCAAACTGCCTTCCAAAACACCACCCCGTAAAACAAAAATTACTATTGTATTTAGGAAGTGAGGAGAGGAGCCACTTTGGGGAGGACAGCCTTGCCCCGGGCAGCTTCCTTCTCCCTGCCAGACCCTGTGGAGATGCTCAGCTAAGTTCATGGATAAAAGCAGCTCTGTTCACAAACTTTTTCTTAAAGGAAGGCAGCAGGCACAGGTGGCCTGCACACGTTTCCCTGGGCACTGAAAGAGTATTTTCCTAGTAAAAAGATTAGTGGCAAAGTAGAAATGTGATTACCCAGCTTCTTTTCTACTTTAACAGTCCCCTGCCTAAGCAAAGAAAAATTCATGGAAAGATACTTTGCATTTGATCCTGCTCTGCGTTCCCAGCTCTATTCTGTGTGGTTTTTTTTTTTTTTTTTTTTTTTTTTAATTTCTTCTCCAGATAAAATATAGGTTATTTCAACTGTCTGTATTGTCTAAACACCATTCTGTAACTATTTGAAATGATGAGCAATGCAAAGTTGATTTTCATTTTTATTTCATAGCTTTCTTATAATGTATCCAATAATACTATTATTGTAGACAGTTTCAGCTACATCCAATTAGGAGCCATGAAAAATATTGCAAGTATTAGAAACAAAATATTAAAGTCTTTTAAATATTTTATCTTTAAGTATAGTATCTTTAAGCATATAGTAACTTTCAATATTATGTCTAAATACTGCTATTTTCAGTACTGGCCTCACGTTTTATCAGATACTATACCTTAATCACGTTTTATCAGATGCTACACCTTAATTACCTTTGAGAATAACTACAACATAATGAACAAATGGACATTTTTGTACTTAGATTTAATAGCAATTTTCTAAATAGAAATTGTATATAAATAGGTGATATCACTCTTGATATTTTGAAAATAGTAACTTTGTGACAAAAGGACTTTTGTGGTGTTTTAGTTATTTCTCACGTTCCTCCAAGTTGGGCTATATTGTTTATATCTGTTTACAGAGGAAGAAACAGAAGAATTGGAAAGTTAAGTAATTCACCCAGGTGTAAATGATGAGGAAGCTATAGTACAGAGATTTAAACCCAGTAGTCAAACTTCGGAGCCTGAATTTTCCACCAAAACAGTACACCTACTCCCACACAAATTAACGACTATAAGTCATTTGTAACTTATATTTTATTTAATTTTCTTAGGTATTTACTTATAATGATAAAACTAATAAAAAGTGTTGTATATATTTATATTTCAGGCCCTGTGGAAAACAGGTTATAATGTATACACACTGTTTAAGCCTCACCATAATGTGGGAATAATTGCCATTTTCCAAGAAGCAAAACAATATATTTGTCTGAAGTCACCTTCCTATTAAGCAGAATAGCTAGCAGTCAGAGAGGTAAAACTCAAGATCCTGCAATGTTAGCTGACAGTTCAGTTCAGATTTATCAGCAAAAGTTCAGGTTGTAAATAATATATTCTTCCCAGGTATAGTGTCTGAAATATTATAGTTTCTATTGATTATTATATAACTTAGGCACACTAGCTTTAGAGAAGTTGGATTGGCCAACTGTTAGTTTCTTAAATTCAAAATAATTTTTGGTAGCTTTGTATAAAATTCTAAATTTAAAATAAAATGCCTAATTTGCACAAAAGTACCAGAATATTCCCTGTTTTCTCCATTAGTTGTATCCCAGTGAACACTGTACTATTCTAACAATGTGATGAGGGCGATGAAGTGAATTAGTACTCCAGATTTTGCGGGCTTATGGAGTTATGCCCTTTGGAAGCATTTTGTTTTGTCCCAGGAATGTCAAAGCTGGCAACTTCTTCATGGCAATTTGTTTCTCCATCTGTCCCATACATTTAGAACAGTGGGGAGGTGAATGGATTTCATACCATGCAAGGAGGCCTCTCCTTTTTTGTGTTGCCAATCTGATTTCTCTAGGGAGATGTCACCTGTGTGTTGGCCTTCTGTGACTGTCCAGGTAAATTGTTAAATTTTTGACAAATCTTAAGGAAGCTTAAAAGTGACAGACAAATAAATAAAAGCTAAGTTAGTTGGGGTAGATTAGGCTATGTTCTAAACACAACCCAGATACTTAGTGGTTTGACATTTAAAAAGTCTGCTGCAGGACACACCAAAGCAACTTCCTTTCAAATGTAGCTCAGGGATCCAAAAACATAGAGCATGTAGCTTCCAAGGTCTAGGAGCTCAGAGGCTTACACAGGAGTTTTTCATACATTAGCCCAGAAGGAATACAGTCCACTTCTTAGTCTTTCATTAAATCTAGTCCCAAGGCCCCACCTAAGATATAAAAGCAGGAAATGGAGAGTGAGAGAGCATAACTGGATGTGGGTGAGTACAATAATCTCTACCCCAGCTGCCAACCCACTTTGTAAAAAAAAAATGTACCTTTCAATAGTCTAGCCTTTTTGGTGTTGTAGATTATGTAATCTGATTAATCGCCCAGGTGGGCAATGAAGGTTTGCGTGGTTTAGTGATTTACTTTGAAATAGAAATGAAATTTAATCCTTTGGGGGAATTAATTTCCCTCAATTTTTGCTTATTGTGTTTGGAAAGATTATTATGTAATAGTATAATCTGAAAAGTTAATGTTACATAATTCTTTCAATCAGGAGATAGCTAGATGTGTACATTCCTTGTTTTCTCTAAAATATTGTAATCTCTAACATTTGAAGCATTCCAGTAGTTTTAAGGTCCTCTGAACCAGCTATGTCATGGCTGAGTTATTTCACTCCGTAAGACATATTCCTTTAAGTGGAGGTAGGGAAAGTAGCAACATCTTTTGTAGAATACTATTAAGAGAGAAGATCCATGTGAAAAATTATAGTACTTCCTGACATTGGCTAGACTTTTAGAGAAGTTAGCTAGTGCTATAGAGCTGAAAAGGTGATGTCTATATCAGGTTTGAGCCAACCCCAGGTGTATGCATCCATTGGTTATATATAGATTCCCCAGGTTCTAAAATGCTACTAAAGGCTTTCCATAATTAATTGTTTTCATAGTTAATTGTTAACATACCTTTGGAGCCCATTATATGAAAACTTATTCTAACACATCCTTATTGTTTTTAATGACTTTGATAATTTCTTATGCTTTAGTTCTGTGATTTTTGCAGAACTCCTTTTGTAAATTTACTAATTTCCACAGAGAACATATAAATCTAGGAGTATACGAATTAAGTATGATTGTTGTAGATCTAGAAGAATAGAGTAGTAAGAAATACTATATAGTTTTCTGTTTTACTTGGTGGTTAGGGTTGTCTTATGGGTTAAATTGTATCCCCCTCAAAATTGATATAGTGAAGTTCAAATCCCCAGTATCTCAGAAGGTGATCTTATTGGGAAATAAAGTCATTACATATATAATTGATTAAAAGAAATTATATTGGAGTAAGAAGGGCTCCTACTCCACTATGACTGGTGTTCTTATAGGAGGAAATTTAGACACATAGACATTTACAGAGAAAAAACAATGTGAAGAGACAGATAAATATAATCCATAAGCCAAGGAATGCCTGAGGCTACCACTCTCTGAGGGAACCAATCCTGCCCACAACTCAGTATTGGACTTCTAGCCTCCAGAACTGTGAGACAATAAATTGTTGTTTAAACCATTCAGTTTGTCAAACTTTTATATGGAAGCTCCAGAAGACAAATACAGGTTATAACACATTTCAATCTTACATCCATTTTAAGCCTCATTAGAAATTAATATTAATTCACATTTCTAGTGCATTATGGGGAAACACTTCAGTACCAGGTATAATCTGAGGTATCTTATTTTAGCTACATAAAAATTTGCCTAAATAGATAATATCCTATATAATAAAAGGATAATATGCAAATTGACTGAATGGTAGAATGGCCAGTCGCTATGACCAGTCGCTATGACATGCACACACCACCAGGGGGCAGATGCTCAATGCAGGAGCTGCCCCTTGGTGGTCAATGTGCTTTCACACGGTAGCGCTGCACAACTAGAAGCTGGATTCATGGCTGGCGAGTGCAGTGGCGGTGGCAGGCACCTTTTCTGCCTCCATGAAAACACTAAAGATGCCTGACTGATGGCTTAGGCCCACTTTCCCTAGCCATCAGTCGGACATCTCTCAAGGGCTTCTGGGGGCCTAGACTGGGCTGAGGGAACCCCCTCCATCCTTAGTACACAAATTTTGTGCACCAGACTTCTAGTCTTCATATATTAAACTCTAATATGCAAATAGACTTTATAGTGGAACAATTGAACAACCAATCGCTATGATGTGCACTGACCACCAGGGGTCACACATGGAACAAGGCGGATGTTGGCTATGGCTGGATGATGGAGTAGGTGAGTGGGGGTGCCAGACCAAGGCAGGGCACTAGTTACTGTCTTTGGGGTGAGCCTCTGATAGTTACTGAAAATTCTTTGCTCCCACACACCACAGTCCTGCCCAGCTTTCACACCCAACTGCCAGCATCAGCCCTGCTCGCACCCACCACTCGTACCTGCTGTCGGCTCCTGGCACCGATCCCAATCCCTTGGCGCCGTCAGTGGATGTGAGCAGAGGCTACTAGCCCCAATTGCCCCTGAGGCCTTTTCTACCTCCCCCTGCTCCTGAGGGGCGATTGGGACAGCAGCTGCCACTGACACCTGCTGGCACTGGCCCCAGTTGTTCCACGCCATCAGTTGGTACAAGCGGGGCTGGTGCCATCAGCATGTGGAAGTGGAGTGGCGGTGGCAGAAGCAAGGCTGCCAGCAGACAGGTGACCAGGGGCTGTGCCCTGGAGGAGGGAAAAAGTGGAAGAAAGGAGGAAGGAGGAAACTAAAAAGTGTTCCTTTCAAGGTGCACTAATTCACACACTGGAACCCTAGTTAAATTATAAAATTCTTAAGCAACCTATATGACTAGATAAGTAAAAATGTAATTTTTTGAATAGAGAGTGTTTTTCTTCTCTATGGCACTGTTTTGCAAACCAATCTGTAACTCTGTCCCTAAGTTTACAAATGGAGAGGATGTATGCTTCTCTGCATTCCTTATTGCATCTGTAGTTGGCAAAGATTAATTGCTCATTCACAAGCTAGTTGCAGATGGTAATGCCTTTTGTTGGTAGTGGAAGCTTTTGGAATACCAATCAAGTTTTCATTAGGTTTAGTAGTATATAAACTAAATTTAGATATATCTAAAGCCTTTGGACACCAGAAAGTGAGAGAACATGTGGGGCTATAAATCAATGCCTGTTTTTGGATATATATTAATATATTAGCTTCTTAGAATTTCTTGTCTATATGCATTTCATATAGCAACATTTTGTTGGTTCTTAATTCCCAGGACTTCTAATGGATTCAAATGATTGTGTGTATGTGTGTGAGTGTGTGTGTGTGTGTGTGTGTGTGTGTGTGTGTGTAGAGTCTTGAAGTTCAAGATAAATAACACATAAAGTTCTTCAGCTGTGTCTCTAATAAGGCCATTAAAGATTTGTTTTCAGAACTAAAACTATAGCTACTGAAGCTCTAAACCTGACATTTAAACCCAAGTAAAATAACACTTTTTAGTTTCCTCCTTTCACCTTTCTTCCACTTTTTTTCCTTTTTGTATTGTGGCAGTGAACACTTGGTGTCATACAATATCCTCCTAGGAGCAATTGATATGCATCTAACCGGGAAGAGAATGTGTGGACTCTAAATCAAGTTTCTTTATTTTACCCAGGAGGTGCTACTGTAATGTTGTGAGGCCAGAGTACACTAGGCAGAGATCAAGCTTGAGAGCAAACCTCTCATCATTAGCTTTGCGGTTGCCAGTTTGAATCGTTCTCTTCTTTTTGCTTTGAGGTGTTAATTTTCAATTTTGTAGCTACAAGTGGAATCCTACAAATATAAAATTTATTTCTGTGAAATGAACAGTTGGGAAAAACAAAATATAATAATACTTGTTATTCTTGACAAGCAGATTTAAATAACCTTCATCTGCTATCCTCAGCTTACTTTCTCCAGTACTGTGTCATCAAATTGTTATGTACTCATTTTGACTTCATAAGTATCAACTGTGCCTTCTTTAGTTTGGAACATTGTTTTTTATCTGCCAGCATGAAAATAGTTCTATCATGCCACTCCAATGTGCTTGAGCTTTGATGATAAAACCTTTAATGTATGGGTTTAATATACTGTGTCCTCTCTCAGTTCAAAGACTTATGGTAAGTAAGCACTTATGTATTATGGAGATTATGGCTTAACTTTAAGCTACCTGCTGTCCTGATCTTTCTTAACACAATTTGCTTTTAGTTCATTGTTTCTAGCTTTAAGAAAATATTTATTTTTATGTCCCATTTTAAAGTTGTTTAATGTCATGATCATAAAAATTGTAGCCATTATAGTTATTTTATGTCATTATTCTCCTATCTATATACACTGAGTGGACAGATTATTATATCTCTGAACATATAATAATCTGCCCTCCCCTGCCCGCCCCTAATCTGGCTATTCAGTGTATATAAAGAGATAATTGCAAACTGTCATTACTCCATGTAATGACTGTTCAACAGGCTGCACGCACAGCAGGAGCTGGTGGGTGGGGAATGGGCAGGGACTTGCGCCAGTGGGACTTGAGGCTGCCTCCCAGCTCAGTGCCTGGCCGAGGATGTGAGGCTGCCTCATTGGCTCTTAATGTGAAAGGTGAGCTCGGATCCTCATTCTTATTCAGTGTAGTGGAGCTTGGGAATTGGTTTATAGGATCCAGTCCCAGTTGGGGTAATGTTACTATAGTCTGAGAGTAGATGTAAAATGGGGATCATATTTATTTGCTCACAGGCTTGCTGTAGAACAGTCAGAGTCCACATCCTCACAGATCCAGGATGCTCTACATGCAAACCTAGAATGAAAAGTCAGCAACACCCCACATGGCCAAGAACTAGAAACTGCCCTTTGAAAGAAGTGTATGCAACAGAACCGTAAGTCCCGGGAGGGCCAAGAGGAAAGCTGTTCTTGCAGTTAATTTAAGAGTTTAAAGTGCAAAACTGGCATCAGAAAGTAGTGGGATAACACAGAGGTCATGCAGTCATGTGGCAATACTGAGACCGTGGAACTCTTGGGACAAGCGGTTTCTGATGCCATAGGAACCCCGGCCCTCACCCTGACCTCTGAGTGCTGATTACAGATGACCACATGAGCAGGGATGAGGGCTCAGGGCCTGTGGTGGCCGGGTTAGGGGACAGAGGACCTCCTCCAATAACGTCTCCCCCAGCTCATGTAGCATCAGGCTATGTGGTGCACCCCACTGATGGCATCACCAGGTGATGTCACCTAGAGGCGCCCATCAGGCGGTTTCCCTGAAAAGGGGCATGCACCCAGCTCAGAGCCAAGTAGGTATAGGTTTGGGGGCAACGAGGCCTCCCGCAGCCCCTGCAGCATAGCGGAGCTGAAGCTGCAGGTCTGTCTGGCTGTTGTGGGGCCAGGACAGTGCAGTGGCCCCAACACTGGTGCCATGTGCTGGGCCCCTAAATCTGGGGAGCCGCCCAGACCCACGGGCTTTCCCAGCTAGACCACTCCCCTCCTGCATCCCTCACCACACCCAGATCTGACCCTCATCCTTCCCACCAGACTCCAGGGGACCAATTTCCCAAATGATGACCTTTGATTGCCTGCCCTCACCCTAACATTTCAGTTCCAGAACCTAACACCTCCCTTAACCCTGTCACTTCCAATCTAACCTTTAACAGTAGCCATTGCCAACCACATCTGGTCCAGTACCACTCTCCCCACTCTAGCCCCCCACCTTTCTCCATGGAAGCTGCTATTGCTTCCCGTGAACTCAAACTAAATAGGATTACTCAAAGATGAATATGTCCGAGCAAAGACCTTGAACTAAATAAGAAATAAAGTAACATGAGAAAAGTTAACTTCAAAGGTAATCAAGTAATTGCAAAGGGAATATACCTGGGACTTTAAAAAGAAATCACAATATTCAGTATTGGAGAGGGTGTGATGAAACAGACAACTGATAGCACTGCTCCAAAGTATAGGGGATAGCATTTCTGGAGACAATTTGACAGGATGTAGCAAATATTCAAGCTCTTGGGATGGGTGATTACATTTCCAGGAATTCATCATACATAATAATAATAAAAAAAATTTGGGCCAGATATCACCCTATATAATAAAAGACTAATATGCAAATAGACCAATGGCAGAACAACCAGTCGCTATGATATGCACTGACCACCAGGGAGTGTGTGCAGAACATGGTGGGCATTGGCCGTGGTAGGATGGTGGAGCAGGAGAGTGGGGGCATCGGTTGCTGTCATCGTGGCTGAGACTCACCCCGGAGCCTACTGCAGCCTCACGGCACACAATTCCTTTCAAGGTGCACAAATTCATGCACTGGGCCCCTAGTTATAATAATAAAAGGTTAATATGCAAATGGTCATCATGTCATGACACTGTAAGGAATGAATAGCAGAAGGCTGTGTGAGGCAGGTGGGGGTGGTGCAGGACTTGTGCAGGCCTGGGACGTGAGGCTGCCTCCCCACCCAGCACCTGGCCGGGGGATATGAATAGCAATATTAAAATATTTCCTCTAAATCCCTTTTATTGTGCACAAATTTCATGCACCGGGCCACTAGTTATTTATTAGAGTAAACTAAAACTCAGAGAAGTGTTTGTGGTAGTCAACCTATAAGTAGTGGAAACTGACTAAGCTCTGATATAGCCTTCAATGAACAGTTTGTGTACATTGCCATGATAGTACTCTGCCTCAAAATTCTACTAATGAGATGTGGTAGCTCTGGCGCTTAAATTCATTGTTTTAAACACACCTAATGATTTGATAAACTATCTGCTGATGTAGTAATTGGTTTTTTAAAACTTTTCAAGTGTAATGAAAAATTGGTTTTTTAATTTGAGCCAATTTCCCCATTGATATCTGTTGTGAGTCATTTGTAGGATGATTGCCCCAGGATTATTCTTTAAAATAATGTGCTCTAATTAATGTTAAATTCTCTAATTCTGTAGAACAAGGTTTAGCATGTAGATCAGCACATATTGGACTCTTTTAACAAATACTATTTCCTTCTCTACGTTCTCTTAATTTCTTTCAATAATTTAGAACATTCCTGTCTTTGTCCCTTTTGTTTAGAGTTCTGATTCCTAACATCCTAAAGACAAAGAATATATTTCATAGTCGACTCTCCAACTTCATCTTGAAAGTCTATTTATCTTCAATACCTAGGAATGCCACATATATGTATAATAGAATTCTACAGCTTCTCTGGCCTTTGCTTCTCTGTGTCATATGCTTATCCTTACTATCCCTTTTATGTAGAAATGAGTTAACTTTTAGTCCAAACCTTTTATATTTTATGTCAATTTCCATTCTTTGGAAACATCTCTTAGTAACTGATTCCCAAAACTATTTACCTGATGCTAAAGTTTCTCATAGGCTCCTCCAGTTCTATATCCCTAGCTCTCTGCTCAGCAAATTCTTCTTCTTATCTTTTAAATCACTTTGAATTGTCCATAATTAAATATTCCTTCAAATCTGTCTTTACTTTCAAATAATACCTCTATTTTTATTTTCTTAATTTTTAAGTCTATCAGATTCAAAATTTTCTTGCAGAGTCAACCACCACTAATTAGGATTGGCTATGATTTGTCAATGTCTTCTATTCATTTCTTTTTTCTTTTTCAATGTTAATATATTTCAATCCCCCAACTTTAAGTAGCTACTTAGACTGTTCTTGCCTTCAGTCTCCTTCCCTATTTGAATTCTCCTGATGTATTGCTGGTATATCTAACCCAAAACTTTGAACATATACCTTTTTTATATTTAATGGTTTTCCAATGTTTCATTGTAAAGTACAAATTCCTTAACCTATCAGTAAAGACTCTTACAATATGTCTTTAAACTGGATTTGTAACCTCATCTCTTCCTACTTCTCTTTATAAATATCTCAGTCTGATCAAAATCCCATGACCTAAACTCTGAAAATTAGATTCTATGTGCTTAAGGAAAGTTAAATTATATTCATGTCATCTACTTATTATAGCAAGATATCATTTTATATTCATTAAGATTTGATGTTAAGCAGATTCAAACAGCTGTGGAGACTAGTATAAGTGATAAATGCTAATAAAATGGTCATAGTAAGTTTTATTCTGATAAGTCCGGATTTATTCTGATAACTCATGTATTGAGTATCTTAGAGCTTGTTAGGTGTTTTTCCATGAACTATGTCACCAATCTGGAATCTCCCTTGGGTAGTTATGACAGCATTAAAAATTTATTATTATTCTTAGGCAACTCAATAAGATTCTTATTTTAATTATTAAAATAATTGTTTTGTAGGTGTCTGAAAACCCTTACTAATACAGGCTATGCAATCATATCATGGTGATAGCATAAATTCTTAAATTTACAGAACTGAATTGCATTTTTTTCTTATAATAAAACACTAGTATAAACAGGACAATCACCAAAACTGAGTTTAATTCATTTGAAATTATATAAACAATGTCAAAGTCAAGATATGATTCTTAGAACTAGGTACTTAAGCAATCCTAACCCCAGATACATAATGTTTAAAAACATGAATATTGAGGTTTTCCAATATGATTAGTGGGATAGATAGGATTTTTATCCCTGTATGAGTACTGAACAAGCATTATATTAACTTTTCAGGTAGTTTTTTCCTCACACAGATTTGCTGATCAGTACTCAATTTGATAATAAAGATGGGGCCTCTCTAAGATGAGAGATCTCTCTTCTCTCTGATTCTCTCTCCTTTCTGAGGCTCCCCCCCAACCCCCTGCCGTGATTTCTAGGTGCCTTATTCTCTGCAGATTTTCAGCTCTGTCTTCACACCTTAAGTAGTTTGCCAGTCTCTCTTTGAATTCCTTCTCCCTGCATTATGACCCAAATTTCTCCCAGGGCAATATTCTGGGAATTTTAGGTTTTATTTGTTTATTTCTCATCTTTCAGAGATCAGTTTTCTTCATGGCTGATAAACCTTTTCCATATATCTTGTCTATTTTTGTCTTGTTTTGTTTTCAGGCAACAGGATACATTTAGTTTCTTTTATTTCACCTTGGTCTGAAGTAGAAGTCTAAAGATAGCTTTTTAATCAGCAAATAAATTATAGTCCAAATAGTCCTTAAGAAAATGAAATATATATGGCTATCTTCTCTGAAATGTACTCTTAGAAAATATCAGGGTTCTTGCTTATTAAAGTAACAATGGTAAACAATTTTTTCTGGAAACCTTGAAAATAATTGCAGTCTCATACAGTTGACTAAAAGAAATCAGGGCAAAGCAAATGAGAAGCAGGCAACAAGATAATGATGAAAATCTTAATATATTTTACCTGTCTCTTCTTTTTTGTCTGTTTTTCATGTTAATTTGAACTTGTGTGAAATCCCAAATCTACTTGGGATAAAACTATGTCTTCTCCTCTTAACCCTTAATATAGATGGAGCCTAATGAGATCTAGTAAAGATGAGCTAATATTATATGATAAAAAAAAAAATGTTTGGGGCTAAGTAGACTGTTAGAAACCATAGCTTGTCTTAAAACAATTGTATGCTACAGAATGTTCAAATTATAAATAAGACAAACATATCCCAGCACTCTAGATGTCGATTCATTCGCTCTGCCTTCGTAGAAGTGAAAGTGCTGCAGCTGAGATTGAGAGCAGAGGCCACAAAAAGCTGCAGCACAGATGCTACAAATAAGATGTGGACATGGGGAAAACATCTAAATGGTAACACGGTCTGAAACCCTGAACAGCATCCTAAGTTCCACAGTAAGAGCCCTTGTGTTGTGGCCATAAAATAAATGTGGTGTAAGGTGCAGTGAAATAGTAACATTAATACTTTATTTTGTAAAGTGTGTTTTGACACATGGTTTCTATCCTATCATTTTGAATAAATACTCAAATTTTTCCTCCTTAATTTCATTATTTTCATCCGAACTTTCCTAGTTACATTTTGCCTATTGAGTCAAAAAGGTTGAACTATGGACATGAAAAACTTAGCCTCAAATTTTATCAGAACCACAGGAAAGTGTCACTCACTTTTTGGGGAATGAGGGGGAAAAGTGTAGCGGGGGCAAGTGCACTGAAATGTCAGTGCAGCCTTTGGAGAGTGGAAGGGGAGCCTGCCGTGTGTGCTGCTTTCCAAGTTTGTCGCTCCTACTGAATCTGCATTTTGAATTATTTTCCCCCTAGATGTGTTAGTTCTTTTTTCCAAGTTGAATCTTACTTTATTTTTCTTGCTAGGGCCCATTTTATTACTCCAACTTTTCCCGTTTCAGTATCATCTGCAGAATTCATTTAGACCCTGTTTACCTCCTTGCTGAGGTCTCTGAGACAAAGAGCGGGATGGACTCGGGGGTTTGACTGTGCATCCCTTCTCCTCCATGCAGCCCTCAACACCCACACTGGCCCACAGAAAGGAGGATTTAATCTGCTGAGAGATTTCCCTGTGGAAGGGGATTTCTTAAGCTTCCCTATAACACAAGATAGAGTTGAAATATAGAAAGGATAATAACAACAATATGTTTGCCTTTGCTTCTTGGGAATAGAGCAATCAACAAGCATTTATTAATCATCATTTGACATATGTCCAGAGCTTGGCCAAGTCACATAGATGATATAAAGTGGGGGGAGCCTTGGCCCCCTCCCTTGAGGAAGACGTAATCTGGTTTAGGAAAGAAAGCTCACACACACTTCTGAAACAATGAGAGGATGCCTTGCATGGATACAATGACTTGTGAGATGTAGAATGGAATTGCTCAGAGAGTAAAAAATGGATCCAGATGGGTCGTAAAGCTCAGAAAAATGCTGGTGGAGGAGGGAGAGCTTATACCCCAAGTATTTATTCATAAGTTCATACTGTCCTGTTCCAAATATTTATTGAGCATCTGCTATATGAGAGGAGTCTTCTTAGGAGAGAGAAAGTAACAGACAACACTGCTGCCATCATCAAGCTTTCAGCTGACAAGAAACAAGAAATCACAAAATCTTGAGATAGGAGTTATCAAAACTTTTCTTTTTGAGGTGCTTTTCCTGATTCTAAAGCCAACAAAGCAAGATGTTATCTGCAGGAGTTGCTAGATACATAACTTATTCATTAATGTATTCATTTAATCTGTGTAAAAAATTAAACTATGCTTTATGCAAACATGAATAAGAATTGGATTCAGGCCTGGATTTCAAGATTTCAGTTCAATGTAGACATACTAAAAATGCATAGTACAAAGTATTGGAAATAGAAAATAATGTTTGTATTTTTACCTGGCTTACATTTTAGTTACCAATATGAATCTAAAGAACAATTTGAAAACATTTGTGTTTTGTGGGCAGGAGGTTTTAATTAAATGTACTAGCAAGAGAAAAAGCCTTATTGGGGGCTTGGGTGGAAATCTGGCCTCGCCTAAAAGCCAGCAACCATAGCTGCCTCTCCACCAGAAATGTCCGAATAACATAGTTAGTATTCAGGGAAGCATAATAGCAGTAGTGATAGCAGGAATAGCAGCTTGTATACACTCAGGACTTTCCCTATGCAAAGCCTTTAGTTAGCAATTTGAAATTGCAGAATCTCATTTAACCTTCTCAACCTTCCAATCAATGAACTAGCTATTCATTTCCATATTTCACAAAAACTCATCTGAGCCTTAAAAACCAATTTTGCTATTCCTTCCCAACTAGTAGGCAGCTGAGCATGAACTCAAACTCAGGCATCTCTAACTCTAAGCTTAAAATCCTGTAGTAGGCATGGACATGTAAACAAAGAGGTCTGGCTCTGCATGATGGCCAGAGGCAATGGTTCTTAACCTCAGATGCACATGAGAAGTACCTGGAGAACTTAAAAGTACCTCTGTTCTGATCTAACATAATTAGAATCTCTGGGGGTGGGTCTCAGGCACCAAAATTTCTAAACCTTCCCAAGATGATCCTGACATTCAACCAGGCTGAGAACAAGTGTCATTAGATCCTACCCAGAGCAGAAGAGAAAAACAAATATATTAAAAAAAAATTATATATATATATATATATATATGTATATATATATGTGTATATATATACATATATATATATATATATATATATATATATATATATATATAGATGATAGATAGATAGATAGATAGTACTTTTTAACATGATACAATATAAATATAATTTTTGGAGCTAAAACTTGCCCTGGGAAATATCAAAAGCCTTGCTTCCATGAATTGTCCCACAATAGGTAAAATCAACACTATTTAAACAGATTATAGCTTTCAGCCAAACACTCCAGGAAATCAAAAGGTCTGTGTCTTCTTTGCTCTAAGTCTGTCTGATCAAAATTTTTATACCAGATCTCCTGGTTTATCTACAAATTATAGAAAATTATTTTTATTAGATAAAAGGGATGGCCACTTTGTTCATAATATGGGGAGTTTGGAAGATAGATCAGCAGAGGGCCCTTTAAAAGCACACCGCTGTTTCTTATAATCTTCCCTTGGCCTACACCTCAGAGACACATCCTATCTAATAAAAGAGTAATATGCAAATTGACCATCACTCCAACACACAAAATGGCTGTCCCCATGCGGACACAAGATGGCCACCACAAGAAGGCCAGCAGGGAAGCAGTCTTAAGTGATCAGGCCAGCAGAGGAGGGCAGTTGGGAGGGCAGGGGAGAGCAGTTGGGGGGTAACCAAGCCTGCAGGGGAGGGCAGTTAGGGGCAATTAGGCTGACAGGGGAGAAGTTAGGGTTTGATCAGGCTGGCAGGCAGAAGCGGTTAAGGGCAATCAGGAAGGCAGGCAGGTGAGCAGTTGGGAGCCAGCAGCCCTGGATTATGAGAGGGATGTCCGATTGCCCATTTAGGCCTGATTCTACCAGGATTGGGCCTAAACGGGCAGTTGGACATCCCTTGAGGGGTCCTAGATTGGAGAGGGTGCAGGCTGGGATGAGGGACACACACCCCCGTGCACAAATTTTGTGCACCAGGCCTCTAGTATTATGTAATATTACATAAGTCAAGAAAAAAGTTCAAGCTTACATATAAGAGACCATGTGTGCTAAGTAGTTAGACAGACACGAGGCAAGCAAGGACACTGAGCCAGGTACAGAAGTTCACCATAGCAAAAAGCTACAGGTATTTAGTGATAGGCAAAACTGGAAAACAATGGCCTCATCCCAGGTTAACTTTTCCTTCTCTTGCATATCAGCAGTCATGCAGTTTGGACCGCCTGACCTTTCCTCCCTACAGAAAGCATGCAGGCTCAGTTGTATTTCTGTTCCACGTCCAGACAAGCAGCAAAACCAGGTAAGTGACACCATAGCTGACCTCAGGTCCAACTGCATTGACTATTTACCCCCTGCCCTGGCACTGACCAATCAGTGGAGACCATTACCCTAAAAGACCACACCTGGAACACTGATGCAAATCTCCAATCTGATGAGGACCCAAGATACTCTTCCTCCTGGAGTGTGCCTGTACCTTTCCCTGCCCTCTCTTTTCCCCCCAGGCCTGTTGCCTTTTCCTTCCTCACTCCCAAGCTCCAAGGACTCTTGTTTTAGTTCTGTAACTTGTTTTCTGAACCCATTTATTTTACCTCTCAGTTCTTCCACCTCTAACTAACTGTTCTCTTATAGTTTGAGTCTTGACTCTGAATTCATTCCTAGCCAGAACTCAAACTTTAGTTTCAATGTTTTCCTTTGCAATGGTTTTATTCTGTGGATCAAAAATTGCAACCTCATGCCTTCATGAAGGTAAGGAATAAAGGCTATAACTGATAAATATACCAAATCTATCAAAGTTATTCAAAACATAAAAGGTCTTTTAAAATTCAATAGCAGGCTTAAAATAATACTTTTCTCTTAAAGCACAGTCTTTTGTGTATGGAGACTACATATTTTCCTAAATGCTGCAAATAAAATTAGCATTTTAAAAAATATCAATTACTTTATTTCTATGAATTACAAGTTTTTAGATTCCTAAGCCAAAACTTTTATTTGACAATTAAAATTGGTTCATAGAGTATTATTGTAGGCCAGCTAAATCTAATGACCTTTCTGCTCTCCAAGTTTCAAACCACAGATTTCAGGAACAGAGACCAATGAAATGCGTATCCTACATTCCAGCAAGCAAAAGCAGTGAGGAGCTTTTCCTGTGGCAAGTAAAGACCATGTTTCTTAATAAGAAAATGACTGTTTGAGCCCTGTAACACATCAAGTCATTTCCTGGATTGCATTTTACATGTGGATTTCTATTATTACCTGATAAACTCACTTTGCATCCTTGATACCTCTGGCCTTCATCTCTATCTGTGCTAGTAATCTTCACTTAACTAACTCTTTTAGCTCCTTGCATTTCCTCCCCCCTAAGTGATTGTTTAAAGGGAATGATGTAGAAAATGGAAAATGGGAGAGTTAATTAAAAAGGAAATTTTCTCTAAGGAAGTTAAAAGATTGTTAACACTTCAGTTTTGCTCAGTGTTCTGATCGCTTTCTCTGTGCCACCAAGTCAGCCTGTCATTTCTCCATATAATCTTCAGCATTGCTTTTCTGTGAAATTAAGGAACTCAGAAACTGAATAAAGGAATGGAGAATGAATGAAACAGACATGATATGTGCACATATACCTTCTCTCCTCCACTTAATTTTTTTTAATAGCCATGTTTTAGTATTTTACTTCTCTTAAACACTTTGCCTTTATTTCTCCTAAAAGACCACTACTTAATATCCATTTACAGTTAATAAAAGGAATGTCCTGAAGTGGAGATAACTAGCAAGGATCATTCAAAACTAATTGAAATGTCAATTTACCATTGAAAGGATGGGCACAGATTTTCTCCTATATATATATATCCTTTAATTAAAACATCACTTTTTATGACAATTACTGTGAGATATAAATGTAAATAAGTACATTGCACACAAAATGCTTGCAATTTTCTAGATGGAGTTAGTAGTAAGTTCCAATTCAAATATCATATAGAGATATTGAGAGTTGTAATAAAAAGAATACTGGACTAAGTGACAGAGGAAGTCAGAGCTAACTCCAGCATCACCATTTTCCACCAGGGACTTGCTGTAGACTGAACGGTGATATATCGTACACAAATTTGTATGTTAAAGCCCTAACTCCAAGTGTAACTGAATTTGGAGGTAGGGCCCTTTACAAAGGTCACTAAGCTTAAGATTAAGGTTAAATGAAGTTATATAAATGGGTCCTGATCCAAGATGACCTATGCCCTTGCAAGAAGAGACACCAGGGATGCATGTGCACAGAAGATAGACCATGTGAAGACACATGCAAGCCGAGGAGAGAAAGGTCTCAGAGAGAGCAATCCTGCCAGCCTCTTGATCTTATGATAGAAACCAGCTTCAAGAACTGTGAGTAAATAAATTTTTGTTGTTTAAGCTATAGGGTCTGTGTTGCTTTGTTATGGCAGCCCTTACAAACTAATACAGAGCTTCTAAGCAAATCATTTAAAATTTTCAACCACAACCAACTTCTGAAGAACTTAATCCTTATATTCTCTGACAATTCTTGCTTATTTATTCTTATTTGTTCTTGTCTCTTAAATTGTTGGAGTATGGAAGGAATCTTCTCCATGCCTCCTCTTTTCAATCTTTATATCATCTGGGTCAGTGGTCGGCAAACTCATTAGTCAACAGAGCCAAATATCAACAGTACAATGATTGAAATTTCTTTTGAGATCTGAAAACCGGCTTCTGCGCTTGGGCCACAAAGTTTTAGTCACACTGTATGTGTGCACCTGCACGTGGTATTTTGTGGAAGAGCCACACTCAAGGGGCCAAAGAGTCACATGAGGCTCGTGAGCCACAGTTATGCCGACCACTGACTCTGGGTAATCTTGCATTCCTGTGGCTTCAGTACCCACCCGTTTGCTAATGGATCACTATACTCAGATTTTTAGCTCAGACCTTTTTAAAAAAATTATTTATGATGTATAGAGAGAGAGAAGAAGGGAGGGAAAAGAGAGAGATATTTGTTGTTCCACTTACTTATGCATTCATTGGTTGATTCTTGTATGTGCCCTGACTGGGGATTTAATCCACAACTTTGGCATAGCAGGATGATGCTCTAACCAACTGAGCTACCAGGACAGGGACCCAACCTTTTTTTGTTTATTTGTTTTTAATTTCAGCTTTATTGAGGGTTAGTTGACACATAAATGTGTAAAATTTTTAAAGTATACATCAAAAAAATAAACACAATACATTCTTTTCTCTTAGCAAATTTCAGTTATATAAATAGTATTGTCAATCACAGTCACATTGTTGTCCATAGATCCCCAGAACTTATTCATCCTAAAATTGATAGTTTGTGTCCTTTTACCAACTTCTCCCGATTTGTCCCATCCTTCAGCCCCTGGCACTTTTCTGTTCTACTTCTATGAATTTGACTTTTTTGTATCCTAGGCTTCACATAAAAGTTAAGTAAGATACCATACAATGTGTGTCTTTCTCTGTCTACTTTATTTCATTTAACATAGTAATGCCTCAAAGTTTATACATGTTGTCACAAATAGAATTTTTTTACTTCCTTATGGCTAAATAATATTCCATTGTGTGTATCCATGTCTGCACACACATTCATCTTTTGACATATACTTAGATTTCTCCCATATCTTGGCTACTCTCAATAATACAGCAATGAACATGAGATGCATCAACAAACATATTGCTTTAAGAGGTTTTTGAGATTTTTGTTTTCTTCTAGGATTTTTTGTTTCATGGTTTACATTTAAATCTTCTATTTATTTTGAGTTTATTCTTGTGTATAGTTTAAATTGGTGGTCTATTTTCATTTTTTTTTTGCCTCTATCTGTTCAATTTTTCCAATACCCTTTATTAAAGAGACTTTCTTTACTGTATGCTCTTGTTTTCTTTGTCAAATATTGATTAAGTGTAATAGCTTGCATCGATTTCTGGGGTCTCTTTTCAGTTCCATTGATCTATATGCCTTTTCTTGTGCCAGTACTAGGCTGTTTTGATTACAGTGCCTTTGTAGTATAACTTGATATCTGGTATTGTGATTCCTCCAAATTTGTTCTTCTTTCTCAAAAACAAAGAGGTCTTTTTCGGTTTCATATAAATTTTTGGAATATTTGTTCTAGATCTGTGAAATATGCTCTTGGTATTTTAATAGTGATTGTGTTGAATCTATAGATTGCTTTGAGTATTTAGTATGGACATTTTAATGATGTTAATTGTTCCAATCCATGAACATGATACATTTTCCCATTTGTTTGTGTCTTTCTCTATTTCTTTTTTCAATGTCCTATAGCTTTCTGAGTACAGGTCTTTTATCTCATTGACTAGAGGCCCAGTACACACTGGCCTGCACCCTCTACAATCTGGGATGTCTCAGATATCCCTCTCACAATCTGGGACTGCTGGCTCCTAACCACTCACCTGTCTGCCTGCCTGATTGCCCCTAACTGCTTCTGCCTGCCAGCCTGATCACCCCTAACCACTTCCCTGCCAGCCTGATTGATGCCTAACTGCTCCCCTGCAAGCATGATCACCCCCAACTGCCCTCCCCTGCCAGCCTAGTCTCCCCTAACTTCCTTCCCCTGCTGGCCTGTTCACCCCCAACTGCCCTCCTCTGCCAGCTATCTTGTGGTGGCCATCTTGTGACAACGTGAGGGCAGCCATCTAGTGGCAGCCAATCTGGTGATGTGAGGGTGTTGCGTGAGGACCATCTAGGCTTTTATTAATATAGATTTATTAATATAGATTAAGTTTATTCCAAGGTATCTTATTTTTTGTTGTTGCAATGGCAAATCTAGTCACTGTCTCAAAAAAAAATGATGCAATGAACATGAGAGTGTTATTATAGTGTTTTTATTTCCTTGGATATATACCTAGAAGTGGGATTTTTAGATCAAAGGGCAGTACTATTTTTAATTTTTGAGGAACCTCCATATTATTTTCCATAGTAGTTGTACCAATTTACTTCCTATTAACATCTTCACCAAAACGTATTTCATTTCTTTCCAGTGATAACCATTGTAATACATGTGAGGTGATATCTGATTGTGGCTTCGTATTCTTCTGATGATATATTATTTGAGCACCTATTCATATGCCATTTGGCTATGTGTATGTCTTATTTGGAAAGATGTCTCTTCAGCTCCTTTGCCTATATTTTAAATTGGATTATTTTTTTAATTGAAAAATAAATAAATAAATTGGATTGTTTGTGTTTTTGCTATTAAGTTAATTACTTCTTCATATATTTTGGAAAATAACTTATTATCAAATCTATTTCTCCCATTTTGTAGATTGAGCCTTAGATCTACATAATTAACTTCTTTTACATTTCTATTTCTGTGTTTTTTGTTTTTATTTTTTGGTTTAAACTTAAAATAATAAAAACCAAACTTATGTTTATTTGTTTAGAGTTTACTATCTTATTGGAACCACCATTTTACTAACTTATTGGAACTACTCAATTTTCTAAGAGAATACTGTGGGCGTCATCTTTTACTACTATTTCTCCCTTACTCCTCATAGTCAATCAGTAATAAAGTTTTATGAATTCTACTTTAAAACATATATTTTGAGACTGTGTACTTACCTTCATCCTAGGTTCATCATGCTCATGAAAGCACCATCATATGATGGACTGTCGTAGACCCCTAAATGATTTTCTTAGATCCAGTCTTAATTCTTCAGATCCATTCTTCACACAAGAGCAAGTTCTGATACTTCTTTAGGAAGACTAAAATCTTTAATGTTTTCCCATTGCTTTGAGGATAAAGATAAATTTTATTGACATTCCTTAAAAAGCCTGGACCTGCGCAACTGTACAGTCCAGATGTTTGCACACACCCCTTTGTCCCCATACACTCTATGCTTTAGCATATTTCTAGTCTTCCTTCAGGTTCTAGTGCCTGTCAATTTTTATTTACTTCTACTTTCATATGGTATTGTTTCTTTGATCTGAAATAGCTTTTTCCCCTTATTCCAAGTAATTCCTTCTCAAACTTCAGGTATAACAGAGACCCCATCTCTTTCATTAACTCTTTTCTGCCTCAGCTCTTGCATACCAGGACAAGTATCTCTGCTATGTCTCTTCTTGATGCTCTGAACATTCCTTATCATAGCACTTAATACCTTTCAACTATTATTTTAATCATTTGCCTTCAGTAGTAGCTCATCATAACATTGCCAGTACTTGATATCAGTCATGCTTATTCTGGATGACTTAATTTAACCAAGTAAATAAATGAATGAAACTCACTGAATAGATAAACTAGAAGTTATAGTGATGATACACCTTATCCCAGAGGAAATCTTTTATGAAGAAAAATTATATGAAACATATAAAAAGACTGAGAAAACAATGTGTTTGGAAAAAATAGGTTAATAATAAATGTGATCTTCAGGTAAACAGAGTAAGTGAAAAAAATGTTATTTAATTCAGACCATAGTTAATAATTGAATGATTCTAAATAAGCTTATAATTTTAAATCTATTAATAGATTGATTATACACATGGGTGGGATCCTTCTCTACTTCTCTTCTGAACATTCCTTAGTGTCTTATCCAGATTATTATGATTGATAATTTCTTCTACAACAAAACAGTTAATTTTTTAAAACTGTTATGGTCTTTAAAATATTGAATAATTTCATTTTTACTTAAAATACACTCTCAATTATTGAATTTAGAATGCAATTCACATTTGTTAACTGCCCCTCTTGATTTGTCCCCCATCTATGTCTCTCGCATCACCTTTCCCTGTTTACACTTAACTCACCATATTTGAGCCACAGTAGCCTTTTCTGAGATATTTAAATCATAATTAAACAACATCTTTCCACTTCAGGGCTTTCGATTTCAATTTGTTTTGCCTTAAACGTTCCTTCAAATGAGTGCCAGCTCCACTCAACCACCCCAAAATGTCTTCCTTTATTCTCATCTTTCAAGTCACAACTTGTAGTAGTTTTGGCTAATTATAAACTAACAACAACAAAAAATGTGTTCTTCCTTCTAAAGAATAGAGTCATCAAAGGGAAGTAATGCATTTTGAATCTTCCTTGTAGCTAAGTAAAGCCATCTGAGTAGTTCTCTCCAGGGAACATGAGAAGACATGCCATGTGATACTTCAAGGTTTAGCTGCTAAGATCCTCACCCATGCTCCTTCCATACACTTTCAGTATGACTAGAAGAAGAGCAGCCCCCAGGTACTATTGAAAGAAACATGTTGAAAATGTTAGTGGCTCCATCAGAATAAGTTTTTTATTAATTTCTAGACAGTTATGATTCCATCAATTGTTTATCTACCCAATACTGTTAGATAAATACAAATAACCTTCTATTATATTTAACCAGTGTACATTTTGGGATCTAATTTTTATATCAGTCAGTTTAACCTTACTATGGAAATAAGTATTGCTGTCAACAACTTAGACAGCAGAGTAAGTGCCCACAACATTTGTAGCTCTAGAAGAGATTGAAAAGCAAAATGTTAATAGTATGTGGTATTTGTTATTTATTGAATTTAGGAAGATACTACACAAAACAGCTTGGGGAAGAATTGACTGATTCAAAAGGCTGAAGAGTAGCAAGTTAAAAAATAGAAAACAAAATTTTAAAAGGACATAGGTAACAATAATTTATCAATGATCCTCATTAAACAAAAACACAGCTTTAAAAACTTTAAATTAAAAATTCTTCCATTTCACCTGGATTTAAGGTTGTTGCCATAGAGAGAGACATAAGAGGTGGAAGCAAGGAAACAAATCAGACTTGAGAATTATGTCTAGGAGAAAATTTTATTGTAGTTTCTGGCACCTGGTTTGACTAAGAGGACATACTCTCCAACAGTCCTTGTTAGATGTGGCTCTGGAGGATAGACAAACAACAATCCTGTATAATAAAAGCCTAATATGCAAATCAACCAAACGGGGGAACAACCAATGGAATGACTGGTTACTATGCTGCATACTGACCACCAGAGGGCAGACGCTCAGTGCAGGAGCTGCTCCCAGTCTGCAGGCTTCAGGCCAGCGAAGATGGGTGCCAGTGGGGGCACCTCTGATTGCCCTTCTGGTTGCCCTTCAGAGCGAGGCTACTGGCAGTGGTGGCAGCGGCATTGGTGGGCAGGGTCAGCGGGCAAGTGGTGCCAGGATGGCCAAGGCAAGTGCCAGTGAGGATCCCCTGATCGCCCCACCAGTCACCCCATAGATCTGCCCTGATCGCCGAGCAGGCCTAGGAACCTTACCCATGCATAAATTTCATGCGCCAGGCCTCTTGTAATAAATAAAGGACTTTTCCTTACTGCCAGAGTAGAGACCTTCACAACTGCCAATTAGAATACCATGACTGCTATGAATAGTGACTGTATGTCTTGTATTATTCAGCATTTTGAATGGTGGTTTGTATTGCTATCCTTGCTCCACCTTATGAAGTAAGTATACAGGTTGGAGGGTATGGATAATTAGCCTTTTAATACACAGCTCATTAAATTTTGAGAAACTACCTCTGGAACTAATGAAGAAGACAGTGTGTCTCTGGACTACATACTAAAGGCAACAACTGGATTGGATTTTGAGTTGCCTTTTTGTGAATGCAGTAAAGAATAATATTTGGTGGTGAGAGAATAGATTGTGGAAGAAAAGCCTAACTGCCACCAAAAATAGGTTTCCTGTTTCATATTCTGGAGTTTTCATGGGAAACACAAGCAAACTTTCCTAGGCTCTTTTTTTTTTTTTTTTTTTTTTTTCTTATTTCTAGCTGGGATTCTATGACCTGTTCTAGAGACTTGGGTTACTTCCAAGTGTGGCACATTGAATGTCACTGGCTTTTTTTCTCACCCTCCATCATTGTTTTTCTCTATTTTAGCCAGCTTGATTAGAAATAATGGTCAGGATGACCTTAGAGGCCATATGTTAAAGATGATAGAATGTCTGTTAACTGAGTTCTGAAAGATGGAATGGAAGAGGACTCTTCTGCTGATTCACTCATGTGTCCCATGTGTTACAAGAACAGGAATTAGGTTTCTTGTTGTGTTGGAATGATCACACAAACATGAGTCTATTTGTCAAATATTACTTTCTCAGAGAACATTCCTATCCATATAACATCTATTTTAATGCCTGAGCACATAGAAGATGCTCAGTAAATATTGTTTTGAATGAGTCAATGCATAATTTTTAAAAATACACTCTTGATTTGAGTACACTAATAAAAGAGAAACATGCAAATTAACCATCACTCTGCTATGCCCACCAGCCAATCAGGAGGGAATATGCAAATTAGAAAAAGAAAGATGGCAGCTGCCCAGCTGCCCCAGGGGCTGAGTGGCTGGGTGGGGCCTGATGCCTGTTATGAGAGGGAGGGCGGTCAAGGGGGAAACGAAGGGATTTACAGGAGCTGCACTCTGGCCACAGCAAAGACAAGACTGCAGACTCTGGCCAGAGCGAAGGCCTGGGTCCTGGGTGCTGGAGGAAATCAGATGCTGGAAGCCAAGGGAAGGAAGGCCTATTGCACGAATCACTTCATGCAGTGGGCCTCTAAAAAAAATGTGTGTGTGTGTGTGTGTGTGTGTGTGTGTGTGTGTCTGTATATATATTGTTTTGTTTGTTTGTTTGTTTTTAGAAACACATCATTAGGAAAGTTTATTCAAACATGCAGAGATAGTCCAGCATTGTTTGTTCTCTTATTCCCAGGCTTCAACCCTCATCTAGCCGCTTCTCTTTCTTAAAGGGACAGTTCTACTTCAAATGTAATTCAGAATAGGATCCAGCTCTCTGATTTATGCAAAGGACATAAATTCACAAATCTGCCTGAATATTTCTTTATTTAGAAGGATTATATGCAGCTGCTGTTTCTGGCAAAATTAATAGACAGTGGAAGTGGCAGTGGAAGTGATTGGATCATAACGGCAATCATTTCTCCTTCATGAAGTCCATCAGGTCACCTTCTATTCCCCTCTCATTCATCTCATCCAAACCGTAGAACAGATGAATGATCTTCTCAGTGGTGACCACCACTACTCGGACCCCCATGGATATCTTTGCCCAGCTGGCACCCAGTGGCAGATGACACCACAACATCAAGGTTCTGGTAGGCACCCCCAGCATTCCTGTGGTAGTGCCCCAGAACACAGCTTTGATAGCTGCTTTGGCGAACTTGTTTGCCATCTTTTTCCATGCAGTCTTGGTGAGATTGGAGTAGTCCTTCGTCCTCACCGATGCTTTGGAGGAAGAGGGGGATGTGCTGGAAGATGATGGCGTGCTGGCACTTCTGCTGCACCGCATGCTCAGCTGCTGGAGGCGTCCTACACAAACTGGGAGTTGAGGACGAGGATCAGGACGCCTCGACCCAGAAGCTGAAATAGTCGTCTCCCGAAGTCTCCTGGAACTCCGCGATGGTCTCCGGGCGTGAGGACGTTGCCGGCATTGTGACCGCCGCTGAGTATGCCAGCGGGATGTCTCTGTCCACGTTCTTGAGCAGCCGCTGCAGGTCCTTCATCTGCTCCTTCCATCACGGCATCCAGGACATGGATGAGGTCCCCACACAGAACAAAGAATCTGGGCTTAGGGTTCAGCTTGTTGATGTCCTGAATGGCTTGCTCAGTTAGACGATTCTCCTGCCCCCACTCATCTCCACCATTGTCACAATCTCCACCATTGTCACAATCCCCAGTGGACCAGGCCTTCATCAGTCCAAATTCTGGGTTTGCACCCTGGACGAAGTAGAATGGGCCTTTCCATTCCCTTTCCTGCTCTGTGGGAAACGCGTCCAGGCTCCTGCCCTGGACTCTGTGGAAAATACATCTCCCCACCCCCAACCCCGCCTCCACTGCAGAGGTGGCGATTGAGTTCCTGGTCCCACCTGAGTACACTGCCTGAGTTTTTTATTTTTGATTTCTTAATATTTCACCAGTTATAGGTGATCACAATTTAAATATATTTTCATTCACATAAATGTTTTCTATTTCTCATGTATACTCAGTCAGGTTTCTGTTTCTCTCTTAACTACCAATATGATACATCTAAGTTAGAACCTTTTTCTAGTTTTATTTCCTCCGGATACTTCCTTAGAGCTGTTACATGCACGCACACACACACATCATAGAAAAGTAGAATTCCTGGAATTAACGGAAGAAACACTTTCTGGCATTACCAATATAGTCTTTCAACATCTGAGGAAAATTAATGTAGTCTTAAACTACTGATGATGTGATGGTCTTTCTTTTAATATGACAAACACTGAAGTTTGTTGACCTTCTTTTGACTGAGAAAATGTAGTATTTGATTCTTTACAAAAATATCTAGGCTTTCTCAGTTTCACTCTCTTGGCTCAAGTCAACAATGAATTGGCCACAGTCATTGGAAAAGGTTTTCCTTCTTGTCTCAAGTACTTGTTTGGTTTCAGTGCATTTCTAGAGTCTAACTCCTACACCAAATGGGCTTAGAACTCTTAAGGACTACAAATATGAGAAATGAACAAAACAGTGTATTGTCAGATAAAGCACGGTTCACTTTAACATGGAAACTTGTGATATTTATTTTTTATCACACCAAAAATATTCCTTCCAACCTATCTTTGATTTTAAGTCACATACACCAGAGTTTAAATGATCATGGTTGAACATGTGGCTTCATTCTTGTAATTCTCCCCAAGTCTTTGATTTTACTCAGTGTCTAAAATAATGGTGAGGTTTGGGGTGAGGAAGTGAAAGGTGGCAATAAATTTAAGCCCTTTATGGAGCATAGAGAATTCTAACTGGACAGCAGAAGCATCATGGAACAGAGATTCCTTCTTTGTATGCTGTTTTGTGTGTGATTTGTTAAAACTTTTCACTGAATTAGACACCTTCATTTTATTACAACACCCCGAAGCTCCAAAAATATATTATTTGTTTCCAAAAAAATATTTCATGGAAACAAATATAATTTTGTATTTTGAGATAAATATCTTTCAAAGAAAAAATATCACTTCCTTGGTAGACTACATAAGCTAATGAAGCCACAGGTTTACATGAGAATTTGCTAAATGTGAATATTCTAAATTTCAGCTAAAGTTTTTAGTTAGGTTCTAGGCAACACAACACGCAAAGGTGACCAATTCTCCTTGGGTCTGATTGCAATGGCCTTAACATTCTCCTCAGCTTCACTAAACTGGACAGGTTTGTGTGTGTTTTTCTGATTTTAGGCCCCTGACCTTTTTTTTCTCAGAACATTTTCTTTAGAAAATGTTCAGTTGTAGCAACAGGATGGATGGAACTGGAGAACATTATGCTAAGTGAAATAAGCCAGTCAGAGAAAGATAAATATCTCATGATCTCACTCATTTATAGAATATAATGAACAACATAAACTGATGAACAAAAACAGATCCAGAGACAGAGAAGTGTCAATCAGACCATCAAACCTCAGAGGGAAGGTAGGGAAAGGTGGGGGTAAGATGGAGAAATCAGCCAAAGGACTTGTGTGCATACATATAAGCCTAACCAATGGACACAGCAAGGGGGTAAGGAAATGAGTGGGGGGGTGGGGGGCAATGAGGAGATTAGGACAAGAAAGTAATACCTTAATAAAGAAAAAAAAGAGAGAGAAGATGTTCAATTGTGAATTTTCTCTGCCTTTTTGTCATTTAAATGTTCTCACACGCACTTGACAGTTTCACAACTTGGGAATATTTGTTTGAGGGACCAGGGAGTCATCTCTGTGTTATGTAGTCATCAAGAAAGATAGCAGGCATCTCCCAGTTTCTGAGGGAGAGTTGGAGCCTAACATCAATAAACAAAAATTAGCAAACACAAGTGGACTAATCCCACTGACCAATCTCCCCTATATTATCCTTCAGTATTTCCCACTAATTTACCTGAGTTTACAATACTTTCATCTTTAGTGTCAGTGTAGCTGAGTTCAATCTCTCTCCCTAGTGTGGTAAGTCTTGAACAAGGTCTTCTTTGTATAAGTCCATCCAACGCAGTTTTCCTTTGAAACAACTTTCCCTGAGATAGTGTTAAAAATGATCCCTCTCAGAACCTGCCAAACTGAAAAACAATCCCTTTCAGAACCTGGCAAAAAAAAAAGTAACCATTTTTTCAAAGCACAACCCAGTTAGCCCATTTATACATGTTCTGCAGCCTGCTATTCTCTCAGAAGAGTAGGGGTTGCCATAGACCACACTGCTGTGTATGGTGGTCTGCTCACCATTATCCTGCTGCATAAACTAGCTGCTCAATAAATATTTGTCTAGTAAATAAATGGCAATTACTCAACAAGGATGTGAAAATGTCATTGCAACATTTATCTTCATTGTTAGATCAGTGCTAACTATAGGATGACCCTTGCTTACTTAGTCATTTCTTCGTCAATTAATTTATTCACCTATACATTCAGCAAATAGATATTGAGAGATTCTTTTATTTTGTCAGACCAACAGTCTTTGTCTCTGCCCTTTCATAGTTTACAGAGTAGAAGATAACAGCAATGGACCAAAAGCAATCATACCACATCCTTCCATCTCCCTCCGACACACACACAATTTAAAACTGTGGAAATTCCTGTGGATAAAGTTAGAGTGATATAATGTAAAGTGGATGTAAAGTAGGTCTTGAATATATATTTTTTACTCTTTGCAATCATTTAAAATTTCTAAAACTTTTTAGAAGATTTTGAGATTTTTTGGTTGTAATTATGCAAATATTATTTCAAATGTCATGAAATGATCTAATATATTTTGTCAATATACTAAATTGTTAAAACACACACACACACACACACAAAGAACTTATGTATCTAAAGATATTATGTTGAAAACCATTATTGGTATCCTGAATTTCAAAGAATTATTTAAAATATTAAATAATAAATTTCAAATTCATGTTTTAGAATATGAAGATGAACCTTTGGGAAAGATTATCTGGTAAGCTAACAGACCTCACATGGCCTACCAGATGAGATTTTGTGACTGACATCAGTTTTTTTTATTATTTCAGGAAAGAGTAATTCCCATTCCAAATAATATAAAAGAAAATATGATATGGCCATGCTGACTAAGATGTGTAGCTAGGGATAGAAGCATATGCCACTTTTATGCCTTTCTTTTGGTGCAATAGAATAGGGGTGTGTGTGTGTGTGTGTTTGTCCTCTAGTGTGCTATCATTAAATGAGAATATAGAACTAAACTTCTTTGTGCTTGCTATGATTATTAGAATAGGACTTAAGATCGTTACACATGACTAAAGTATTTTTCTGTAATGTTTTCCTGCTGTCTTATCCCAGTTTGTTAACCTAGCATACTTTCTTTAACCTCACAGAGGTTCTTGTGGAGTCACCAGATAGAGCTTGATTGCAAATTTGTGACATATTTCAGCAGAGATGTCAGCTAAGAGGATGCATTGTTTACAATGAACAAAATTCCTACTCATCTGTGCATTTGTTAGTCAAGTCGTGCAAGCCTAAGATACATTCATGAAATTGCAACTTGTATTTATGTTAGGTTTTCTTTAATTGCAAATTGCAGAAAACTCAACAAAAACTAGAATAATTAACAACTACAAATGAATTTATTGACCTTTATAACCCTATAAAGCAGTCCAGATAAAGGGTGCTTCTATGATTTTGCACAGTGAATAAGTCATAGGTACCTAATTTTTTTCTTTCTTTTTGCTCTATCTTTCACAACTTTGGTGTTCTTTTTCAGTTTCACATGCTGATTCCTGGACTTCCTTTTATAATGATTGCAATCCTGTACCTCCTAATATGTCACTAATTCACACAGAAGATAGAACAAAGACAACTTCCCTGTGGTCTTCCTGGCTTGAATTGGGTTTTGGGTCAGCCTAAATTGAATACCAAGGCCACAGTGATGAGATGAATTGACTGGATTAAGTCTGTTCGGCCCACCTCAACAGCATTGCTATTACCCTCTGAGGAGAAATAAAATTCCTTCAAAGAAAATCAGGCTACTCTTGCTAGAAGGGGGAAATAGATGCTTCACATTCTAAAGTTCAGTGGCAACCCCTAAAAGTCTTTGTTTATAATTTATACAAATCTGATTATCTGTTAGTCTCTTTCAACATGTCTTATGGACACTGAAATAATATCCTGGTAATATTCCTACTCTCTTGGTGCTTTTCAGAAAGAACTCGAGTGTTATTTTCTTGCGTTTGCTATACCACTTCGCTCTAATCTGCTACTTTTCCACCCAAAGCTCTCTAACTTCCCAGCCTCTACCCATTTTAAGATGCATTTCAAACCTCAATTTGGTGATCTATCAGGTAGAATCTCAGAGACTTATTTTAACTGGACTCCTCATCATTATCTAAAGAAAACTACTTTTACTTAAAAACAGGTAGGAACCAATTTTTATAAACAAATTTTTATAGTTCTCTAGTACTTTCTTCCTAGAGAAGAGGGTACTTATTTTTAACTAGTCCTGGAAAAATATTTATTTTTCATCAAATCAAGCAGCATGATTGCTTAAAATGTTAAAAGAAAAGGAATAATTAGAGTTTAATATTTATTTTCTGTTACAATATTACTGAATTATGTCTTTGGTGGGAAGTGATGCAGAGGAAAGATAGGCTGTGAATTTCAAATTCATGCTAACTCTACTCAGTTTTTCTGTTTTTAAATAAGTAAATTAAAGGGTAAGAGAATAGTAATAATAGCAAACACCTGCTAAATAATAGCAACATGTGCTATGTGTCAGGCAATGTTCAAACATGTAATTTATGTATCTCTTACCATAGCTCTAGGAGGTAGGTAATAACATTATCCACATTTTAAAGAGACTAAAATGGGAGAGAAAAAAGAAAAGAAAAGAAAAGAAAAAAATGTTTTAAAAAGAAAGAAAAAAATAAAATAAAGAGACTATGTTACAGATTAGCCAAGAAACTTGCCCAAGGGTGGCAAAGCTGGGTTGACAATCAGGACAGTTTAGTTTTAGAATTCATGTTCTTCTACCACATTATAATGAATAAGTTTTCTGAGTTGGTGGTAAGCCAAAAAATGAGCTAGATGAAATGATGGAATTTAAGGTCAGAAAGATGTTCCTATTTTATTTTTTATACTAGTTTAAGACCCAGAACAAGCTTATTTAGGAAGATTCTGAGACTTTTGCCTGTTTCTATAAAAATTCTAGGCAATACCAACTGGCTATGTGTCCTAGTTGGTGTTAATGGAAGATACGATGGGATCTTTAAATTTGAAAATGAGATAAACTTTGAGATCCTTTAGCCCAGTCTTCTGTTATTTTATATTATTTCTGTGAATGTTCCCTAGAGCTTTATTTTTATTTATTTTTATTTTTTAAATAAATATATTTTATTGATTTTTTTACAGAGAGGAAGAGAGGAATAGAGAGTTAGAAAGATCGATGAGAGAGAATCATCGATCAGCTGCCTCTTGCACACCCCCTAATGGGGATGTGCCCACAACCCAGGTACATGCCCTTGCCGGAATCGAACCCGGGACCTTTCAGTCAGCAGACCGATGCTCTACCACTGAGCCAAACCGGTTTCAACTCCCTAGAGGTTTAATTTATTGTTCTGTGATGCTCTAAATCTTGGTTAACAATTTTGGGAAGAGGACATTTGTAATACTCTTAACAACAAAAAGTAAACAAATAATAATTCTTAGAAATAGGCAGAAAATAAACAATTGATCTTTTAATATTTATTATAAGTTGGTTGATATAAACTCTATAGAAAAAAGAAGAAATATAAATTAGCCTACATTATATGCTATTAACAATTTTTTATTCTTTCTCCATAGCTATATATATAATTTTCTACTATTAAACATTTGAAGAACTTGCACAAATATGTTTGGGTTTAGAAAAAAAAGACAATGTTTTAGAAAAGCATTGAGTTTCATGATTTTTATCAAAACGTTATTTCTATTAGTGTTATCTTGTAAATCAGAAGATGACTTAATCAATGAGCCAAATTTATTTGGAGTCTTTTATTATTATACTAGTACTGGCTTAGAGTAGAGTGTCTCTGTCAAATTCTGGGTCCTAAATAGAGGAAGTCTTTCCTATATATATGCTTTTCAGTTCTTTGTCTTCCAAATTTAGAATGAGACTTCAGGCCTTCTGAGAAAGAAGTACTGTGTGCTGGTGCTGGTGCTGGGACAGGGCCGTGAGACTATATCTCAAGGCCTGGCCTGGAGCCAGCACTCACAACTCTGTCTGGGGCATAGTTTATGGCCTCTCTGGAATGGGAGTAGTCTTATGTTTCTCTATTATTTAAGCAAGCAAATGATTACAGAAGCCAGCATAGCAAGGTTAAAGTTTTAAACAGCAGTTTTTACCCAAGATGGAGGTTTCTATGTTTCATTAGAAATGGGAAATACTTAAGGTCTATATAAAACAAAATCTGCTGTATATATTTTTTAGTGATTCAGAACCTAGTTTTAAGCATATGATAAAATAAGCTATACATTTTTAAATGTAATTGCTTAAATGATTTCTTTCCTTTAGTTGTAAATGTCTAGCTTATTTAAAAAGCTTACCTTCTAATGTCATAAAGTTTTATTTTTATGTATGGAAAAAATCTTTAAGGTATATGTAGGTACTACAAAATTCGAATTACATCACTAATGTTGCCATATGGTTGGATTTATTCCATGACTTTGTAATTTCTAAAACCCATAAAGTTCAAAGTTCCTGCCATCAAATTTCATATTAATTTTAAATTTTTATCAGTCTTAGAAATATCCATGGCATCAAATCAACTGAAATCTGTCCTCATTTATATAATTTGAAGAACAAATTTAACCTAATTTATTGATAGCATCCATATGTCTGAAAAATGTAAAATATATCACTCTGTTGCCCCTTAAGCTTACCTACCACTCCTTAGAAAAGTTTCTCTGCTCTGCAACTATTGTATTATCAGTCAATAAACATGTTTTTTATGGATCTGAGGACTGGAAGTAATCTGCAAGGCTTGCTTACATGTTGGCCTCTTCTAACTAGTGTACATATTATTAAATCATCATGTCACAAAGCTGAACTAAGCCAAAATTGTGATGTAAATGATGTTGGTCTTGTTTTCTCCTCCTCCATTTTTATTTTGGGCTCCCATGTTATAGTGCTAATTCTGATGCCCAATGTTTTGGTGTTACCATAGACTGCTCAAGCACTCTTTTACTTCAATGAGACCCACTCACCCACGCCAGAAGTAATACTGCCTCTTCTCAGCCTTCGCCTGGGTCCTACAGAGCCATTGAAGATTATCTCATTGCCTAGATGATCATGAACCATTCCTAGAGAGATGGAGAATTAGCAAACTATTATCCAGGTATTGTTTGGCAAAATGGTCTGAATGATTTGCAAATGGGTGGATGATAAAAGAAAAAAAGCGGGGGAAGTGTGGTGTACACAGATATTTTACAATAATGGAAATAGTTGGTTCTTGTTTAACACATAACAAATCATTTATATAGTGATTTTTTTTTTCTGCAGTGAGATTTAAATCTAGTTTATCTTCCCATAATCATTGATAGTTTCTATTAAATATTAATAAACCAAAGACAGTTCAAAGATTGCAAATGAGAAAGTGGTTGATTAATTTATTTAAAACAACATTTTTACTATAATGTTTTTTAAGTGTATTATGAAAATGAAAATTAAATTAAGGAAAATATAGGGTTCCCAAACAAGTGTATGCATACCAAGATAACTGATAACTCACTTAATTTTCACTCCTTTTCAGGTTTAACTGATTTGAAATAATATGAAGCCAGACTAAGTTTGAACAAAGAAAATTTTTCCTAAAGTGCCATTACACATATTTTTGTTTAGGAATATATAAAAAATAAAGTTTACGATGTAATAACCAGCAACAATCAATGAATTGAGGGCACACAAATACTGAATTAAATTATTCTTGATGTTTTCAAATATATTGCTTCACATTACCAGTGCCTAGACCAGAACAAAATAGTCATGGGTTTGAAAACGGTCATTGACAAAAAAACTTACTCATTTCTGTAGATTCTTTTAAATTTTAAAAATGAACTGTATGCTAATAAATGCTGACTTTATAATCATTCATAGTATATACATTTTTGGGGACACTCTGTATTCTCTGATTTCAGTCACTAGGATAGCAGAAGCCAAACACAAGCTGTAGAACATGCTCCTCTGTGAGCCCTCGGTAAACTCTTCAGCCTCTGGCACTGGTCCTTGCTTGTTGTTCTTGTGCAGCAGAGCGTTTTGTGAAGCTTTATGGTCATCACAACTTGACTATTATATTCAGGCTACCCTGACCCCTAACTTGCTTAGTACTCTTCCTATCAAATTATTTTGTATTATTCTTGATCAGGGCATTTTACTTCATTCCTTAAGAGATTTTGATGGAGGTTTGTTTGTTTGCTTGACTGGCTAGGTTTTTAAATTATAGGTACAAGATCTATTCATTGAATCAGAATCTCAAAGGTAGATGTGCAGCAACACAAAGGTTTTTTGTCTCTAGTAAAGTATTCTGGATAGATGATTTTTTAAAAGCTCTGCAGTTGAGTCTCATAAGGACCCAAGGTTCAGAAACATTGCATATACCCAGTGTGAGGGATTTCACACTCTGTGTGTTGCCAGATCTTCTGTTACTTTAGATAGGAATTATTAATGTTCTATTTCCTATCTATTGTCTTTTAGAGTATCTGGTTTTACAGTTTTATTTGACATGTTTCTTCTTTATTCTTAAGATATCTGACTCTTGTGTGTGAAAGTTTTTAGTTACCTTTAAATATTTCAACAGTCTTATGCTACTTCTACTCTTCTTTTTGATAATTTCTACAGACACTAACTGCCTTTACAAATATTTAGCCAAAGAAAAGAAATAAACTAAGGTAGTAATTCTCTGCCTAGTTTAAACCATACTTTTATGATGATTTATATGGCATCTTTTATTTTTTTTGGTAAATACTATGTATATTAAAATAAAATATAAAATATAAAAAAGCATTTGTTGAACTCTAAGTGGTTAGGTTTTTCTTAAATAATAAAATATATGTTCTTTTTTATTGTGATGATAAATAACATACCTGTTTAAAATTTGTACTATAGATTGCAAATGTTTTGTGTGTCTCTAGTAGAGTATTCTGGATGACAGGGAAAGTATGAATGGTAATAAACAGTTTCTTTTATTTATTTATTTATTTATTTATTTATTTATTTATTTATTTATTTAAATATATTTTATTGATTTTGTACAGAGAGGAAGAGAGAGAGATACAGAGTTAGAAACATCGATGAGAGAGAGTCATCGGTCAGCTGCCTCTTGCACACTCCCTACTGGGTATATGCCCGCAACCAAGGTACATGCCCTTGACCGGAATCGAACCCGGGACCCTTCAGTCCCCAAGCCGAAGCTCTATCCACTGAGCCAAACCGGTTTTGGCTAAACAGTTTTTTTTTAAATTTAGCTTCATATTTATTATTAAATTTGAAATCGATTGATTTTAGGATAATCTCTTACTCTCAGCATAAGAGATGTTGATCTGAAAGTAGAAGTTAAAACTTGGTTCTGTTAATTATATGAATTGAATGCTCAAAGATTTATTTTAATCAATATTAAAGCAATAATAATAATGATAATGTAATAATACTAATCTTACTGTTGTCTGAGAAGTTTCAATGGGATAATATTTGTCAAATTATCATGATTATCACTTGGCAGATAAAAAAGCTACTTCATTATTTATAATATTACTTATCATTAGCACTATTGTTTTGACTAAATAAGTTCTTAAAACTTTATTAGGAGACTAGAGTAGGTAAGTGGTCTATTAATTTTATCAACAAGGGAGAGAAGGCTCGCAAAATGTCTTTTGTTAATATTTCATAGTATTTGTGACTGCCAACCTTCAAACACTGCACTGTTGCATGAAATGACCTTCACAGGTTATTTAATAAATAGTACTTGAAGTATGCTTGAGTTATAAGGAGTAAAATAAGTGACATTAGACTGGCATGACATTTCCTGTAAATTCAGAGTGTAACTTTTATATTCTCATTTAGCTTTCACTGAGTGAAGAATGCAATTTCAATTGCGCACTGAATTGGAGATTCAGAGAACTCGAGTTTTATTACCAGCTCCATCACTGACATACAGTGGGGCATTAGCAAAATGTTACTTTTCTGCTCTGTACATCAGAATTCCCTTCTTTAAAATAGAAATAAATTTGGTGGCTTGGAAATGATGTTGGCAAATATACTAGTAGGTGGCCTCAATATTCTAGAACATTTGCTTAATGAAATTCATACTGTGTTCATTATTAAAAGAAATAACAAGTATGTATATATGCAAATAGTGAATATGATAAATAAACAACTACATAGGAAATGCATTAGCCAGTGTAGCCATATTTATGCTGCATACTTTGTTGTGTTATGAAAGTGGAAGAGTGAAATCATGTCCCCAGCCATACACTTTAGCCCTCTCCAGCATGATTCAAACTGCCATCATTCTCCAACGAAGATTACCTGAGTGCTTATGTTTGATTTTGGTACTTGTACGCAGTGGTATTATTCAGTATTTGTGTATGCATATATAGGTGTAAACTAGTATATTTATAGCTCTCCAAATTGTGGATGGGGGGGAGGGGCAGGTGTATGAAAAATAAGTCAGAGCAGAAAAAATGGGATGAAATAAAGCAGGAGATTTTTTAACAATGGAGTGATTATAATCTGGTCTCCAAAATCAACAGGAGATTCTGGTTAGAACTAGAAACCAAGAAGACGGCCAGGAGGCTAGAGAGGTGAACAGCGGGACACAATAGGGAGATTAACCATTGTCTATTGTTCCTGTGGATGTTCTAGGGTGAGGAGGATATGCACGTGAAGAAAAGAATAGTAAACTGGGAGAAGACTTTTTCTGTCTTTAACTAAAAGAGAATGAACTTCTAATCAGGTCCACGCTGAGTCTTAGCTATTGGATACATAAGGGTGGACTCTGGAACTAGACTTAATATCCTAAGCAGAAGGGAGCAAGTCTTAGGCCACCAAAGCATGTCAGTAATGACAAGTTTAGTGAAATTTCTAGCTGTTAATGTCTGGTTATTCATGTATGCTATAAATATGCATTTACATTATTTTAACCCACTAAATATATCTATATTTTATAGACATTTATTATTAAAGAAGTATGGAAGACTAAATAGGCAAAAAAATATCAAAGAACAATCTGGAGAAAATAAGCAATAAGATATCACCAATTTAATGCAATAAATCACAAGTCAGAAAAGAGTATAATAAAATAAAATAAATCTTTAAAAATCCTGCATAGAAAGGAATTTTTAAAAATAATGGTAGACATAATTGGATAGACTAATTTTTCGTTGTTATCAATTACTTACTTAAAGCATGGCCTACAAAAAACAAAAACAAAAATCAGACAAATTAAGTTGAACATAAAACTAAAAATCATCCAATTTGTACCTAATTTATTGAGTGTCTACAATGTACTTGTCATTATTTTAAGCACTGGGGTAACAAACAGAACATAGATATTAGACCCATCCACATGAGCTTTACATTATATTAGAAAAGAGATAACAGTAAATAAAATAATTTTAACAGTAAATAAATAAAAATGAATAAAACAACAGAAAACAAAAAATAAATTTGCCAGCCTATAATTATACATGTGAAGAACTAGTTTTTGTTTGAAAATTATTTACTAAAATAGCCTTCCAATAAGGGATTAATGGATTTAATTAGTATTTTATTTCTATTTTACCAAACAGATTTGCAAGTGGAATTCTGGAAAAATGGCAGCATGCTCACTCATTCCTGAAGCCTCTCTCTCCTGTATTGTGGAATTAGCAGAGCAAAGCAGGCACACAAACCACCCTCACATGAAATCCCTCAAGCCTCCCTGAGTGTTCCAAGAAAGGAAGCAGGCCCCAGATTTTGTTATCCTTGGTTCACAGAGAGCCATGGAACCAGATATTCCAGCTAAAATTAGCTTTTTCTTTATTTGTAAAGTGCCCATCAGTGAAGAATACCGTGACCAGGCGTATGGCTGGGCATCACTATCTTGATTTATGCTGAGACACCAGCAGTTTTACCTATCGTTACTTTGTACCATCATTGTAAAAATCAACTCAATTCTTCCTCCAAGTCCAAAGAATGATTGGAATGATAAATTCAAAAATGTTAATCAACACTTTGAATATTTCAATGCCACTTGTGTTTGGTGCCAAATAGTCACCAAGATATTCCTTGATACTTAGTTGTTGCCCATATCAGATGAATACAAGCAAATGAGCAAGACCATATTCATGGACTGACTTATTTGTAAGGAAAAAAGTGAAGTTCTGCATATTAGATATTATCTCATCTCCATGTTTTTAGTAAATCTTTAATTTGACAAGATACTGCAATATTGAAAATAGACAGAAATGTGAATGCTTTCACTGATTTTTCATCAATAAGCATTGAGCAATGTCAATGGTTCAAAGTTTCATTAAACTTCAGCTAGTGTGTTCTTCAGTCAATGCACTATGATAAGATATCCTGAAAGATGTGCCAATGGCTCTGTAAATCCAGTCTGAAAAGCTACAACAAATAGTTTGGGCTGTTAAAGACTGTAGCTTAACTATGCTTTAAATATTTAATTTTTTTTTTTTTAACTTCTGAATGTTTGGTCTCAAAATAACATTGCAACTTAATTGGCACTATAAAACTATTTTAAAATATTGTGTATAAAAAACACAATAAAGAAAATTATTAGCATGTATAAAGATAACAGAAGTAGCATTTTTTCATACTTTTGTTTCTTGGTTACAGTTTCTTTGGAATAGATTCCTGTCTGCTGTGAGCCTAAATATCCTCTTGTATGAAAGTTTGTTTTTCTCAGCATCTTTAGATGTAGACAGTGCATCTGTGGGTTGAGAAAATGAATCATATTTTTAAGCCAATAATCATTTCTTAACTATAAGAAAGTATATTTCTTGTATTTCAAAATAAATTATATTACGTTCTAAAATAATAAGTTTTAGGTAATACTTAAAAATTTCAATATTTTTCAAAAGCTTAAAAATATACAAATCTAGACTTCTACTTCTTTTTGTGTAGGTACAAAGATAAGTGTATAATTCAAAGTAAGATATACTACATGATAATTAATTTACAAAGATTACAAGAAGTATAACTAGTGACAATAAGAGTACAATATAAATACAAAAAAAATTGAGTTAATACATGAAAAAAATACATATATGGGCTAATTAGATTTTAACAAGCATAGGAATACCTAGGCACATATTCTATTAACATTCTTGTACTAATGGGCAAATAATGTCCTCATATAATTATGGAAATAGTTTTGACCTTGCAAAACCATTAATTTTCCATGGGTTCCTTGACCATGCTTTGAGAAATGGCATACAGTTTAGTGTACCTAAAATATACTTTGAAAAATTTGATCAGAATAAAATAATATAATTTAGAATTTGGAGGCACCTCAGAGATCATTTCGTGGCCTTGCCTGAGGAGGGGAGCATTGGTTAGAATCTAGATCTTTTGCTTCCCAGCCTGTGATGTTTTAACTGCATAAGTACATATATGTACACATGTGCATGACAATTTTGAGTCGTATAGGATATTCTATATGATTAGTGTTCTCTATATGTACTGTTTGCACTAGCTTCTCTGTCTTTCTAACTAAAGGGAAGGCACTTGGTTCTCAGAGCATATTGGTTTGTCTGGCTTTCCCATAAATGATAGGAATTTATATTAGGATATATTTCCAAGACCTGGGAATGTTTTCAATAAACCATCAAGAGTGTTGGCTTAACCTTCGGTTCAGTTCATGCCTTTTGGGCTTCACAGAACACTCAGTCTATAACATGTGCTAGAAACCTGGATGAGGCTATGATTGAAAACTTCTGCTGTCTGTCATCGGCCACTTTGCTTTTGCTTTTGTTCAGCGGTCCATTTCCACCTGTTTGGGAAAGTGAACCTCAGAACAGCAGCAGAAAACGGGAGGTGAGGGTTAACCCTTCCCAGGTCTGCGAGCTGGCCCTCGTGGGCTCTCTTAACCCGCATATCTGAGCAAATCTTGGAAGCTTCATCTTTCCATTTGCAACAGTCTGCTCAAAGTGAGTACTCTCAGCATTTATGTGGAATAAAACAAGTTCAGTTTTGCTCAAACATACGACCGGAGCTGTGAAATGTGCTTAGGGGGCTTGGAGCCTTGCGAGGGAGACAGATGCAGTAGCTGACTATTTTTTATCACATGCATATAGATGTATGTTGAGCCTTCCCTGTCAGACTGAATAAACCACAAGAGAAGGATTTTGACAAAGAAAGATCTAAATTTTACCTTAAAATTTTAAGAAAGGGCAAAATACAAGTCAGAACAAATTTGGTTGTGAGTTTCCGCATTTGTGAAGTGAATGGAAAACTTTTAATAAAAACAATTCTCCAGCACTCTCCTTTGACAGTGATAGCAGGGTGTCTTGTACAATAAGGTGATGGAATAGGAACCCTTGAAGTCCAACCCTTGGAAATTACTCTTTGTTTATAAGCTCTAGATGCTGCCAACCACCTTTTGGTTCTCTGGGATTCTAACAAGGGGAGTGGGTTCCCCTAATAATTCTATCTTCTTGCATGTGGCTGCATCCATTCTCATACTTTTGGCTCCTCCTGCTAAGCCTTTACAAAGATGCAGATGTTTTTTGAAAGTGGCAAAAAGATCAGAGACATTTTGTGCCTGATGTGCTGGAATGGGTCAAAGTTTTCTGGTAAATTTGATTTGGGCATATTAAACAAAACCAGAAACCAGTGATTTGCAAAGTTTGCTGATGAAAGTATGGAGCTTCATGGGTCAAAATTGCAGCACACACAAAAATGTCAGATTTACTTGTCTTTTCCTTATTAATAGTGTCTAGAAGTAGAAAATCAACAAAATAGATGCTTCTACACATTATGGGTGATTTGTTTTAGAATATTAGTGCTTCTGCAATTAATTAGCTGAAGTCTATCCACTATTACTTGCTCCTTTTTCATTCTAAATATGACCAAAGAGTGAAGTTACCAAATGTAATGATGGCTCAAAGCAATTTTAATAGACAAACAGAAAAGGAGCATTTTCTTTATGCGAAGTGCCTGAGGAAACAAATGGAAGCATCACACAGTACCTACGCACACAGAGGGCACACGCTCTCTGGGAGAATAAAACACTCATGTAACAGCAATACATGTAAGTCCCATAGAATTGTACAAAATGCCTATGGAGTATCAGGAGAAAGAGCTGAAATCTAGTTCATTTGGATAGATATTTATGTTTGATGAACTTAAACTATTAATGCTATTCTCTTCCTTGCACACCGAGGTAACGGCTTTGAGTCCCAGGCTTAGTTTCAAAGGATTAGTAACCCTGAATAAGGTTTTAAAGCATAATTAACATGTTTGCAGATATGATCAGTCTCATATGTTTGCATTTTAAAGGCATAAAAAATTCATCTGGCTGGCACAGCTCAGTGGTTAAGCATTAACCTATGAAACAGGAGGTCATGGTTTGATTCCCCATCAGGGCAGCACATGCCTGGGTTGCTGGCTCCATACCCAGTAGGGGGTGTGCAGGAGGCAGCTGATCAATGATTCTCTGTCACCATGGATTTTTCTATCTCGCTTTCCGTTTCCCTTCCTTTCTGAAATAAATTAAAAATATATTTTAAAAACTATAAAAGTTCACAGGAAAAAAACTTTTTTGTATAATAACAGATGGATTAATGTGTTTGTTGTAGGTCTTCAAATGTCATACTACCATTCTTTGATTCAAACATTATATTTAAAGATAAAAAATATAGATTTTGAGTTAGGTGAAATCTCTGAATGTGTTCTATTTGAAAAGTTCTAGAATTTTCTCTCTGAAATATGCATTATTCTGTTGAGATTGAGCCATAATTTTCCTACTGGGAAAGTTTCTAAAATGTCTAATAATTGGAACACACTGAATTTTTAATTTAAGTATAAAAGAAGAAACAGAAAGGGGCCTGATAACAATTAATGATACTTCCACACTGAATTTGGACAGGGGCTAGTCTGAGAAGCATCTGGTTAGCAGACGGGAGAGTCATTCCAATGTGAATGGAAAGGAAACTTTGAATTTTAAAATATCAAAAAATAGCACATAACTAGAAAACAAACTAACACTTGAGAGCTGTAATATGCTTCTCTCAGTGTGTACCTTTCTCCAATAATCTAAAATTATCTTAGGCACTAATAAAGAAATTCATGAGTTTCTTTTCACTTCTAAAATCTATGATCCTATGATTTAACTTTCTTTATATAAAAATTACATATTTTGAACTAAATTCAAGTAAAGCCCTATATTTGAAGGGAAAATTTATTCTTCATTTAATATAATTATTATTTACTGAGAGACTTCTGTGCTTCATACTTTGTGCTCTAGCTGAAGCCATAGAAAAGTGTATGGTCATGATCACATTTGGATGACTCCCTAGAGAGGATCTGGTAGTCATTAAACATACAAAACTATTTCAAACAAACAAACAAATAAACACTTGCAGGCAATAGATAGGCAGGCATCTAATTTCCATTTTAAATATTCTTTTTCACTTCCTTTCATCACTTCACCACTCATTATTTGGAATGAAGGTTTTCATCATATTAAGGAACTGAGTTACAGATCAGTCCTTTTAAGAGAAAAAAACTTGAAAAGTTGTAAGAAATGACTCAGGTGCTGCAATGATATTTCTAGACACACAAAAATGTCATTTGTAAATCTTGGGCAAAAATGAGGTGCAATGCATATTTTAAATAGTTAATTAAGCTAGCAATAAGTGATAAAATAGTTATTCCACATAATAAAAGCCTAATATATTGTGTCCAGTCCTCCATTCAACCAATCAAAGTATAATATGCTAATGATATGCTAAGGCCACTCAACCACTCACTATGACATGCACTAACCACCAGGGGTAGATAGTCAGCTGGTCAACCAGTGGCTATAACATGCACTGACCACCAGGGGGCAGACGCTCCAATTGCTGCTGGGATCTGGCAGATGGAGACTGGGCGAGATTGTCTGGACACACCCTGGAGCTTTAGGGCAGTCCCTCCCAGCTGGCCAACCTTCTGCATCTCTCTCTGGCCCTGATGGTGCACCGGTGGGGTCTATCAAAATCTGGGACCCCTTGGGGAATGTTGGAGAGCCAGTTTTGGCCCAATCCCTCAGGCCAGGCCAAGGGACCACACTGGTGCACAAATTTGTGCACTGGGTCTCTAGTTAAAATACATATTTTTAAAAAGTAACACAAACTTATTAATTAAATATTAATATACTTACTCCATTTAGAATTTCTTTGAAATGAATGATATTTTATTCTAATATGATTTACTTTAACATAGATTCAATGTTCAGTAATTAGCATGGGATTCTTACTTTCCATTCTAGCTAAGGGAGTTTACTTTTTGTCATAACCAGAGAATATCATTTTATTAGAAAATAAAGACTGCTGTAGATTCTGGACATGAATTAGTCAACAATAAGAGAGAAGCCTCAAGAATAAGAATATCCATACTTTCAATAGGGGACAGTGCAGAAGCTAGTTGAGAGAAAGTTTTCTATTGGATATATTTAAGAGAAGGTTCTGGCTTTGCAGTACTGCCATTAAACATCCACACAGCCATTTTAAGAAGTTTTCCATTTTACTGAAAGATGAAACCCACCTGTTGTTGCTGACCATACCTTGTTGTATCTGCATTGAGCCCCAAAGGTTACCAGTGAAAGTCATTTTAACAGGTGACGTCCAGGTATAACCCAACTGGCTGACCTATTGCTCAGTGGGTATTATTAAATATATGAAGTTTAATTGGTGATATGATAACATTTTTTCATTTGAAAGTATGGAGGTTACTTTATTATTTCACTTTATCCTAAGAAAATAAGAGACCTGTGATATATCTGAATGCAAAAACAAACAACTTATATCCTCAACTTTTTCTTTTTAAAAAAAATATATTTTATTGATTTTTCACAGAGAGGAAGAGAGAGGGATAGAGAGTTAGAAACATCGATGAGAGAGAATCATCGATCAGCTGCCTCTTGCACACCCCCTACTGGGGATGTGCCCGCAACCAAGGTACATGCCCTTGACCGGAATCGAACCTGGGACCTTTCAATCCGCAGGCCAATGCTCTATCCACTGAGCCAAATCAGTGCCGGCTATCCTCAACTTTTTCTGTATTAGTACACTAATGAATTTTATAAGCCCTATTTAGAGTAAGACTCTGAGGACAGAATGCCTGAGACAAATTCTGGTGTTGATGCTCACTGGCTTATGTCACTGAGCAACTTAACCACCTCTGTTTCTCAGTTGCATCATCTATAAAATGGGAACATTCATTGCACCTAACTAACTTTTGTGGATATCCTTATATTAAGTGAGAGAGAGAGAGAGAGAGAGAGAGAGAGAGAGAGAGAGAGAAACAACCTTAGAGTGATACCATATTTTTATTACACTCTCATACATTTTATTCTGTTATCATGCTTGAAATTTCCCATCTCCCAGTGCCCAAACTTTATATTTGATCAAGGAAAGGCATTCCTGAGTTTTTCTTAAACTTCTTTCAACTTTCCTTTCATTGAGTTTTGTTATTCAAAGGTATCATAACTGGTACAGGATTTTCATTTGGGAGTAAACTCATCATATTCAATTTATTGGCTTAAATTACATAGCATCATTTACATTATCATGAAATTCTCCAGAAAATTCTATTGTTCATACCTAAAAACCACAACATTTAGAGATAAGAACTTTTAGGACAGCGCTTTGACATATGGAACAAATTTACCAAATTCTTTTTGGTTGTTTAAAATACAGAAAGGGTAATGACCTTCATAGATATATGCCAGGAAACATAAATTTAAATTTTAGTGAATATGTTACCTGAAATAATACTGTTTTGAAGTAAACATATCAGAATCAGCCTGAATACTTAAAACACACACACATGCGCACGCGCACACACACACACACACACACACATACACACACACACACAAAACAAAACACTGCGATAATGGATTTTTATTAAAAAGCAAGTTTTGTTTTGCTTAGTAACTGCTGGAAGTTATTATGACTTGATATTGGATTAGAGAATTTACATGGCCAGAAGCAAACTCAAACCTGAAGAGAATGAACATCATTCCCCGCCTCAAAAATAAAAACAAGCCAAAACCGGTTTGGCTCAGTGGTAGAGTGTCATTCTGTGGACTGAAAGGTCCCAGGTTTGATTCTGGTCAGGGGCATGTACGTTGGTTGCAAGCACATCCCCGGTAGGGGGTGTGCAAGAGGCAGCTGGTCAATGTTTCTCTCTCATAGACGTTTCTGGCTCTCTATCTCTCTCCCTTCCTCTCTGTAAAAAATCAATAAAATATATATTTTTTAAAAACAAAAAAACAAAAACCTGTTAAAAAAATATAAATAAAAAATAAAACCAAAACCCCCTGAAGGCATCACAGGAGCACATGTCCCAGGAGAAAGCAGAAATATTTCTTTGGAGTCTGTGCATATCACATAACTTAATTCAGGTAAAAACCAGAAGAGGGAATGGACTTTAATGTGAAAATGGTAGTTATTTCTGTAATGACAAAAAGTATAGCTTACTTTTTTCTTATAACAGTGAGAAAAGTCTTTTAGGACTATCAGAGCAATTTTAATTTCATGCTTTTTAGGTGTTTATAAAAATGAACATAAATAATATATATTGGAAACATTTGACAAAGCTTTTCTAACAAAAATGGGGCTGTTAGAATCTTAAATTATTTTTTATCTCAATTTACATGCTGCAGTTAAGCAGTATATTGCTGTCCATTGAGAGTAGTGAAGCATGTTAATATTGTTGTAAAGTAATCCTGTATTCGTTGTAATACCAACAAACGCTGTATAGAAAATAGTTGATAATAACCATACTAAGTTTTGCAGCCTTCCTGAATTTGATTTTATAGATTGGATCTCAAAAAACCATGTTGGGATGGGGTGCAGAGTTAGAGCAGCTGAACAAACTTTTCAGTTATACTTTTGTTTCAAAATGTCATTTGTGATGACTTAAAGAAGTCCGAAGTAGTTCCGAGATGGCACAGAACCTGGGGTTATTAGAATATTATGGTATTATAATTTGTTTCTTCACTATTAATTAAAGAATTCTTAGCCAATATGTTAGAGTTATCCAAAGAAACAGAGCTTAGAGACTATATAACTAGAGAGATATACTGATTTTAAAGAACTAATTCAAGTGATTGTGGTGCATTCTGGTAAGTACAAAATTGGTAAGGTAGACCAGTAGGCTAGAGACCCTGGAAAGTGTTAATGTTGCAGCTCAAAGCTGAAGGCAGTCTGGAGAAGGAATTCCCTATTTCTCCAGCATGTCAGCCTTTCCAATTAAAGCTTCAAGTGATTGGCCAACTATCTAAACATGAAACTAAAAGGCCAAAGTGAGAGGCAGCAAGTGTTCTGATTTAGACAGGGAGTATTTATGAGAAGAAAATAGGAAAAATTACATTAATAAAAGAAAGTCATTTTGCCCTAGCCCGGCCCATTTTGCTCAGTGGATAGAGCATATTCCTTCTACCTGAAAGATCCCTGATTAAGGGCACTTACCTCACTCAGTTGGAAGCTCCATTCTGTCCTGGGTTGGGTACCTGTGGGAGGCAACCAGTTGATGTGTCTCTCTCACATTGATGTTTAATTTCTCTGTCTCTCTTTCCCCTGCACCACCCTCGTCCACTCTCTCTAAAAATCAATGGAAAAGTATCCGCAAGAGAAGATTTAAAAAATTAGAAAAGGAAGTCTTTTCTATAGGCACAGATAAGCTAACATAATGATGCTAATTCTAAACAGTGTCTTTAATTTTCCGTCATATAGTCATAACAAATAGTTGTTTGGAATAAAATGCTGCTTTAGACTGAGTCCAAGGGTTATTTTGCCCAATTTTTAATTTCCCAAACTTTTTAGAAATAAGACTTTCAAGGCTGTTCCTCTGGGCTGGCAACTCAGACTCCATTTTAAAATAGCTTTATTTATATTGTTTTTCACAAGTGTCATCATTATTGAAGGCAGCCTGCTCTATGAAAAAAACCTACTGATTTAAATGGTAATCTCACCAAAATACCTTCACAGCAACCTATGTTTGATCAAAATCTAGGTACTGTATTAACCATCATGGCCATCAATTGGTGAAATTTAATGACCTATACAGAGGAATAGCAAATGAAAGAAACCTGAGATGAATTCCAGTGCTCAAAAAAAGCTTAAAATGAATGTGTGTGTACATGTGTGTTTATTTATACACATCTATTAATATATATTGTATATATATTGTAAAAGGTTAAGCAACTGTCTAGCTGATTGCTATGATGAGCAATGACCACAAGAGGGCAGATGCTCAACACAGGAGCTGCTGAGATGCAGTGACTTGGCAGTGGCGGTTCTTGGGTAACACACCCAGAACCAGAGAGGAAGGAGGGAGCCCCATTCTAGGGTGCATCATCTGAGAGCTGTCCTCTCCCAATCTGGGATCCCCTTGGAGGATGTTGGAGAGCTGGCTTTTGCCTGATCCCCACAGGCCAGGCCAAGGGACCCCACCTGCTGGAGAGATGCAGTCACTCTAAAAACACCCTTTGAACTCCATCACCAACCCAGGTGTGGCCAGCCAGGGAGGGTTCACAGGAGCTTGGCTCCAGGGCATGTCCAGCCTGTCTCACGCAATCCTGCCACACTGGCTACCTTCTAATTAATTTCCTTTCAATATGCATGAATCCATGCACTGGAACACTAGTTTAAAATAAGCTATATGCTTTTTTTTTGGCCTATGTTCAGAACAACAAGCTATAAAGTTGAGATAACTGCTTAATCAATTTCTTCTCATTTTATTATTTATATTTAAAATGCTATTTGAAAACAAATATTTAGAATTTTACATTTAGAATTGCATTTTTTATTTCTCACACACTCCCTGAGTATTTTATCATTTGGGGTATTGTGGGGTAATTGATTGTAATTGCCAATAGTTCCAATAATTACTCATAAAATGCTTGATTACATATTAATTGGTTACTTCTTTCTCAGACGACCCTGCTAGCAGTTCTCAACCTGTGGGTCGTGACATTGAGAACCGCTGCTATAGAGCCTAAGACCCTTGGAAAACACAGATATTTACATTACAATTCATAACAGTAGCAAAATTACAGTTATGAAGTAGCAATGAAAATAATTTTAAGGTTGGGGGTCACCACAACCTGAAAAACTGTATTAAATGGTCGCAGCATTAGAAAGGTTGAGAACCACTGCTTATGAATATAACCAATAAAAAAGCACTTATATGCTAAAAAAGAGAATATAAACATAATTAGTAATATTCGATTTTATTCATTGTCATTATGTCTAAATTATAGTAAAATGTATCTAAGTATTTTTAGTCTAATGTAGAATTGAAAAGGATTACTGTTGAATGGCGTTTTTCTACATGAAGTTTTCAGATAAAAGCATTCACTTAATATATGGAAAACCCAGTTCTGTATTTCTCCTTTATTCTCACTCTACTACCACACTCACAACACTCTGACATCAGATGTGTTGTTGTTTTTTATTCTCTCTCCGCCACATTAAGCAATTCTGGGACACCTAGTTAAATAAGTGTCCTACAATTTAACTAAATTCTAACACTATATACCTTGAGATAGTGTCAGATCTCACAGGTTAAGGGCTCAGTTCCAAGAAATTGTCCTCCATCTCAGATACCAATTACAAGTAGGTTCCTAGGTTAGCCACCACTTCTATCTAAGTTGACTACAAATCAAAGGTCCCCATCACCATCTCCCCATGGGACTCAATCATTTGCTATAACAGCTCACAGAGTGTGGGGAAACACCTGCTTATGTTTACCAGTTTATTGCAGGGTATGATAAGAGGGGAAAGGTGAACAGCCAGGTGAAGAGATACATAGGGTAAAGGCATGAGGGAAAGGGCAGAGCTTTCATACTCTCTCCCAGAATCCCTACACATGTCCATCACCTGGAAGCTCTCTGAACCCTGTCTTTTGGGGTTTTTATTGAGACTTTATTACTTAAACATGATTACTTAAATTATTGACCATCAATGATGAAATTAATCTCTAGCCTTCGTCTTTGAGTTACCCATAGGCTTTCCAAAATACATAACAAAAGGCACCTTGATTGCTCTCAGCCCTTAAGGAAATTGTAATGGTTTTAGGAGCTCTGTTCCTGGAATGGGATGAAGGCCAAATGTATATTTCTTGTTGTAAATTATATTATTCTTAAAAATCCAGGAATTATACATGATGCTCAAAGTATATATAATTCCTATCCTTGTAAAGGTTTTTATATCTCATTTGAATTTTCAGACACTAGACTGATGGGCTTTCGAGCTAGTTACTTTGTAGCCAAATCAACAATGATCAGGAAATCAACAATGCTGGAGATTCACTTCCTTTGTGACTTCAAGTTGGAGTATGAGTATTTATGGTAAGTTCCAAGTTATTCCTCACTCTCACCCCATTCTTCCTTTTTGTTTTTTGTTTGTTTTATTGGGATAACATTGGTCAAGATGATCATAAATATTTCAGGTGTGGTTTTCTATGTTACAAGATCTGTATATTGCACCATGTGCCGACCCAAAGTCAACTGACACTCTTTAAGAATAACTTCTCAATTTAGAACAAAGTAATACACAACATTTAAGTTGTACATAATTCTGAGTAGCATGATGAAAATTTTAACCATCTTGTTGCACCTTGTTTGGGACGTAGATCCTTCTCTTACCCAGCATATGCTACCCACCCATTATTCATTTAGTAGCCTTCTCAGTTATCAGATGGATGCTGGTGCAATGCTTGTACATTTTATTTAATAATGCCATATTCACCTAACTTTTATTATAGTATATTTATAATTATTCTATTTTATTGATACTTATTGTTGTCAATCTCTTTTTCCCCCTCCCACCCCTCAGCTTGTCTAATTTATAAATTAAGCTATAGGTATGTACACTAGTTCGTATGGATAGGGAAAGATAGTATGTATAGGGTTCAGTAATATCCATGGTTTCAGGCATCCACTAGGGGTCTTAGAACATACTCCTAGAGATAAGGGGGGACTACTGTATTCTGCTATACTTATCATCTTACTGATTTTTAATATTGGAAACATTAAATAAAGCAATGCAATTATAATGACTATCAGTTACAAATAAAAATGCTGATTTTGCAGCACTGTATTACAAAGTTGATTAAACCATATGCAAAATATAGGATATAAACCATATGCAAAAACAAGGATAATGAAGAGAATGATTTGATTATCAATTAGCAGAATCCCCTCGGGAAATTGGTAAAGATACCAGATATTTTTGCATTTTTTATAATTCTGTCATAAAGATAAAATTTAAAAAGAAGAAAATGTCATTCATAGCATTCAGATAGCATATGATTGACTTAAAAATTTATTCATTTTAAGAATTAGGTACATTTTAAATTATACTTTGATGTTATTTAGTATAAAATAAAACAAACATCCTTAGTTTTATTTTTTAGATAAAAATATCATTTGATCTCTTTAGATTTAATAATTTCATCCTTATTGTAAGCTTTTCTCATTATAAGTTATCTTGGATAACAAGGACTTTTTGTATTTTGAAGTCTGTAGCCCACCTTTAGCGGGCAGGAAAGCAGTTGAAGATTTCAAATGCCTGGTAAACACAACTTAAGGCCACTGGTTTTCTGGCAATGTGTAGGCAGTTTTGAAGTGGTAAACAGAACCAGTGACAGACCATTAATTGAGCTTCCCGAGAAGCAGTTTTCTAAAAGACCTTCTTGGGTCTTACTGGAAAAGGAATTCTAATTTCAGAGAACAGACAAGTAGACCTCTTTGAGGGCTTCCAGGAGTAAGAGGAACCCAGTAGAGATCCTGGAAGTGAGGCAGAGTGGCCACTTCTGACCAGCAGCCACTATAGCCAGCATCATCAACCTGATTCAAGAGAAAGATGAGCCAGTGAGCTCCTTCAGTCATGGCAAAGCCTTCCAGAAGCCCAGAGAATCAGAGATGTAGGGCCATTGCAATCATCTAATGGGGTTTGACCAGATGAAATCTGGCAGGGACACAGAAAGGACAATTAACAAGAATGCCTTTTTTTGTACAGACATGGACTACTAAACTCTTAATGTTAATTGCTTAGTAAATCTGTCTGCTGCTAACCCATGATATTTTTGGGTTCCTTTCAACTGTGTTCTTTCATTGTTCACTGAATTTCCCAATTAGAAATAATTTTAGGTTTATAAAGTAGAAATAATTGAATTTAAGTAAACACAGCTAATTATTTGGGGGTTGTATTTCTAAAATTGTATCAGAAAAATAATTTTAAACAGTATGCTAACAAGGGTGTTTTAAAAAATTGGTGTCTGAATAAGAACTTGCCCCATCTTGAGTGTTTTCATAAAACTTTATAAGTCATTCTATTATTTTTCTCCCTCTATTTCTCTGTTCTCTCTTTCTGTTCTCTTCCCCACCCCCTCACTTCTTCTCTCTTTTCACACACACAGTTATTTTGTTTAATCTTCTGCTTCCCCTGCAAAATTTTTACTTCCTCAAAAGCAGGAACTATGTCTTATTGGTGACTTAATTTCAATTCTCTTAATTTAAAAAACAATGGATGAAATGAACCCATGTATTTGAATAATTTAGTGTCACAATTCCATAGGTGACTTTATTTTTCTTTCTCTCAAATTACCAAGCAAAATATTGCGATAACTGGGAATGTCGATCTAATTCCACTAATATAGCAATGTTTATCTCCTAGAGATAAGGAAATAAAATAAGATGGTGTTTTATTATAATTTCCAGATTTATGATTCTTCTAGTTGGTTATATGTAGTTCATAAGAAAAGAACACCAAATAATATTTAGGACCTGAGGTTCCCTACTGCAAGAAAATCCTGAGTGATAGAAGCAAATATATTTACTACCATTTTCTGAATGCCTACTGTGTATTAGGGTTTTTGCTAGACATTTTACATGTAGTCTTTATATCAAATATACAAGATACTTGTAGCCCTTTTGTACAGAGGAGAAAATTAAATTTAGTAAATTTTGTATCACAGAATGCAAAGCTTGTAAATGGCAGAAACCCAGAATTTAAATTCAGGGCAGTCAGACTCTTAAGTATTCTGGGATGTCCTGGGTCCTACAAGCTTTTGCAAAAGATATGCTCAGTTTGGGATACAGGAGTGTGAGTGGAAAGGACCATTCATTGGCAACTAGTAGCTAATTTGGGGTTTATGCATAGAGTCCTCTTTGATTAAACACTTCACCTTTGTGAGTTCTGAGTAAAGTAACATCTGTACACACTGTTGACCACGAAGTCTTGCTGACTCAGCTGTGTAGAGATGCAGTGGGTTGTACTCTCAATGAGTACAGAAAGTACAGAAAGTCTCTGGGCACAGATGACTAAATCATCCCTCCCCTCAATTAGGCCTTTTACATGTGGTGCTCTGGCAGCCTGTCTGCCTCCGTTCAAAGTAGAAAGGAGGTTACCCTTGTAACTATGTTTAGCATGGATTCAGCAGAATAAAAAATTAAAAAAAAAAGCCAAATAATCCTGGAAAATTCAGAAACCACTATGTTTGAATTAGATCCAACCATTGTTTGAGTCCACAACTTTTCTTCGTTGGATATAATTTGAATTTATGTGCTACAGATAATCCACCTATCAGCAGCTGGCCAGACTGTGGCTCATTTGCAGGTATAAAGTCTATTTCTGAGTGGTGTAGGCTTGATACTGATGGCTGCTGTCTCACTGGTTTTCTTTAAGAATGATTTGGGGAAACAATTCAAGGGACCCTTGAAGCATAACTGCCTCATAAACATAACATATTTGTCTCCATAACACTTGCCAAAAAACATGAACTTGCAGATAGAGGTGATTTATCAATATTTAAATCAATCCCATCAGGTGGGTGGAAGCTAAATATCATTTTTATAATTAACGTGTGTGTGTCAGCTGCATGCTGAGTATTGTATTTACACAGACTTTTCCAAAGGATGCTTCCAAATACTGCTTCTGTTTCCCACTTCACAGGTCCCTTGATAAATCTAGATGCTTAATGAAGTAGGCTACAGGCAAGACACATATAGACTAATAGGAGCACTAGATTGCCAAGGCTGGTGACTCAGGTTTTCATTGGAGATTTGACAGTAATTAGCTATGTGATCTCAAATTAGTTACTTAATTTCTCTGAGCCTCAGAATTCTCATCTAAAAATGGGAGACACTTATGCCCTAGCCAGCTTGGCTCAGTGGATAGTGCATTGGCCTGCGGACTGAAGGGTCATGGGTTTGATTCTGGTTAAAGGAATATACCTGGGTTGCAGGCTCAATCCCCAGTGGAGGGCATGCAGGAGGCAGCTGATCAATGATTCTCTCTCATCATTGATGTTTCTATCTCTTTCTCCCTGTCCCTTCCTCTCTGAAATCAATAATTTAAATCAATATTTAAAAAAATTAAAATGGGAGACACCTAATTGATAAATGAGGTTCATTTTGATCTGACATTCAGTAGATCTAATAATCAATGATGTATCATGAAAATTTATAGGTTTGAGAGGTTTTTAGGCCTTCATTGGTGGTGAAAGCAGAGTTAAGGGGGCAAACTATCAAAGCTGGGCCCCCTAAAACTAAGCTTTAAAGAACAAGGGGTGAATAGGGCATTCCTTTATGTTCCATACCTGTATTGCAATTTTTGTCATCATTGTATTTCTCCTTTCCCTTGATTTAACTTCTAATCTTTTCATTCCTGACTCCCCAGAGCATTTTCTTAATCCCTCATCCAGACTGATTGAGATGGATGATGACCATCCAACTAGTATCTAAATTTGACTATCTCATAACTCTAATGAATTTTACAATTTTCATCCAGATTAAAATTCTTGAAGCAAAATCATGCCACTATCCAATAACAAATTCAAACTACAAAAAAACACACAAAAAACTAGTTAATTCCTACTGAAAACATAGTTAAAGCAAACTCTATTTACATTTATTATATGGCTTCAATATCATTTTCTAGAAATAATGCTCATTATTCTTTACAGACTATGTCTCTATAAACTGCCTCCAAGGACTTTCCTATTGATGTGCCCTAATGTGACTGACATTTCTGTCTTGAAGGAAGTTTCCAGAAATGTATTTTCAACTCCATATTCCCAAAACTCTGTACACCAAATCATATTCATCTTTCCAGGTTCAGCTTAATTATCACTACATTCTCAAAGTTCTTCATAATACTCCATTTGAAATATTACTTTCATTTAATATTTCATAGCATACTTATAGTCTTTATATTTATCTCTCTTTATCTCTCTTTGGCATTTAGCAATTCATCCTCTCTTTCTCTAGATAAAGAGATATATAGGTGAGTGTGTATTCATCTCTATATGTAAATATCATCTCTATATATAAAACCCAAATATGCAAATAGACTGAATGGAGGAACAATAGAACAACTGGTCACTATGATGTGCACTGACCAACAGGGGGTGCTCGAGGAACATGACCGGCATTGGCAGCAGGCAGAAGAGCACAGAACATGGTGGACATCTGCCACAGCGAGATGTTGGAGCAGGTGAGTGGGGGCACCAGACCAAGGTGGGACTTGGTCACTGTCATTGGGGCAAGCCTTTGATGCTTACTGAAAATTCTTTGCTCCCACGCTCTGCAGTCCCACCCAGTGTTCATACCTGCGGCTGGCACTGGAGCACCGCTTGCACCCACTGCTGGCACCCAGCACCTGCCCCAATCACCCCTGAGGGCTTCTCCTGAGGGGCAATCCAGACCAGCAGCTGTCTCTCAAACCCACTGCTGTCTCCTGATGCCTGTCCTGATTGCTTGATGCCATCAGTGGGTTCGAGCAATGGCTGCAGGCCCTGATTGCCCCTGAGGGCTTCTCCACCTCCCCCTGTTCCTGAGAAGCTTTTAGGGCATTAGCCACTACTTGCACCTGCTGCTGGGGCCGGCCCCCAAATGCTCCATTCCACATGGTCAGCAGGTGCAAGCAGGCTGGCGCCATCAGCGCTTGGAAGTGGAATTACTTGCTGACAGGGGACCAGTGGCACTGAGGATGGATGAAGACCTGCACCTATGCCCACCGCCCACAGTTCCTTTCAAGGTGCACAAATTTGTGCACTGGGCCCCTAGTTATATACAATATATCTTCTGAGTATCCTTATCTTTTTTCATATTACCTTACAAATAGTGATTGCTAAATAATAGACAATTCGTCATCAGCTTGTCTACCATGTATGATTCTAAATGGGAAGGAATAAAACTAGAAAACAGGAATAATAATTATAACAAATAATTGATGGATTGTATTGTATTTCTTAAATAGAAGCTTGTTCTCTGTTTTCATAAGGCTTTAAGTTCCCAAATACTTGCTAAAACTTGAGTACTCTTTTTGTTACAAAACTGATCATTTCATTGCTGTTTATTTTATTTCTTAGCTGATTGATCATTTTCCTTCATCTTTAAATAACTTCTCTGTTTCATACCACATGGCATATATAAACTTTTGTTTGTGTCTGACATGGCACATTGATTTGCTATGTCAGTGCAAAGAGCCAATATGTAAGTTATATAAATTACATAAATTATTCCATCCAAGTTCATCCATTGCATGTGTGTATTTATATTTTGATACTGCTTTGATAGAAAATAACACATTTACACTATTTGTGGTGAGACTTTCAAGAAAAAAAATATAGAAAATATACAGAATTCTTTCATAGTTAACTTGCACTTTCAAAATTTATGATAATGTTCCTTTCTTTATAAGACTTTTATTTTAATTGCCCTTTGGTAGGAAATATTGTTTTGTTTTGTTTTTGTTTTTGTTTGTTTTTTGTGTGTGTTTTTTTGTGTGGGTTGAAACAAAGAGAGTATATCAAGCAGAGTTTGTTTGAGCACACCAATACTACATTTTCTCAAAGAGTGATTCATTTATTCCTAAGACAATTTATTTTCCTTCTCTGCAATTAAAATGTTCTTCTCATGAGAACAATGAAAATGAGTACCAAGAAAAATGTATAACTACTAGCAATGTAAGTTGTGTTTGGGGGTGAAACTTAAAATTTAAAGCTTTATATTACAATTTCATCTTAATTGAGTAAAATATATGAGCACTCACATGCTTTTATCTTAAGAAAGAGCTTTCTCTTCAAATTGAAAAATTAGGGTGATACTTTGCTTATTTTTTTTTTCTATGAGATGGGAGGAATGGATCATAAATGAAAAAAATTGAAAATTGAACATTGAGATATCAACTTATTTAATGTTGCTTGTCAGAATAATTGAAGAATATCTAATATCACTGTTAATGATTATAAGATGGGTTAAAACTGTATGTTCATCATATCCTGCAGCAGAAAACTATTACTTTATTCTCCACTTACATGATGGAGTTCTCCAGTGGCTGCTCACACTACAGTTTTTAAACTGTGGTCAGTATGCAGTATCTGGCCTCTTCTTTTGCTCTTAGGGTCCCAGTGCTGCCTATAAATCAATTCAGAAGTCTTCCTGCTGTCATTGCTAATGATGCCTACCATGAGCACAGCAATGCATAGCCACAGCTGCACTCTCCATATTTGCTTTTAGAACCATAGACCCTTGGGAGTCTAGACAGGGAAGGAAAATGACCTTATTTTTCACTTAGTATTTTTTAAAATATTTATTTATTAAGTTGATTGGAGTGACATTGATCATGAACATATAGGTTTCAGGTGTGGTTTTCTATTATATTGTACCGTGTACCCACCCCCCAAAGTCATGTCTTCCCTTGGCACTTTAATTTTATATTTTAAACAAGTGTTTTATAGGATTTTTGTTTTGTTCCGTACTTTATTTTTCAGGTGTTCATAAAAATCTCAAGAATATATTTATATCTGTTTCTGGATAGCAAGCCCCTTTCAGAATTCCAAAGTCTCTATGGCAACATTTTTTCAACTTTTGTGTGTCAATACTTATGTTGTTTCTGTATGGTGCACAGGAGTACTCACACAAGCACTTTATTTTATATAAAAATAAAATAGTTATCTTTTTTATTTCCAGAATTTCCCCTTGATTCTGTTTATACAAGCTCCTGTAGTGGTTGTAGATAATTGGTCTCTATACATCAACCATCCCACTGTGACATGAACTATGTGACTTTATACTTATTGACAGTATAGTTGGTACAGAAATATTCATTTCTAACAACCCTCTTAATAACCAATAGCAAGACATCTAAACAGCATTCAGCAATGTGGTTATTTTAAAGGTATATTGGCCAATGAGGTTCAGATGACTCATAGTAGGTGGGGTAGGTAGCTCTGGTTCAGCAGCAGTGGCTGAGAAGGTTGCTTCTTGCTGCAGATTTGTGGGTTGTCTCTGGGAAGGGCTCTGCTTCTTTAGTCTGTTATCTTCTTTAGACCACAGGATTCACCTACATATGACAATAGTAAAAAATACAAGAGTCAGGCCAAAATGTGCAAGGCTCCTACCCCATTCTATGGCTGAAGGAAATCACACAGCTGAGTCATAGTCAAAGAATACATTATCAACTGGATGTCATCTTTTACAAAGTGCCTATTCAAGTTTTTCCCCAGCTTTCTGTTGGATGTATGTCTCTTTTCCTGCTTGGACTATTTTCTATTTTTTCTTCGAATGTATTCTTTCTCTCCAAGACAACAAATTCATGTTTCCATCTAACAGAATTGATCTTTTATCAAATGAAAGTGCTCTTACTTGTAGGAAAACTGAATATTCACACTCAAAATGAATTAAAGATTCAAATGTAAGACATAACATTGTAAATTTCCTAGCAGAAAGCATAAGGAAACACATCATGACATAGGGTATTTTTATTTCTATATATTATAGAGGTTTTTTTTTTTTAACCTCATGAATTACTTCCTTTATATCTTTGATAATCACTGCTATTATAATTGATATTATTTAAAAAATGATTTCTAAATTTGGATCTCTATTTCCCTGCTCTTTAAATTATTCCTACATTATTACATTTTTCCGTTGTCTATAAATGCCATGCAAAACCTAAATTTCTCCTTTGCATTGCTCATTATATGTGTTATGCTTAAGCCTTCAAAATAAATTTGAGAATTTCTGTATCATTTTTGCAGTCTTCTTTTTCTCACTTTTTTTGTATTTAGCTCATATTCTTACTTTCTTATTTCATCTTATTTTTTATTAACTGGATTTCTGGGTTGCTTAAACCATGTCATATTTTTCCCCATTGAGCATGCAAAATCAATTTCTTAACTATTGTTTTCTTTAGTAAAATACTTTATAAGTATTATCTTTCTCTGAGTATTTCACACATTCTTTTTCATTCTGAAGAAACTTTTCGTAGCTTACGTTTTGGGTTTTTAGTATTTATAAATCCTTGATCAAATGAAGATATGGCCAAATATTATGACAATGGTTTGGGCATATATATAGCCCTTTTTCAAATTCTTTGTCAATCTCAGTACTGGTGAAATCCTCTTATAGTTTTTAATAACATGTTGTGTATAATTTATGCCTCTATCCTTGGTCTCTGTCAGGGTTCATTTAACAGTTATACTGGAATACAGTCAGACTTGTAATACTTGGCTCTTTGAAAGTCTTAGCATATTAAGTAATTTAAAAATTTCATATGTAGGCATGTGTTGGTATTAAGATGCTGATGTTGGTTGTCATACCCATGGCGTATTCTGTGAGGGAAATATATCCTAAGCAACACCAGCAGTAGTACCCCAACTCCTTAGTGAGATGTAAGTGGGAAATTGAGAGAATACTAACATCCTTTTTTTCTTAATCATCACACAAGGATAGGTTTTTACTGATTTTTGAGAGGGAGCAAGGAAGAGAGAGAAACATTGATCTGAGAGAACCATCTATCAGTTGCCTCCCTTATGCACTACAACAGGGGATCAAACATGTAACCCAGGTATGTGCCATGACCCAAAATTAAATATGCAACCTTTTAGTGTACCCAATTATGCTCCAAGCAACTAAGCCACATGGGCAGGAAACATTACTATTTAAGACACTGCTATATAGCAAGCCAATTTTTGGTTAATATTAAATATATGCATATGCACATTTATTGTAAAATAGTTTAATAGTACAGTAAAAATTCTTACAAAGATAGTTATCTTTTTAAAAAAATATACTTTATTGATTTTTTACAGAGAGGAAGAGAGAGAGATACAGAGTAGAGAGTTAGAAACATCTATGAGAGTCATCGATCAGCTGCCTCTTGCACGCCCCCTACTGGGGATGTGCCTGCACCAAGGTACATGCCCTTGACTGGAATTGAATCCGGGACCTTTTAGTCTGCAGGCCAACACTCTATCCACAGGGCCAAACCGGTTTTGGCTAGTTATCTTTTTTTTAATTTCTAGAATTTCCCCTTGATTCTGTTTATACAGGCTCCTGTTAAACTATACTATGGGAGAGAGTATAAAAAATATATATATAGCCAGAGAACAAATATTCTTTAACTTACAGAAAACTATCCAACTTTATTCCAAAAATTTTATAATTTTATTTCTCAGTTTTACCCTGCTTTTAGTCATGAGTTCCTCAGAGAAGTTACAAACCAAAGACTTCTCCAACACCATCTGGTATAGATTACTGCAGACATTGCTGGTAGACAAAGGTCTCTGGTACTGGTCCTCTTTGTATACCATCTAATCATTACTACAGAGTCCCGAGTGATCTGTGCTCTGTATAAAACACAAGAATGCTTAAAGTGATCCAGAGCAGAACAAAGCTTTAGCCAATGCACTGTTTCTTGCTGAGGATTGTGTTGCTTCAGTGGGCAGAAATCTGATTATCTATAAATAACTAAAAGTAAAGTTGTCTACACCCTCTGATAATGGTTTACTGACTGCATTGCTGTTCTTATGTTTACTCACTGAAATATGACCTCCTCTCTTCTTCCACTGAGGTTAAGAAAAATAGTTCAGGATGGAAATGGTGTCAGGATGACGATGAGCTTACAAAATGAAATCCAATGTTTACATGTTCATTTGACAAAAACTCTGATTGCATATGACATGTCAGACATTGTGATAGGCATTGAAGGATCCAAGGATCCAAGATACCTCTTTAATCTCAAAATGCTCCCAGGCCAGCGGTGAAGAAAAACCAAGATAAAACAATTATTAGAACTGCTGCAGGGACATAGACCAAATTTCTTCTATTTCTTTATCAGTACAATTAAAAAAAAAAAACCACATAAAGTACAAAAAAGTGACAAAATTTTTTGTACTTTAGGTGTTTTGTACTCGTTTGAAATTATTTCTAGTGTATAAATAACTATTTTTTCTTTGAATGTTGTCAAAAGTGACAAAATAGTATTTAATATCACCTCAACCTGCAAAAGTCACTATAACTTCCCTTTGCTGAGCCTAAGCTAATACTAGGCACTATGAAAACTAGCAAATATATCATTTAACTACTACAAAAACTGTTAACTTGTGATTATTAGTACCCTTTTATAAAAGACACATGAATCTCAGGGAAATTAAACAAATTGTCCAAATTAACAACTAGAAAGATGTAAAGTTGAGATATCAATGCTCAAATCTTAAAGCCTAAAATAATTCTTTAAGCCTGTTATTTAAAAACACACACACACAAAAAAAAACACAAAAAACTATACACGCTTGAATTGTGAGCTATTATTATATTCCTCCCTTTTCCTTGTACTATATGATGAGAGCCAATATTGCTACCTTGTTTTTTCTTGTTCTACATTTATTTCTGTTTGATCTTGATTAAATTATTCAGTAAATGATTCTGTCCTTACCTAATGCCAACCATATAACCAGTTAAAAGATGTAATAATATTTACTCATATACTTTTAAATGCAAATAAATTGTTGTTGCCAGTTTGGCTCAGTGGATAGAGCATCAGCCCGAGGACTAAAGGGTCCCTGGTCCCATTCCAGTCAGTCAAGAACACGTATCTCCATTGCAGGTTCGATCTGGGTGCATGCAGGAAGCAACCAATTAATGTTTAATTTTTATCTTGGTCTCTCTTCCTCCCTTACACTATCTCTAAAAATCAATGGGAAAAAATATCCTTGAGTAAAGATTTTTTTTATTTTTATATATTTTTAAATATATTTTATTGATTTTTTACAGAGAGGAAGGGAGAGAGATAGAGAACTAGAAACGTCGATGAGAGAGAAACATCGACCAGCTGCCTCTTACACACCCCCTACTGGGGATGTGCCCGCAACCAAGGTACATGCCCTTGACCGGAATCGAACCTGGGACCTTTCAGTCCACAGACTGATGCTCTACTGCTGAGCCAAACTGGTTTCGGCGAGTAAAGATTTTTTAAAAATAAAATAAAATAAATACTATTAAGTTAACATGTTAATGTACTAATGCAGTGCAACTAAAATATTAATTATTTAGTAGGCAGCTAAAAATACTATTATCATTTTTTTGGTAATAAATCAACACATTCTTTTTAGTTGCTTTTCTCTCATTCTTTACTTTTTACTCTTTCACTCTGCTATGGCTCTAGTAAAGGTCTGTAGTGTGCCAACTCAAGCCACATCAGTAATTTTCACTACACCCTCTTATCCAGCCTGTATTCTGATCTGCCCTTATTTCTTCTTTTACAGAATTTGCAGCATATGATTCTTCTCATAAACTTTAATTCTCTATTATATGCCTAGTAAAATATGCACTTTTTTAGTCTTTCACCAATTTGATGTCAATCTCTCATATTCCATTACAAGTATTTTATTTATCAACTTGATATTTTCCAGTCCCATCTGCCACGTTTTTTCATTAAACTAGGCGATGCTTGCTCCATTTAAAATACTAACACTATCACTGGCCTTTAATCTAAAATGTATCAAGATTAGGTTAAAATTTAGCCACTTCAATGAATTCTCTTTTATGACTTTTAGAAGGTAAGGAACATATTTCCCTGAAATTCTATAGCTCTTGTCTAAACTTTTGAGAGAAGCAAAGCATAGTAGTTTGAGTCAAGGAACTTAGATTCATTTTTGTGAGTTTTTTTTTTAAGACCTAGCTTTGCAATCATGGGAAAATGTTTTTGAAGATCACATATTGGAGTGCATGTGAAAATCCATATAAAAATGTGTACTTATTAGTTTTAATTATCAGTACATGGTTTTCATAGTGAAGTTTTTGATATTGAAATTCTTATATTAAATTAGGACCTCTCAGGAATTAAGAAGCCATTATGTATTATTTATTACTAGTATATTGCACCTGAAATGCCACCAATGACCTCGAATAAATATGCACTCAATAAATACTTTGAAATATATAGATCATGTATCACAGAAATGTACACTTGAAACCTATATGATCATCTAATTTAAATTTAATTTAAAAATAAATATGAATAAACATTTTGAAAACATTCTTAGAAAAAATGTTATATATGAAATGCAAGAAAAATGATAATACTTTTCATTATAAAATTAATGTGTACTATATAGATAAAAATTTATTTACACATTTTAGACTAGTAAATTGCATTGCTGCTAATTACAATAGTTTCCAAAATGTGACTGTTAAGATTTTTTTTAGTGTATTCCATAAACCATTTTCATGAGCTTGTCAGTGATATTGGCTCGTTTGAAATTTCAAGTATGTTTTCCATTTGCTTCTGAGGATAAAAGATGGAAACAAAAGGGAGACAGCATATAACTCTGCTATAGTTCAGCTCCTTCCTTTTTCTTTTTAGTCTAACATAATATAAAATGTAGGTCAGATTCCCTCTTGAATGATAACCACATTTGTCATCGCTGATTGAGAAATACAGCTCATATGCAACTGTGTTTAATAACAAAACAATAACATAAAAAGAATGACATCTATTCTTTAGTAATGTGCTAAGTATAATTGCATGCATTTCACATGTGTGATTTATTTTGATCTCCACATCAAATTTATGAAATAATTATTATTTCCATTTGTAAATGAGGAAGCTGTAACACAGAGGGCTTAAGTAAAATTCCTCATGTCACTCACCTAGTATATGCAGGACCCAAGTTTGGAGTCCAGACAGTTTGAATCCAGATCCCACAACCTACGATTAAAATCTTGAGGAAAATCAATTGATAGCATTTTATAGGTTACATGTGTGTGACAAATACTAAACCATAAAATCTTATTTTGGCCAGTTATGTGATAAAGAGGGAGTGGCCGTCCTGATATAACTAGCTGGAGAGTAAGATGCTGGTAGTAGGCTGACCCACTGTCCCCAAGGATATCTGGGAACCAGTCCCAAATCTGGGAATGTTTAAAGATATTTTGTGGATGTGATTAAGTTAAGAATCTTGAGCTCTCTGTCAAATTCATCAAAAGTGAGGCAGAGGAAGATTTCACACAGAGGAGGAGAGGGCCACGTGGCCATGGAGGCAGTGACTGGAATGAGGAGGCCACACGGCTAGGAATGCCAACAGCCACCAGAAGTTGGAAGAGCGAGGAATGGATTCTCCCTTATAGTTTCTAGAGGGAATGTAGATCTGTTGACATCTTGAAATAGGCCTAGAGAAACTGATTTCAGACAGCTGACCTCCATAACTTCAAAACAACAAATATTGTTGTTTTTAATCCATCAAATTTGTGGGATTTTTTTATAGCAGCCATAGGAAACTAACACAATACTAATGAAGCTGCAGCCAACTCACTCATATGCAGTCTCTGTCCCCACACAGATGTTTCACACTGTGTGAAACAGCCATACTCCTGCTCCCTCAGTATTGGAAGGTAAAGGAAGATATATTCCCCAGGCTTCAGAGGAGAATAATGGCAGCTAATTTGTATTCAGCGTGTATTTTTGTGCCTGGATTTGTGCTAAATGTGGCACAATTTGTCTAATTTAATTCACACAACTCTATTAGGTGCTTAATGTGATTATCTCCATTGTAAATGACTCAATCAGGGCATTCAGAGAGATTAAATAAATTGCTCGTGTTTACCCAGGCAATATTAGAACACACTTCTATCTTTAGAGTATGTATTGGTTTAACCATTAAATTATAGTGCCTCTTAATCAGGTTCATTGTTTCTTAACAAGTCAGCCATGGCAAAAATTGTCCAGGGAAAATCTGGGTACAGTCAGAAAAACAATGAAGAATAATGATTTAAAAGCGCCTAACTCTTTGCCTCATTTGTACTTAGCAATTAAAAAGAGATTTCTAATGTTAATATATAGAAACAAGGAAGATGGGATAGTTTTATAACCCCTCCCCACCTTGCTA